>NC_039367.1:116152704-116523904 GCF_003573695.1 Papaver somniferum
GTGTCAATCTAAGGTAGTAGTGCAGACTACATCTCGAAGTATGTTTGTAGAAGCTTTCCTTAGCCATATTGAGGGTGAAGTAGTAGATAATGAGTCTCTATAGATTGCGAGTATACGTTGTGTCTGATTTTACGGATTTGTTCCCAGAGGTTTCTGGATTACCTCCAAATAGGCAAGTGGAGTTCTGCATCGAACTTCAACCAGTTACGACACCAATTGCTCGTGCTCCTTACAGAATGGCTCCAAAGGAAATGCAGGAGTTGAAGTCTCATATTGACCAGCTTTTAAGTCAAGGACTTATTCGACGTAGTTCTTCACCATGGGGTGCTCCTGTTTTATTTGTGAAAAAGAAAGATGGTTCTTTACGATTGTGTATTGACTACCATGAACTGAACAAGGTCACGATAAGAAACAAGTATCCTTTACCTAGGATTAATGATCTATTTGACCAGTTGAAAGGGGCTATATGGTTTTCGAATATCGATTTGCGATCAGGCTATCATCAGCTTCTTGTTAGAGAGCAAGATATTTCTAAGACTACATTCCTGACTGTTATGGTTCTTATGAGTTTCTGGTGATACCTTTTGGTCTTACGAATGCACCAGCGGTTTTATGGACTTGATGAATCGAGTATTTAGAGATTTTCTTGATCGGTTTGTTATTATTTTTATTGATATATTCTTGTGTACTCTAAGACTCGGTAACAACACGTGGAACACTTACGCTTAGTGTTGCAGACTTTGAGAGAGCATCAGTTGTTTGCAAAGTTCTCGAAATGCGAATTTTGGCGACAATCAGTTAAGTTTTTGGGCATGTGATATCTGAATCCGGAGTTTCTGTAGACCCTTCCAAGATTGAGGAAGTGTTGAGTTGGAAACAACCTACAACGGTTTCAGAATTCGAATTTTCTTGGTTTAGCTGGATATTATCGCCGTTTCATTAAGGATTTTTCTCGAATTTCGGGAGCACTTACTAAGCTAACTAAGAAAGGAGTATTGTTTGTTTAGGATTCTAAGTGTGAAGACGCTTTTCAGGAGCTTAAGACTAGGCTTACTTCGGCACCAGTTTTGTCCTCACCGAAGAAGGAAAGGAGCTAGTGGTTTACACAGATGCCTCACTTCTAGGATTGGGATGTGTTTTGATGCGGGAAGGTAAGGTTATTGCTTATGCATATAGGAAATTGTATGTTCATGAAAAGAATTACAACCCATGATTTGGAGTTGGCAGCGATAGTTTTTGCTCTGAAGTTCTGGCATCATTACTTGTATGGAGAGAGATTTGAGCTTTTCACTGATCATAAGAGTCTCAAGTATCTGTTTTCCTAAAAGGATTTGAATATGAAACAAATTCGATGGATGAAGCTCATCAATGATTACACTTTAGGCTTACAATATCACCCTGGTAAGTCGAATGTCGTAGCTGATGCCTTGAGTCAGAAACCAAGGGGTTTGTTATCTTCATGATTGTGGAAGAGTGGAAGATGTTGGAGACGGTTGCCGAGTTTGACTTAGACATAAATAATTCTTCTACTTCGCAAGCATTTTTGAGTAATCTTGTGGTACAACCTGCACTTATTAGCCGTATCATCCAGGCACAATCCAAGGGTGATTGGTGTGCGAATCTACTTGGAGCTGGAGACTTAAGTGAAGATTTTGAGGTAGGGATGGATGGTGGGCTTCAACTTAGAGGTCGTTTATGTGTACCCTTGGATGTCCAATTGAGGCGTGAGGTGTTAGATGGAGCTCAACGTAGTCGCTACACTATCATCCCGGATATACAAAATGTATAAGATTTGCGTAGACAGTTTTGGGGGAAAAGGATGAAGCGAGAGGTTGCAGAATACGTTTCTAAATGCCGAACTTGTCAGAAAGTTAAGATTGAACACCAAAGGTGAGCGGAGAATTAAAACCACTCCCAATACCAGAAAGGAAATGGGAAAATATTTCCATGGATTTTATAGTTGGACTACCGAGATCAAAGAGAGGACATGACTCTATTTGGGTAATAGTGGATCGGTTGACTAAGTCGGCACACTTCTTACCAGTACATACTACCTACAGTGTAGATATATTATGCAAGCTCTATGTAGAGAATATTGTGGTATTGCATGGAGTGCCAGTCTCATTGTTCTGATAGGGGGGCTCAATTCACTTCTAAATTTGGAGGGAGGGGATTTCAGGTTCAAAGTTGAATCTGAGTACTTCATTTCATCCTCAGACTGAGGGTCAGACAGAGAGAGTTAATCAAATATTGGAGGATATGCTTCGAGCGTGTGTGCTAGATTTCCAAGGAAACTGGGATGCATACTTACCGTGGGCAGAATTTGCCTACAATAATAGTTATCGGTCGAGCATCAGTATGGCTCCTTTTTAAGCTCTTTATGGAAGACCTTGTCGTTCACCTGCGTGTTGGGTAGAAGTAGGTGATAAGAGATTTTTGGGACCCGATTTAGTTCAGCTAACTACGGAGAAGATCCTAGTGGTTAAGGATTGTCTTCATAAAGCTCAGAGTAGGCAAAAAGTTATGCAGATAGAAAGCGTCGACCATTACCTCTTGAAGTTGGGGATGAAGTGTTACTAAAGGTGTCTCCTACGATAGGAGTACTGATGAGGTTTGGAAAGAAAGGGAAATTGGCTCTGAAGTTTATATGACCTTTCCCTATAACAAGAAGATTGGAAATGTGGCATACTAGCTGGAATTACCACTGCAGTTTTCTGGAGTGCATAATGTATTTCATGTTTCTATGCTACGTAGACACTTAAGAGACGAAGAGAGAGCTCAACAAGAAGACCTTAGTGAGTTGGTTGTCAAACCGGACGCCTACAATGATAAGCATATCCGTATTGTAGATCGACAAGTAAGACAACTACGATCCCGCGAAATACCATTTGTGAAGGTGCACTGGAATCCTCAGAAAGAGCGAGAAGCTTCTTGGGAACGTGAAGATATTGTTCTCCGTTATCATCTGAATCTCTTAATAACGATAATTGATTCCGGGGACGAAATCCTTTTTTATTGGGGTAGACTGTAATATGCCTCTCTTTTAAATACTTAAACTAAAGTTGAAAAAATAGGATTTATACACGGTTTGGTTTAGAGAGGGTATATCCCTTAATAAAATTTAGTATTTTATTTAGCCATACCCAGGTGGTTAGGTGGAAAATTAGGTTTTTGACCTTTTCTTTTTAGGCCTTATCGTAGGAGGAAGAGAAATGTTTAAGAAAAATATTATCCAAGGGAAACATGAAGAGAAGTAGGCGGAAGTAACATATCAAACTATTAATTAGCTAGGTTTGGGGGGAAAGATTTGATAAGTAGCGATCGATTGGTAAGGATTTGATTTAGCTTAGCTCATTTTTCTTTGTGATGAGTTTGGATTATACTTGCGGTTTTATATCCTCATCTGTTTATTGTCGTATAATCCTTTAGGGCTTGTTCATTGAGGGAAGTTCTTCCTAACAGATGAATCAAGTTGCTTGCGGATAGTTGAGGCAAGTTTTATTCGATTTCTTAGTTGCGGATAGATGTAGAAGTGACAAATTAATATCTCGTAAACTCTATTCATGCCTGAATTTATCTTCTATCAATTTCTTGTGGTATGATCGATCTGCTATCTTTTGTCTTTTATCCGTGTGACTCTATTGTTTTCAATTAGCATTATTTTGGTATACAACATGGACCAGGGTAGTATGACTTAGCTAGATACTTGCTAGTAAATTTTCATGGCTTAGAACATGATAATTTTCATTGGTTTAACCTTTTAAATCTAGGAATTAGCTTATACCGTTGCGACACAGTTGAATGGAAGGCCTGATGGGTTATACGTGATTCTATCAGTAGAAAAGTGGTTGAAATGTCAGGGAAATAATGGTTGAAATGTTCAGATTCTTTGGTGAATACAATTAATCAAGTACATAGCCTAGATATCCATGATGTTAAATCCAAGTTCTTAGATTTAATGGCATCTTCTGTGTGCACTAGTGGAGATTGTTGACTTTTAGACCACTTAGTGGTTAGATATTAATCTTACCTGTTAGTGGAGATTTTCATGTATTAATTTGTTAGACACGGTAATGATATTGATAGTATAGTTTTTATACGTCTCTTGAGTGTCTGATTGCAAATGAAGGGTGTTGTGCTTAACGGTTACCTAGTAGATTTTCTTTGGAGTGCCAGAATGTTGGGAACTCAAATTGATCGCAGTAGTGACAGGTTGGATGCCCTGTAAAGTGAGGGGTACGTAAGTAGCGATTATAGCTTTGTGGTGAGACCCTTGATCAAGTGGCTTTGCGTAAGTTACTAGGGACAGTGAGCTAAGCTCGTTTCCCAAAAATGAGATGGGAAATGCGGAAGTGGATGCGTTCCTAATTAGTAAAGTAATATGTGTACTAAGTATATCCATATAAACATGTATAATATGGGTGTTAGACGTTGCGGATATGTCCCGGATGCAGTTAATGTGATTGCGGATAGGTTCCGGTGTCGCATTGTGGTATAGGTTTAACTGAAATAAGTTCTTTGTATTATATGATCATCTAATGAGACTTTAGATTATTTAGGCAGTGACCGTTCTACTTGTTATTAATGTGAATTTTTATTTTGTTTGAACACTCTGGTTTGCGATATATTTGCATCTCATTTTTATATGTCTATGTGACGCGGAGGTTGAGTGAACTTGCTTGGAGTTTAACTCCCGTTGATTAACTTTCAGGTGTTGTTAGGGACCCTGAAGGAGTTTGATTGATTCCATTTTCGGTGGATATTCTGAAGATATTTAACTGAGGGTGGACATATACACTTCTTCTATCGTTTTTTTTTTTTTTTTTTTTTTGTCGTACGTAGTTGTGAGGCCGTGGGGATAATTGAATTTGGATAGTTTCTATCTTTTTCATCGAATCAACATTTTACTTATTTGTTGATCATTTAGGAATTTTCAAGTACATCTTATCTATTTTTTTAGACTTCTTTATTCTTAGAAATAATAAAATTCCCTTATGCGTATACAATTGTAATGGAACTGTGTTCCTAGTTTTCTGTGGTTATGTACCTAAATGCAGGAAATTAACAACATACTTTTTTTAATCATCGGTTGGGGTTATGTGGAAAGTAGGGTTGTTACAATACGGTGAGGGAAGCACGAGATTTGGGGTGCACATATTGTGTTAGGTATGATTTTGAATCTTTGGTAAGGCTGTAGAGTTCGATTGGATTCTTCTAAAAAGTTATGTCTCTAAACTTGAGCAAGATTTATGATTTTATTATTTGCTTAAAGTGCTTATCATTATCCATGTACCTTGTGTATCATTCATGTCTACCTAACTTGATTTGTGTTTAAGGTTCTTAAATGTTTAGGTTCGAAAATAGTAGTTCGGGATGTTTGGCCTTCATGGTACACATACCAGGTATGCATACCATCATTTAAAATTAAAATTCAGGGATTTCAGTTGGCATACTGGTTTGAAAACAGCTCCAGATCACGAAATCCCATTTGCAAACCGGTTTGTAAACTTTTACTGTCTTCGGTATTCGATAAAAAGCTTGTTTTGGCCGTAACTTCTTCGTCCGAACTCGGAATGACATCATTCTTTTTGCATTACTTTCCTCTTTGAATTCTATTCAAAAAGGTGATGAGAACTCCTGGATTTGGATGAGTTAAGATTGGTCCTTGTCTCGTTTCTTGTCTTTGAATGTTTTGCTCCGTTTTGTCGCACTTGTACCACTTCTCTTGGAATTGAGCACTTGGATTCTTGGAGTAAGTTCTAAGCGCATTTGTAGCTTTTGTAAGAATGTTGTTGGTGAATCACAAAGAAGAAAGTTCAAGAACGGGCAGTCGTACGCATTACTCTGGGATTCTTGAATGTTCACAATCCTCTCATGTGAACTACGGTGCATGGTTGTTAATGACTTTGTGTTTTCTTCTTTGTTAAGGGAAAATAAAAAATTGATTCTACCTTCTAATGGAAAATCATCTTCTATGTTATTTACGAGTTTGTTTGTCCCTTCGTTTTGTTGTTTAGGAAACTGAAAAAGTGGGGGTATAACAACCAGGCCCAATATTTTGCTTAGCAATCTATATGGACAAACTCCAATATACTTTCTAGAGAATCAACTAGACAGTCAGACTCAATCTAGATAAAAATTATATCAAAGAGTTTATATCTCAATCTCTCGATTTGATATATACTGAAGCAAATAGAAATCTGCGAGTCTTTATCAAATACTAGAGAGATAACTTGGATGGTACCAAAGACCAATATCCAAGAGTCAATCAATTTAAATGAACAACCAAAAGGTCGGATATTCTAATTGATTGAACAACGCACAACCTGTGATATGTCAATTATATAACAAAATATAATGCGGAAAATAAATAACATAGACACCAGAATTTTGTTAACGAGGAAACCGCAAATGCAGAAAAATCCCGGGACCTAGTCCAGATTGAACACACACTGTATAAGCCGCTACAGACACTAGCCTACTCCAAATTAACTTCGGCCTGGACTGTAGTTGAACCCCAATCAATCTCACACTGATCCAAGGTACAAATAAATGTCTCATACAAATCAAGTAAGATGTTACAAGGCGATTTTCACATGATCATCTTTTGACTTTCGTCAAGAATAATGATGAACGTAGTTAAAGCAAAAAGCTTTCCAACATATTTCGAGAAAGATATAAGCGAGTTAAATTCAGCTCGAAATATCAAATGTGTATAATGTAAAGTCTACATAGTTATACGACTTAGTCTCAATAGGAGATAAAACAGAATAGACCTCAGAGTGATAGATGAGTTTAAGTCTCCACATACCTTTTATTGATGAGGTTTCTCCAAGCTCCCCTTAGTAGATCTTCGTCTTCAATTGATGAACGCCGTGAAGTCTAAAGCTCAATTACACATTTTATCCTAATCGATATATATCTATAGAGACTAGAAGTCAAGACTTATAGTTCTGACTACTAAACTTGACAAACAAGCTTGAGATAAAAACGCTTGCGAGTTCGACCTATTAGTGCTCTAACAGTGACTATCTAACCTTTAGGCAAAGGAACCAGTGCTTTGATAAAAGTATATTTTCCTATAAATGTCATACGAATCCTTTTCACAATCGTAATGATTATAAAAAGGATAACTTCGCAAAGACGAAGATAAGATCCGATGCTCCCAATTGGAGAAAGAAACTTGCAAAAGAATAGTCAACCCAATTCTCTTCCTAGAAATCTAGAAGAGAGTAATGGGAAGAAGGTTCATATTGTTCCTAAACACATTCAGAAGTGGGCACCAAAGAAAGCCAATGATGCTTTGAGTGTGAAAAGGAATGATCTCCCAGAAAATTCCATGACTATGGAGAAGGCAGTATCCATAATATTGGAAGTTAAAGAGTTCTTTGGAAATATGGATTTGGATATGAAAGGTTCTAAAGCAATATGTTTCATGATAATCCAAAAGTGAAACACAAAAATAGGTGGAAGAAGAAACGAAGTAACCCAAATACTATAGATTGTGAAAAATCGATAGTTGCGGAAAATTCGGTTTGTGTCACATGTGGTGAGCAATATTGTTCACCTCAAACAACTTGATTGTGTTGGAAGTGCATCCTCACCAAGAAATGCATTTCTATGTATACGTGTAATATGCCTCTCTTTTAAATCCCTAAACTAAAGTTGAAAAAATAGGATTTATACACGGTTTGGTTTAGAGAGGGTATATCCGTTAGTAAAATTTAGTATTTTATTTAGCCATACCCAGGTGGTTAGGTGGAAAATTAGGTTTTTGAACTTTTCCTTTTAGTCCTTATCGTGAGAGGAAGAGATAATATAAGAAAAATATTAGCCAAGGGAAACATGAAGAGAAGTAGGCCGCAATAACATATCAAACTATTAATTAGCTAGGTTTGGGGAAAAGATTTGATAAGTAGCGATCGATTGGTAAGGATTTGATTTAGCTTTGATCATTTTTCTTTGTGATGATTTTGGCTTATACTTGCGGTTTTATATCCTCATTTTTTATTGTTGTATAATCCTTTAGGACTTGTTCATTGAGGGAAGTTCTTCCTAACGGATTAATCAAGTTGCTTGCGGATAGTTGAGGTTTTATTCGATTTCTTAGCTACAGATAGATGTATAAGTGACAAATTAATATCTTGTAAACTCTATTCATGCCTGAATTTATCTTCTATCAATTGCTTGTGGTATGATCGATCTGCTATTATTTGTCTGTTATCCGTGTGACTCCATTGTTTTCAATTAGGATTATTTTGGTATACAACGTGGACCAGGGTAGTATGAATTAGCTAGATACTTGCTGGTAAATTTTCATGGCTTAGAACATGATAGTTTTTATTGGTTTAACCTTTTAAATCTAGGAATTAGCTTATACCGTTGCGACACAGTTGAATGGAAGGCCTGATGGGTTATACATGATTCTATTAGTAGAAAATTGGTTGAAATGTCATGGAAATAATGGTCGAAATGTTCAGATTCTTTGGTGAATATAATTAATCAAGTACAGAGCCTAATATCCATGATGTTAATTCCAAGTTCTTAGATTTAATGGCATCTTCTGTGTGCACTAGTGGAGATTGTTGACTTTTAGACCACTTAGTGGTTAGATATGAATCTTACCTGTTAGTGGAGGTTTTCATGTATTAATTTGTTAGACACAGTAATATGATATTGATAGTAGATTTTTTATACGTCTCTTGAGTGTCTGATTGCAAATGAGAATGTTGTGCTTAACGGTTACCTAGTAGATTTTCTTTGGAGTGCCAGAATGTTGGGAACTCAACTTGATCGCAGTAGTGACAGGTTGGATGGCCTGTGAAAGTGAGGGGTACGTAAGTAGCGATTATAGCTTTGTGGTAAGACCCTTGATTAGGTGGCTTTGCGTAAGTTACTAGAGACAGTGAGCTAAGCTCGTTTCCAAAAAATGAGATGGGAAATGCGGAAGCGTATGCGTTCCTAATTAGTACAGTAATATGTATACTAATATATCCATATAAACATGTATAATACGGGTGTTAGACTTTGCATATGTCCTGGACGCAGTTAATGTGATTGCGGATAGGTTCCAGTGTCGCATTGTGGTATAGATTTAACTGAAATAAGTTTTTTGTATTATATGATCATCTGATGGGACTTTAGATTGTTTAGGCAGTGATCGTTCTACTTTTATTAATGTGAATTTTTATTTTGTTGTAACACTCTGGTTTGCGATATATTTGCATCTCATTTTTATATGTCTCTGTGACTCGGAGGTTGAGTGAACTTGCTTGGAGTTTAACTCACGTTGATTATTTTTCAGGTGTTGTTAGGGACCCTGAAGGAGTTTGATTGATTCCAGTTTCGGTGGATATCTGAAGATATCTAACTGAGGGTGGACATCTACACTTCTTCTATCGTTGAATTTTTTTTTTGCGTAAGTAGTTGTGAGGCCTTGGGGATAATTGAATTTGGGTAGTTTCTATCTTTTTCGTCGAATCAACATTTTACTTATTTGTTGATCATTTAGGAATTTTCAAGTACATCGTATCTTTTTTTTTAGACTTCTTTATTTTTAGAAATAATAAAATTCCCTTCTGCATATTTAATTGTAATGGAACTTGTTCCTAGTTTTCTGTGGTTATGTACCTAAATGCAGGAAATTAACCGCATACTTTCTATTTAATCATCGGCCGGGGTTATGTGGAAAGTATGGTTGTTACAGTTGGTATCAGGAGCTTAGGTTATAGTAACTCTAGGACTCGGGGGGAGTGAGCCTAGGACGTTTCGTTATGTATATCCATGGTTTGGATATGCTTTATAATTATTAGTATTTTTTTTTTCTTTTCTAAGATTATCATCGACTTATATAGGCGTGGTACTAGGAGACCTAATGATACTGGAAGAGGTGGTACCAGAAACGGTGGTCCTATTGATGGAGACGAACCACAATTAGGAGATCAGACTGTGAATGTGAATATGGCGCAATTGACCCAGTTAATAGCTCAAGCAGTTGTCGCTGCAATGAATCAAAATGTTGGACAAGTCAACAATCATCAGAACCAAGGACCGCCTGCTGAAACTGAGGAAGATAGGTATAGAAAGGTTCAGTTTCAGTTCAAGAAGTTGAACCCGAAAGAGTTTTCTGGAAAGTCTGATAACCCAATGATAGCCCATGAATGGAAGGATGATATGGTCAAGATTTTTAGGGTCATAGGACCTTCTTGCACAGAATTCTTTAAGCAGAGATTAGCTACCTTTCAACTAACTGGAGATGCTCATACATGGTGGACTTCAGCTTCACGTGGCTTGCATCATGCCATCGTGACATAGACAGACTTCATTCGTATGTTCGATGACAAGTATTTCCCTCAGAGTGTTCGAAATGATAAGGAGAGAGAGTTTATTTCTTTTCAGCAAGATAACTTATCTGTTATGGAGTATGATATTGAATACTCAAGATTGTCGATGTTTGTACCCCACCTAGTAGATACTGAAGAGAAAAATAATCGTCGGGTTGTATATGGTTTGAAAGCCGTGTATCAGAGGCATATTGTTGGAAATCCAATGATTGACACTTATGTTAGGGTGTTGAATGTGCCATGGAGCTTGAGCAAGATTTTTTGGCTCATAAGAGGGATGAAGAGTACCTGAAGAAGGAGAGTAAGGTTGACCGTGCATCAAAAGCTTCGTCGAGTCAACATGGCGGTGGTAAGAACCAGCAGAACCATAATGTCAGTCAATAAGGTGGTCGTCCAGGGAAGAAAAGAAAGGGGCATTTGAATCAAGGGAATCGTGGTCAGAAGGATGGCGGCAACGAAAGAGCAGTAGTGTCAGCTGAAGGTGAGGTTGTTGGCGCTAAACCAATTAATTTCTACGGGTTTTGTTATAACTATCGTGAAAGGGGGCATAAGGCATCAGAATGTACCAAAGAAAAAGTTCAGACAACAGATATACGTGAGCAACCAAACACTGGGGTTGCAAACTGTAATGTGCATCTTCGTGGCCAGGGTCAACTCTTTGCTGTGCAACCTCCTGAGACGGAGAATGCTACTTTAGGAGGTACTTTCTTTATTTTAGGAGAGACTGTTAGTATTTTATTTGATACCGGAGCTACTCATTCTTTCATTTTTGCTAAGTTAGTTCACGTGGTAAATATTTCTATGAAAGTGTGTGATTTTCCTTCATGTGTTGCCACTCATACGAGTAGTATGGTAGAGTTGAGTAACAAGGTTGATGCTTGTCCTATTATGATTGGATATGTTGAGCATTTGGCGGATCTTTATGTGTTAGAGATGGTTCCTTACGATGTATATTAGGAATGGGATGGTTATCTTCTAATTTTGTGCAATTGGATTATGCTGACAAGACAATCACTTCTGCAAAGACGTGTCAATCTAAGGTAGTAGTGCAGACTACATCTCGAAGTATGTTTGTAGAAGCTTTCCTTAGCCATATTGAGGGTGAAGTAGTAGATAATGAGTCTCTATAGATTGCGAGTATACTAGTTGTGTCTGATTTTACGGATTTGTTCCCAGAGGTTTCTGGATTACCTCCAAATAGGCAAGTGGAGTTCTGCATCGAACTTCAACCAGTTACGACACCAATTGCTCGTGCTCCTTACAGAATGGCTCCAAAGGAAATGCAGGAGTTGAAGTCTCATATTGACCAGCTTTTAAGTCAAGGACTTATTCGACGTAGTTCTTCACCATGGGGTGCTCCTGTTTTATTTGTGAAAAAGAAAGATGGTTCTTTACGATTGTGTATTGACTACCATGAACTGAACAAGGTCACGATAAGAAACAAGTATCCTTTACCTAGGATTAATGATCTATTTGACCAGTTGAAAGGGGCTATATGGTTTTCGAATATCGATTTGCGATCAGGCTATCATCAGCTTCTTGTTAGAGAGCAAGATATTTCTAAGACTACATTCCTGACTTGTTATGGTTCTTATGAGTTTCTGGTGATACCTTTTGGTCTTACGAATGCACCAGCGGTTTTTATGGACTTGATGAATCGAGTATTTAGAGATTTTCTTGATCGGTTTGTTATTATTTTTATTGATAATATTCTTGTGTACTCTAAGACTCGGTAACAACACGTGGAACACTTACGCTTAGTGTTGCAGACTTTGAGAGAGCATCAGTTGTTTGCAAAGTTCTCGAAATGCGAATTTTGGCGACAATCAGTTAAGTTTTTGGGCATGTGATATCTGAATCCGGAGTTTCTGTAGACCCTTCCAAGATTGAGGAAGTGTTGAGTTGGAAACAACCTACAACGGTTTCAGAAGTTCGAATTTTTCTTGGTTTAGCTGGATATTATCGCCGTTTCATTAAGGATTTTTCTCGAATTTCGGGAGCACTTACTAAGCTAACTAAGAAAGGAGTATTGTTTGTTTAGGATTCTAAGTGTGAAGACGCTTTTCAGGAGCTTAAGACTAGGCTTACTTCGGCACCAGTTTTGTCCTCACCCGAAGAAGGAAAGGAGCTAGTGGTTTACACAGATGCCTCACTTCTAGGATTGGGATGTGTTTTGATGCGGGAAGGTAAGGTTATTGCTTATGCATATAGGAAATTGTATGTTCATGAAAAGAATTATACAACCCATGATTTGGAGTTGGCAGCGATAGTTTTTGCTCTGAAGTTCTGGCATCATTACTTGTATGGAGAGAGATTTGAGCTTTTCACTGATCATAAGAGTCTCAAGTATCTGTTTTCCTAAAAGGATTTGAATATGAAACAAATTCGATGGATGAAGCTCATCAATGATTACACTTTAGGCTTACAATATCACCCTGGTAAGTCGAATGTCGTAGCTGATGCCTTGAGTCAGAAACCAAGGGGTTTGTTATCTTTCATGATTGTGGAAGAGTGGAAGATGTTGGAGACGGTTGCCGAGTTTGACTTAGACATAAATAATTCTTCTACTTCGCAAGCATTTTTGAGTAATCTTGTGGTACAACCTGCACTTATTAGCCGTATCATCCAGGCACAATCCAAGGGTGATTGGTGTGCGAATCTACTTGGAGCTGGAGACTTAAGTGAAGATTTTGAGGTAGGGATGGATGGTGGGCTTCAACTTAGAGGTCGTTTATGTGTACCCTTGGATGTCCAATTGAGGCGTGAGGTGTTAGATGGAGCTCAACGTAGTCGCTACACTATTCATCCCGGATATACAAAAATGTATAAAGATTTGCGTAGACAGTTTTGGGGGAAAAGGATGAAGCGAGAGGTTGCAGAATACGTTTCTAAATGCCGAACTTGTCAGAAAGTTAAGATTGAACACCAAAGGTGAGCCGGAGAATTAAAACCACTCCCAATACCAGAAAGGAAATGGGAAAATATTTCCATGGATTTTATAGTTGGACTACCGAGATCAAAGAGAGGACATGACTCTATTTGGGTAATAGTGGATCGGTTGACTAAGTCGGCACACTTCTTACCAGTACATACTACCTACAGTGTAGATATATTATGCAAGCTCTATGTAGAGAATATTGTGGTATTGCATGGAGTGCCAGTCTCAGTTGTTTCTGATAGGGGGGCTCAATTCACTTCTAAATTTGGAGGGAGGGGATTTCAGGTTCAAAGTTGAATCTGAGTACTTCATTTCATCCTCAGACTGATGGTCAGACAGAGAGAGTTAATCAAATATTGGAGGATATGCTTCGAGCGTGTGTGCTAGATTTCCAAGGAAACTGGGATGCATACTTACCGTGGGCAGAATTTGCCTACAATAATAGTTATCGGTCGAGCATCAGTATGGCTCCTTTTTAAGCTCTTTATGGAAGACCTTGTCGTTCACCTGCGTGTTGGGTAGAAGTAGGTGATAAGAGATTTTTGGGACCCGATTTAGTTCAGCTAACTACGGAGAAGATCCTAGTGGTTAAGGATTGTCTTCATAAAGCTCAGAGTAGGCAGAAAAGTTATGCAGATAGAAAGCGTCGACCATTACCTCTTGAAGTTGGGGATGAAGTGTTACTAAAGGTGTCTCCTACGATAGGAGTACTGATGAGGTTTGGAAAGAAAGGGAAATTGGCTCTGAAGTTTATATGACCTTTCCCTATAACAAGAAGATTGGAAATGTGGCATACTAGCTGGAATTACCACTGCAGTTTTCTGGAGTGCATAATGTATTTCATGTTTCTATGCTACGTAGACACTTAAGAGACGAAGAGAGAGCTCAACAAGAAGACCTTAGTGAGTTGGTTGTCAAACCGGACGCCACCTACAATGATAAGCATATCCGTATTGTAGATCGACAAGTAAGACAACTACGATCCCGCGAAATACCATTTGTGAAGGTGCACTGGAATCCTCAGAAAGAGCGAGAAGCTTCTTGGGAACGTGAAGATATTGTTCTCCGTTATCATCTGAATCTCTTTAATAACGAGGTAATTTGATTCCGGGGACGAAATCCTTTTTTTATTGGGGTAGACTGTAATATGCCTCTCTTTTAAATACTTAAACTAAAGTTGAAAAAATAGGATTTATACACGGTTTGGTTTAGAGAGGGTATATCCCTTAATAAAATTTAGTATTTTATTTAGCCATACCCAGGTGGTTAGGTGGAAAATTAGGTTTTTGACCTTTTCTTTTTAGGCCTTATCGTAGGAGGAAGAGAAAATGTTTAAGAAAAATATTATCCAAGGGAAACATGAAGAGAAGTAGGCGGAAGTAACATATCAAACTATTAATTAGCTAGGTTTGGGGGGAAAGATTTGATAAGTAGCGATCGATTGGTAAGGATTTGATTTAGCTTAGCTCATTTTTCTTTGTGATGAGTTTGGATTATACTTGCGGTTTTATATCCTCATCTGTTTATTGTCGTATAATCCTTTAGGGCTTGTTCATTGAGGGAAGTTCTTCCTAACAGATGAATCAAGTTGCTTGCGGATAGTTGAGGCAAGTTTTATTCGATTTCTTAGTTGCGGATAGATGTAGAAGTGACAAATTAATATCTCGTAAACTCTATTCATGCCTGAATTTATCTTCTATCAATTTCTTGTGGTATGATCGATCTGCTATCTTTTGTCTTTTATCCGTGTGACTCTATTGTTTTCAATTAGCATTATTTTGGTATACAACATGGACCAGGGTAGTATGACTTAGCTAGATACTTGCTAGTAAATTTTCATGGCTTAGAACATGATAATTTTCATTGGTTTAACCTTTTAAATCTAGGAATTAGCTTATACCGTTGCGACACAGTTGAATGGAAGGCCTGATGGGTTATACGTGATTCTATCAGTAGAAAAGTGGTTGAAATGTCAGGGAAATAATGGTTGAAATGTTCAGATTCTTTGGTGAATACAATTAATCAAGTACAGCCTAGATATCCATGATGTTAAATCCAAGTTCTTAGATTTAATGGCATCTTCTGTGTGCACTAGTGGAGATTGTTGACTTTTAGACCACTTAGTGGTTAGATATTAATCTTACCTGTTAGTGGAGATTTTCATGTATTAATTTGTTAGACACGGTAATATGATATTGATAGTATAGTTTTTATACGTCTCTTGAGTGTCTGATTGCAAATGAAGGGTGTTGTGCTTAACGGTTACCTAGTAGATTTTCTTTGGAGTGCCAGAATGTTGGGAACTCAAATTGATCGCAGTAGTGACAGGTTGGATGCCCTGTAAAGTGAGGGTACGTAAGTAGCGATTATAGCTTTGTGGTGAGACCCTTGATCAAGTGGCTTTGCGTAAGTTACTAGGGACAGTGAGCTAAGCTCGTTTCCCAAAAATGAGATGGGAAATGCGGAAGTGGATGCGTTCCTAATTAGTAAAGTAATATGTGTACTAAGTATATCCATATAAACATGTATAATATGGGTGTTAGACGTTGCGGATATGTCCCGGATGCAGTTAATGTGATTGCGGATAGGTTCCGGTGTCGCATTGTGGTATAGGTTTAACTGAAATAAGTTCTTTGTATTATATGATCATCTAATGAGACTTTAGATTATTTAGGCAGTGACCGTTCTACTTGTTATTAATGTGAATTTTTATTTGTTTGAACACTCTGGTTTGCGATATATTTGCATCTCATTTTTATATGTCTATGTGACGCGGAGGTTGAGTGAACTTGCTTGGAGTTTAACTCCCGTTGATTAACTTTCAGGTGTTGTTAGGGACCCTGAAGGAGTTTGATTGATTCCATTTTCGGTGGATATTCTGAAGATATTTAACTGAGGGTGGACATATACACTTCTTCTATCGTTTTTTTTTTTTTTTTTTTTTTGTCGTACGTAGTTGTGAGGCCGTGGGGATAATTGAATTTGGATAGTTTCTATCTTTTTCATCGAATCAACATTTTACTTATTTGTTGATCATTTAGGAATTTTCAAGTACATCTTATCTATTTTTTTAGACTTCTTTATTCTTAGAAATAATAAAATTCCCTTATGCGTATACAATTGTAATGGAACTGTGTTCCTAGTTTTCTGTGGTTATGTACCTAAATGCAGGAAATTAACAACATACTTTTTATTTAATCATCGGTTGGGGTTATGTGGAAAGTAGGGTTGTTACAATACGGTGAGGGAAGCACGAGATTTGGGGTGCACATATTGTGTTAGGTATGATTTTGAATCTTTGGTAAGGCTGTAGAGTTCGATTGGATTCTTCTAAAAAGTTATGTCTCTAAACTTGAGCAAGATTTATGATTTTATTATTTGCTTAAAGTGCTTATCATTATCCATGTACCTTGTGTATCATTCATGTCTACCTAACTTGATTTGTGTTTAAGGTTCTTAAATGTTTAGGTTCGAAAATAGTAGTTCGGGATGTTTGGCCTTCATGGTACACATACCAGGTATGCATACCATCATTTAAAATTAAAATTCAGGGATTTCAGTTGGCATACTGGTTTGAAAACAGCTCCAGATCACGAAATCCCATTTGCAAACCGGTTTGTAAACTTTTACTGTCTTCGGTATTCGATAAAAAGCTTGTTTTGGCCGTAACTTCTTCGTCCGAACTCGGAATGACATCATTCTTTTTGCATTACTTTCCTCTTTGAATTCTATTCAAAAAGGTGATGAGAACTCCTGGATTTGGATGAGTTAAGATTGGTCCTTGTCTCGTTTCTTGTCTTTGAATGTTTTGCTCCGTTTTGTCGCACTTGTACCACTTCTCTTGGAATTGAGCACTTGGATTCTTGGAGTAAGTTCTAAGCGCATTTGTAGCTTTTGTAAGAATGTTGTTGGTGAATCACAAAGAAGAAAGTTCAAGAACGGGCAGTCGTACGCATTACTCTGGGATTCTTGAATGTTCACAATCCTCTCATGTGAACTACGGTGCATGGTTGTTAATGACTTTGTGTTTTCTTCTTTGTTAAGGGAAAATAAAAAATTGATTCTACCTTCTAATGGAAAATCATCTTCTATGTTATTTACGAGTTTGTTTGTCCCTTCGTTTTGTTGTTTAGGAAACTGAAAAAGTGGGGGTATAACAACCAGGCCCAATATTTTGCTTAGCAATCTATATGGACAAACTCCAATATACTTTCTAGAGAATCAACTAGACAGTCAGACTCAATCTAGATAAAAATTATATCAAAGAGTTTATATCTCAATCTCTCGATTTGATATATACTGAAGCAAATAGAAATCTGCGAGTCTTTATCAAATACTAGAGAGATAACTTGGATGGTACCAAAGACCAATATCCAAGAGTCAATCAATTTAAATGAACAACCAAAAGGTCGGATATTCTAATTGATTGAACAACGCACAACCTGTGATATGTCAATTATATAACAAAATATAATGCGGAAAATAAATAACATAGACACCAGAATTTTGTTAACGAGGAAACCGCAAATGCAGAAAAATCCCGGGACCTAGTCCAGATTGAACACACACTGTATTAAGCCGCTACAGACACTAGCCTACTCCAAATTAACTTCGGCCTGGACTGTAGTTGAACCCCAATCAATCTCACACTGATCCAAGGTACAATTATGCTCCTACGTCTCTGATCCCAGCAGGATACTACGTACTTGATTCCCTTAGATGATCTCACCCACAACTAAGAGTTGCTACGACCCAAAGTCGAAGACTTTAATAAACAAATTTGTATCACACAGAAAAGTCAACGGTAATAGATAAATATGCCTCCCACGAATATACCTACGAGTTTTGTTCTGTCTTTCGATAAATCAAGGTGAACAGGAACCTATTGATAAACCAGACTTATAATCCCGAAGAACAACCTAGTATTATTAATCACCTCACAATAATCCTAATCGACGCAGCGAAAAAAGATATTGTGGAATTACAAACGATGAGACGAAGTGTTTGTGATTTCTTTTATATCTTGCCTATCGGAGATAGAAATCTCAAGCCAATTATTACAATTGTACTCGTACGATAGAAACAATAAGATCATATCACACAACTACGAGAAAGTAGTATCGGTCTGGCTTCACAATCCCAATGAAGTCTTTAAGTCGTTAACCTGGTTTAGAAGAAGAAACCAAAAGTTAAAGGAGAATCGACTCTAGCTTAGCACAACTAGTATCACACACAAGGTGTGGGGATTAGGTTTCCCAGTTGCTAAAGTTCTCCCTTATATAGTCTTTCAAATCAGGGTTTGCAATCAATGTTAGCTTGGTAACAAAGCATTCAATATTCACCGTTAGATGAAAACCTGATTTAGATTCAAGCTAATATCTTTCAACCGTTAGATCGAAAACTAGCTTGTTACACACAAATGAAATGCACGTTTCTAGGCTTGTGTAACCATACCCAAACTTGTACATTTGTTGGTTCAACAATAGTCAACCAAATGGTTAGCCATATGATCACATTCATATCAACCATATTCTTCTTCACCATAACTAGTTCAAATGACTCAAATGAACTATTTAGAGAGTTGTTCAATTGCAAGGAAATCTTATGTAACTACACAAGACACAATCGAAGCAAAAACGATTTGATTCACTCGAATCGGTTCATGAACTATATAGCCACGGTTTGCATTTGCATTCCTTAGTTTATATAAGAATAAGTTCGCAAACATCGTTTTTGGATATAACCTACTCAAGTTCGCGGTTCACAAACTCCAGCAGAAATTCTCGGGACAAGAACTTCCGCCAGTTCGCGGACTTGGCTCACGCCACATTCCGTTTCTCTTGATCAACAAAGTTCGCAAACTTCGGTTCAAGGAATAAGGACTTAAACATATATGTGTTTCCACAACAATGCTTATATCCTCCAATGGTTATATAATCTAAACTCTCATTTCAATCATTGGAGGCGTTCACAAACTATTTTTCGTCAAAGTAAGCAATTTCCAAAATGATTGAAACTTGGCATGACTTTCGTCACTAGGTAAAGATTAAGTTGGTTAAAGCGAAAGCTTACCAACACATATTTTGAGAAATAGATAAGCGAGATAAACTCGGCTCGAAATAGAAAATGTGTATAATCTAAGTTTATATAGAAAATAACTTTTGTCTCAAGATAGGAGATAAATAGACTTTTGAGTGATAGATAAGTTCAAGTCTCCACATACCTTTTAGTCGATGAAGATCCACCGGTTCCTTGAGTAGTCCTTCGTCTTGTATGATGATTGCCATGGAGTTCTTGAGCCCAACTACACTTTCTATCCTGGTCCGAGACCTTAGTTATAGTAGACTAGAAATCAAGACTTAGAGTTTTGATCACTAACACTGACAAACATGCTTGAGATAACAACGCATGGGAGTTCGACCGAGCAATGCTCTAACAATCCCCCCCTTTGTCAATTGAACTATCAATACATATGGAATACAAAAATAAATTAATTAACTTTTGTAGCTCCTATTCCATACGCCTAATCTTCAACATTACTTGAAATCTTCGTCACTTCCAAGTACTTCAATGATCCCAAAGGTTGTAAGTTCAGCATCATCGTTGTGGAAAATCCATAGCTATAACAACGAGAAAACAAGAGTACTCAATCATTGTTATACAGTGTCATAGTATCATTACACAGCGTCAAAGTTCAATTGTATCACAACTTCAACAACAATAATATGGTGATATGTATCACTCCCCCTTAGTAAATACTCCATCTCACATGGAAACCACTCCCCCTTACATAATGATCCGAAAACCATATGTATTTGT
Organism: Papaver somniferum; assembly: GCF_003573695.1. NCBI lineage: Eukaryota > Viridiplantae > Streptophyta > Magnoliopsida > Ranunculales > Papaveraceae > Papaver > Papaver somniferum. The sequence goes on from NC_039367.1 coordinate 116,172,805, forward strand.
AGTGTGAACTACATATTAATTCTCCCCCTTTTTGTCAATAAAATTGGCAAAGGTACAAGAACGGGATCCTAATGAAATTTCCGAAAGACATTTCTTGACCAAAAGAAAGCAAAAATATATCATCTTATTTAGATGCAATCATAAAGCCGAAGCTAAATGAATTCATCAAGGAGTTTGTAAAGATACAAGATAACCCCTATGATATTCCACAGCCGCACTCCCCACAAAGATTTGGCAATTAAGCACAAGTTCAATTAAGAACTCTCCCCCATAAAATGTCATGTCCGAAAGAACAACAAGAGCGACCTTAATTTCGAAAGAAAATAAGGATTTCTTTGGACATAACAAATGACATACAAGTATGAATTTGAATCCAAAAATACTCAATTAAACTAACCACAAGAGAACCCATAATTAATTAAATCGACAAATGCTCAACATAAGTGAACTTATGGAGACTTAAAAACATACAATTAGATTAATCACAAGAGAACACATAATTAATCTAATCGAAATACACAACCAAACTAATCACAAAAGTAATCAATTTAATTGGTCATACTCGACATAAGAAAACTTACGGAGCAACAACTAAATAACCAAACAAGATGATTAATTTAGTTGAATATGCTCGACATAAAATACCTCACGGAACAACAAAATAGCTAATCATAAAAATAATCAACTTGGTCGTTCAATGCTCAACATAAGACACTTTACGGAGCCTCATAGTAATACATAAAATATGGATCAGAGAAGATCAATACTGCGGAATACACAATGATTCATTCTATTTTCCATCACTATTCGTATAACGACATTCAATAGACATAATCCTTGCAAACAAAAGATTTTAACCTATCTTCCATCAATAATTGACATGATAGGCTTAACTTTTGTATTTGTCAAAAGTCTATTCATTATTTTATCAATACATGCATATCGACATACAAAATATTTTACTTTTGACAAGGTATGGGGCAATCATAGTTCACGGACGTAAACACACATATCCATAAAAAATTTGCAATATATAAAAACATAAGACTAATACTTCAAAAATCATCTTCCAAACAAATTTAGAATTTAAACCAATAAATATAAAAAACAAGAAGATGAAAACGTTGGACATAGTCACAATAATGGCTATTCCAACCTCTAGTTATTCTTCTAATAAAAACAAGAAAATAGAAGATTTACTAGGCAAACAAAAAAGAAATCAACAAGCTAAGGAACAAAAGAAGACTCCAGTGCCATGGCCGAACACGAACTAACGTCAAATAGACGGTTCAAGATCCTCACGAGTCTTAGCGTCTTTGAGCTTGTGATTAGCAGCATCTAATGCATCTTCGAAGAAGAGATTCTCTTTATGAAGATCATTGATGTGCGATTTTATGAGACCAAGGTCAGTTGAAACCTTTTTCAACTCAGTTTTCAACCCATCAAGACTTTTCAAAGTATCAACGAGCTGCAGTTTTGCTTCCTCAAAATACTTAAGAAAGTCATGGACCACTTCAGCAGAAATCATATCATCCTTCTCAACATTCTCATGAGTATATGCATAGTAACACGAGGCATTGGGATGATTTTCATCTACAAGGGTTCTTTTCTTTCTCCCTTCGGATTCAAAACCAATACCTTTATCAAGAAAGCCTTTAGTAAAACCACATGATTGTGAAGAGGACGACATTCTTGATAAACCAAAATAACATAGAGTACGCAAACGTGACTCAGAGGTTTGGTATTTATATGTTTTCTTAAGAAAGAAGACCTTTAGGGTTTGCAAACCGTTGACTCGTGATGGTAACCCGTGTACACATACGAATACAACATGGCCCATAAGGAATAAAATAACAAGAGAACTTTTGCTACATGAGAATTCATAAATGGCTCAATAAATTCCTTACCATAGGTGTAATTTTAGAGCACAAGTGTAGCAATCCACAAAGTTGCAAAAGAATTGCATAAAGAGAGAAACGATACTAGACAACACAAATACTTCTTAGGCTATATGCAAACACTAGTTTAGTTATAAACGATAAGAGGATAGCTCAACTAAGCAGAACATCAAATTTCCATAGTATACCTGATTTTTACACATCTTGCTCAACAGAATTTTTATAAGCAAGTTATTAACCCTTGTTATTAATTAGCACAAGTATGAGCTCTGAGCTCATTAAAAGAACTGTGTTTATGATCGAGTCTCTTTTTCCTTCTGAATCTAGAAAGAGATCCCTTTCTATGTGAGAGATTATCAGAAAACTTATTGTCATCAAAATACGAGACATAGTTAGAGTTCTTACCAGAAGAATTTTGTCTTGCGGAGGATGACAACTTGTCGACAATTTCTTTATATCCTTCGGTTATCTCCATCAGGTTATTTCTCATATCATCAATTTTTCTTCTTTATTCTGGAATTTCGTTCACATTAAGGGAAATGTTATTTCCCGAGGAAACGACTTGATCTTTCCTTGAACGATTCTTGTTAAGACTTCTATTCTTCTTTAGAGCATTTGAGGAACTCATTGAACTAACTTTCCTGGTAACACACACAGGGTAAGTACGAAAACCAACTGGTTTAGACATAGGAATGTCAGTTACACCTTTGAGAATTAAGTCTAAGGTGTGTTGAAGTTGAACCAAGGAGGTTTTATTCAACCTAGAGTTTCTCTTTTGTTTAGCAGAGCCTTTTGCATCGCAAAAGAGGCATACTTTCTGATCACAAGAGTGATTACACACGGTAGTCTTAACAACCTCGTTAGGAAATTTCTTCCTTCCATGTGATGTGGAACATCCTTGATTAAAGGTAAATTCAGACACATTCTTTTTAAAAGGAAGGGATTCCAATTTTACTTCTAGAGCTGGAACGTTTTCAGGCGTATCAGAAGTGCTTGGTATATTAGACTGCTTAGAGCATCCTTGAATAGAGAGTTTACTCAAGCGATGTTCAATTTCCAAAGCACACTTTTTGAGGCTAGCCTCAAGAGTCATACGTGAAGAATGATCTTCAGTATTTTCTTTGAATTTGCAGTATCTTATTACACCAAGCAGAACATCGACATGGTGTTTTACCCGATTAAATCTATCAGCTTAGATTCTAGCAAGATTTAGAATCAAGACACTCTCTTCAGCTGTTTCCCGTTCATTTAGAGAGATGGACTCTTTTGAAGGGTAATCGGAAGTACTCATGTCGGATCCTGTCTGTCTTGTTGGAACACATGGTTTATATTCGAGATTGAAGAATCTTTCTCTTTAATAGAATTATACAAGACAGAGCCTTTGTTTCTGGTGACGCGTTTATCAGAGATACTATAATCCATCCTCAGATCGCTACAAACACATACTTGTAAGGTCTTGAACGTGTTTGCCTGCTCTGATACCAATTGAAAAAGTGGGGGTATAACAACCACGCCCAATACTTTGCTTAGCAATCTGTATGGACAAACTCCAATATACTTTCTAGAGAATTAACTAGACAGTCAGACTCAATCTAGATAAAAAGTATATCAAAGAGTTTATATCTCAATTTCTCGATTTGATATATACTCAAGCAAATAGAAATCTGCGAGTCTTTATCAAATACTAGAGAGATAACTTAGATGGTACCAAAGACCAATATCCAAGTGTCAATAAATTTAAATCAACAACCAAAAGGTCGGATATTCTAATTGATTAAACAACGCATAACCTCTGATATTTCAATTATATAACAAAATATAATGCGGAAAAGAAATAACACAAACACCAGAATTTTGTTAACGAGGAAACCGCAAATGCAGAAAAACCCCGGGACCTAGTCCAGATTGAACACACACTGTATTAAGCCGCTACAGATACTATCCTACTCCAAATTAACTTCGACCTGGACTGTAGTTGAACCCCAATCAATCTCACACTGATCCAAGGTACAGTTATGCTCCTACGTCTCTGATCCCAGCAGGATACTACGCACTTGATTCCCTTAGCTGATCTCACCCACAACTATGAGTTGCTACGACCCAAAGTCGAAGACTTTAATAAACAAATTTGTATCACACAGAAAATTCGACGGTAATAGATAAATTTGTCTCCCACGAATATACCTACGAGTTTTGTTCCGTCTTTCGATAAATCAAGGTGAACAGGAACCAATTGATAAACCAGACTTATATTCCCGAAGAAATAAAGTATTATTAATCACCTCACAATAATCCTAATCGACGCAGCGAAAAAAGATATTGTGGAATTACAAACGATGAGACGAAGTGTTTGTGATTTCTTTTATATCTTGCCTATCGGAGATATAAATCTCAAGCCAATTATTACAATTGTACTCGTACGATAAAAACAACAAGATCAGATCACACAACTACGAGAAAGTAGTATCGGTCTGACTTCACAATCCCAATGAAGTCTTTAAGTCGTTAACCTGGTTTAGAAGAAGAAACCAAAAGTTAAAGGAGAATCGACTCTAGCTTAGCACAACTAGTATCACACACAAGGCGTGGGGATTAGGTTTCCCAGTTGCTAAAGTTCTCCCTTATATAGTCTTTCAAATCAGGGTTTGCAATCAATGTTAGCTTGGTAACAAAGCATTCAATATTCACCGTTAGATGAAAACCTGATTTAGATTCAAGCTAATATCTTTCAACCGTTAGATCAAAAACTAGCTTGTTACACACAAATGAAATGTACGTTTCTAGGCTTGTGTAAGCGTACCCAAACTTGTACATTTGTTGGTTCAACAATAGTCAACCAAATGGTTAGCCATATGACCACTTTCATATCAACCATATTCTTCTTCACCATAACTAGTTCAAATGACTCAAATGAACTAGTTAGAGAGTTGTTCAATTGCAAGGAAATCTTATGTAACTACACAAGACACAATCGAAGCAAAAACGATTTGATTCACTCGAATCGGTTCATGAACTATATAGCCATGGTTTGCATTTGCATTCCTTAGTTTATATAAGAATAAGTTCACAAACATCGTTTTTCGATATAACCTACTCAAGTTCGCGGACTGGGTTCGCGGACTTAAGTTCACGGAAGGATTTCACAAACTCCAACAGAAATTCTCGGGACACGAACTTCTGCCAGTTCGCGGACTGAGTTCGCGGACTTGGCTCACGCCACATTCCGTTTCTCTTGATCAACAAAGTTCGCAAACTTCGGTTCAAGGAATAAGGACTTATACATATATGTGTTTCCACAACAATGCTTATATCCTCCAATGGTTATATAATCTAAACTCTCATTTCAATCATTGGAACATTCTTAGAGGATGTTGATATTCTACAGTTGTTATTCACAAACTATTTTTCGTCAAAGTAAGCAATTTCCAAAGTGATTGAAACTTGTCATGACTTTCGTCTCTAGGTAAAGATGAACTTGGTTAAAGCGAAAGCTTACCAACACATATTTCGAGAAATAGATAAGCGAGATAAACTCGGCTCGAAATAGCAAATGTGTATAATCTAAGTCTATATAGCAAAACGACTTTTGTCTCAAGATAGGAGATAAATAGACTCTTGAGTGATAGATAAGTTCAAGTCTCCACATACCTTTTAGTCAATGAAGATCCACCGGTTCCTTGAGTAGTCCTTAGTCTTGTATGATGATTGCCATGGAGTTCTTGAGCTCAACTACACTTTTTATCCTAGTCCGGGACCTTAGCTATAGTAGACTAGAAATCAAGACTTATAGTTTTGATCACTAACATTGACAAACATGCTTGAGATAGCAACGCATGCGAGTTCGACCGAGCAATGCTCTAACAAAAACTTCTTATGAGAATTTATTCTTATATTTTAAGAAGGATAACTAGGGTTTGGAATAGCATAGATTGTGATTACACATAGTTATTGCCAACAATTTTCATCTTGCAATATTTTAGATTTATTTATTTAAATTCTAAGTTATTTGGAAGATGATTTTGCAATATTAATCTTTATGATTTTATATATTGCAAAAAAATTATGGGATATGTGTGTTTACGTCCGTGAACTATGATTATCTCATATATGTCAAAAGGTAAGTCTATTATGTCTTTATGCAAATATTGATAAAAGATAAAATGAACTTTTGAATATTCTTCAGTATTGATCTTTCTCTGATCCACTTCTATGTGAAAGTATTGTATGGCTCCGTTAGTTTTCTTATGTCGAGCATTTCCAATTAAATCAATCATTAAGGTTCTCTTGTGGTTTATTTATTTGAGTTTTCTGGATACAAATTCATGTTTCATATGATTTGTTAATGTCCAAAGAAATCCTTCTTTTATCGTAAAAGTAAGGTCGCTCTTGTTGTTCTGTCGGGAATGACCTTTTATGGGGGAGAGTTCTTAATTGAACTCGTGCTTAATTGCCAAATCTTTGTGTGGAGTGCGGATGTGGAATACTGAAAGAGTTATCTTGTATCTTTATAAAATCCTTGATGAATACACCAAGTTTCGACTAAGCTTACTTTGGCACTAGTTTTGACCTTACCCGAAGAAGGGAAGGATCTAGTGGTTTACACAGATGCCTCACTTCTAGGATTGGGATGTGTTTTGATGCGGGAAGGTAAGGTTATTGCTTATGCATCTAGGCAATTGCATGCCCATGAGAAGAATTACCCAACCCATGATTTGGGGTTGGCAGCGGTAGTTTTTGCTTTGAAGTTGACTTGTATGGCGAGATATTTGAGCTTTTCACTGATCATAAGAGTCTCAAGTATCTGTTTTCCCAGAAGAATTAGAATATGAGACAAAGTCGATGGATGGAGCTCATCAATGATTACACTTTCGGCTTACAATATCACCCTGGTAAGGCGAATGTTGTAGCTGATGCCTTGAGTCAGAAACCAAAGGGGTTTGTTATCTTTCATGATGGTGGAAGAGTGGAATATGTTGGAGACGGTTGCCGAGTTTAACTTAGACATAAAGAATCTTTTACTTCGCAAGCATTTTTGAGTAATCTTATGGTACAACCTGCACTTATTAGCCGTATCATCCAGGCACAATCCAAGGATGATTGGTGTGCGAAACTACTTGGAGCTGGAGACTTAAGTGAAGATTTTGAGGTAGGGATGGATGGTGGGCTTCGACTTCGAGGTCACTTATGTGTACCCTTGGATGTCCAGTTGAGGCGTGAGGTGTTAGATGGAGCTCACCGTAGTCGTTACACTATTCATCCCAGAGCTACAAAAATGTATAAAGATTTGCGTAGACAGTTTTGGGGGAAAAGTATGAAGCGAGAGGTTGCAGAATACGTTTCTAAATGCCGAACTTGTCAGCAAGTTAAGATTGAACACCAAAGGCCAGCTGGAGAATTATAACCACTCCCAATACCAGAATGGAAATGGGAAAATATTTCCATGGATTTTATAGTTGGATTACAGAGATCAAAGAGAGGACATGACTCTATTTGGGTAATAGTGGATTGGTTGACGAAGTCCGCACACTTCTTACCAGTGCATACTACCTACAATATAGATAGATTATGCAAGCTCTATGTAGAGAAGATTGTGGTATTGCATGGAATGCCAGCCTCAATTATTTCTGATAGGGATGCTCAATTCACTTCTACATTTTGGGGGGGATTTCAACAAGCTATGGGTTCATAGTTGAATATGAGTACTTTATTTCATCCTCAGACTGGTGGTCAGACAGAGAGAGTTAATCAAATATTGGAGGATATTCTTCGAGCGTGTGTGCTAGATTTCCAAGGAAACTAGGATGAATACTTACCGTGGGAAGAATTTTCCTATAATAATAGTTATCAATCGAGCATCAATATGGCTCCTTTTGAAGCTCTTTATGGAAGACCTTGTCGTTCACCTGCGTGTTGGATAGAAGTAGGTGAAAAGAGATTTTTGGGACCCGATTTGGTTCAGCTAACTACGGAGAAGATCCTAGTGGTAAAGGATTGTCTTCGCAAAGCTCAGAGTAGGCAGAAAAGTTATGCAGATAGAAAGCGTCGACCATTACCTCTTGAAGTTGGGGATGAAGTGTTATTCAAGGTGTCTCCTATGATATGAGTAATGATGAGGTTTGGAAAGAAATGGAAATTGGCTCTTAAGTTTATGTGACCTTTCCCTATAACAAGAAGATTGGAAATGTGGCATACTAGCTGGAATTACCACCGCAGTTTTTTGGAGTGCACAATGTATTTCATGTTTCTATGTTACATAGACACTTAAGAGACGAAGAGAGAGCTCAACAAGAAGACCTTAGTGAGTTGGTTGTCAAACCGGAAGCCACCTACGATGATAAGCATATCCGTATTGTAGATCGACAAGTAAGACAACTACGATCCGAGAAATACCATTTGTGAAGGTGTACTGGAATCCTCAGAACGAGCGAGAAGATTCTTGGGAACGTGAAGATATTGTTCGACGTTCTCATCCGAATCTCTTCAATAACGAGGTAATTTGATTCCGGGGACGAAATCCTTTTTTTAGTGGGGTAGACTATAATATCCCTCTCTTTTAAATCCTTAAACTAAAGTTGAAAAAATAGGATTTATACACGGTTTGGTTTAGAGAGGGCATATCGCTTAGTAAAATTTAGTATTTTATTTAGCCATACCCAGGTGGTTAGGTGGAAAATTAGGTTTTTGACCTTTTCCTTTTAGGCCTTATCGTGAGAGGAAGAGAAAATATATAAGAAAAATATTAGCCAAGGGAAACATGAAGAGAAGTAGGCGGCAATAACATATAAAACTATTAATTAGCTAGAGTTTTGGGAAAATATTTAATAAGTGTAGATAGGGAAAAACGAGTTGCTGGTTTTTAAGGAATTGAGGAGACGACCGTGCGGAGGAAACTCCTTGAACCGAGCAAAATGTCTAACCTCACACAGATGCATTGCAAAAAAGGGATTTCTTTGAATTCGAGAGATCAATTTGTAGGACTCCGACCTAAACCAAGACAATGGTCGTTCCAGAGTCAATTCGGTCACAAGAGAGGATGGGTCGATCTGTAGGAGGGAAGCTGAGAAATGTGTGAGATCAATGGTAATCGAAATTGTAGGTGTGTTGTGTATTCTACGCGTGAAGAAATAAGATAAGTTCTGATTGATTGAATTTGCTCCGTTGAGAGTAACTGTTCAGATGCTGAGTTTTTGTTCTCTTGTTGTCTGTTTGACGAAAGATTGTCTTGTTTTTCAATCATGATTCAGAGACTTACTTATATTGCAAGAATTGTAAACACCTTGATCCCATGAAGTGTGAAAGTTGTTGGAGTCGAAGAGTTGGAAAGTGGAAATCGTGTTAAAACCAGTTGCTCATCGTGCATAGACTTGGTTGATTTTCTACCCACTACTTTGCTAACTCCTCTAACTGCTTGCACGACTTGCTCACATTCTCATCGTGTATGAACACGTGTTGTAGACCGCCAGACCAAAACCCTAGTTGATATCCCCCATGTGACACGATTGATGTCTCGTGATTTTAGTTAGTCAGTTGTTGACTTGATGAGACGATGAGTCTTTGTATTGCTGAGTTGAACAAATGTTCTGGGACTCATGAATTGAACGTGTATGTTGAGACAGAGGTATAATTGTCGAATAAATGTTGATAGTTAAGGTGAACAAATATTGTTCATTTGATGAATTGTTGAATATTGATAGTTGAACCAATATTCCTTAGTCTGAGCAAATATTGCTCATTTGAGCGAATGTTGCTCGTTTGATGAATTATTGGTAACAGGACCAAATAAAATATTAATTTAAAATACTGGCAACTGAACCGAGTATGATAATTAAAATGTTGATCACGGGATCAACGTAAAATTATTGGTGTTTGAATCTGCTCAGAATTATGTTTTGCAGAGCTTTGGATTCGAAAACCTAATTTTGATCAATTGCTGATTAATTGATGATTTATTGAAAATCAACCACAGAGTGAAGGAGGGACTGACTACATGGGATGGTGGGTCGACCATGCATCGCCCAGATGTTCAAGTGATCAAATACCAAAGTCTCTTGAAGACCAGTTGGTGAAAAGATGATTAAATGCTGGTTTAATCATTCATTAAAATAATGTTCGTCTGAACCTTAAGTGATAAAACCTTATTAATTATGAAGAGATGAAGGACCGACCAAGGGGTCATAAAACCGGCCCTGGTTGGTCATGGGACCAACTGACGATCGTTTTATGAAATTTCAAATTGTTTGGAAGAGTTTGAACCTAATGTGAACAAATTAGGTCAAATGATGAAAAAGTGTGGGACCGACCTCTTGCAAACCAAAGAGCCAACCTTGGTCGGTCAAGGTAATATGCTCATGTCACCAAAGTGTTCATGTCTCAGTCCTGAGAATTTTGATATTTTTTGGCGTGCGTTTGAGCAATCCTTTGAGAAAATATGAAGAAATCAAGGTTTTTGCTCAAACTGAGGAAACTTCATAAGATGAAGGAAATAATAATAATAAAATAATGAATCATGAAGTGTGGGACCGACTATGGCAAAGGCATGGCCGTCCGGCCAATAAGGCCCGTCCCATGGCACTTTTCCTAATTTTATATTATTTTCATGATTTTAGGGAAATACCATGAAATCAAGGAGTTTGTTGAAATAAAGGAGTTTTCCTTTAAGTGAAGGAGTTTCCATGAGATGAAGGAAACAATGATAATAAAATAAGGGGTGTGCGGGACCGGCCACGGCTAGGGCCCGGTCCCGCGAGTCTTCCCTAATTTTAAATCTTTTCCTTGATGTGAAGGAAATATCATGAAATCAAGGAATTTCATGGGATGAAGGAAATAGTAATAAAATAATAAGGAATCATGAGGTGTGGGACCGACCACAACTAGGGCATAGCCGGTCGGCTAGTAGACCCAGTCCCACAACACCTTTCCCAATTTTATATTATTTCCTTGGTGTGAATGAAACACCATGAAACTGAGGAGTTTCCTTAAATCGAAGGAATTTTGTTCAAATGAAGGGATTTTCATGGGATCAAGGAAAAATAATAAAAAATAATAAAATAAAGGATTAGGCGTGGGACTGGCCACGGCATGACTGGACGGCCTGTGGGCGCAGTCCCCTAGCACCTTAGCTAATATTTTATTATTATTATTTTTTTTCTTCCAATTTTGCATAGGTTCATCGTTCCTTCGTAAATTTGAATGCTCGTTCGTGCATTCAGGTGCTCGTTAGTGCATTATTGCTGAATACACTTGCACCATTTTGGTCGGGACTTACTCGATAGCGGCTCAGATGCCCGTATGTTGAATATTTATCACTAACCCATGGAATTCTACTGGGAAGAACCACGAATTGAAGTAATGAAATATTATGAAGAACGTAGAATATTTCCGAATATTCAGTTAATGAATTTAAGGATTAGAATTAATTAATTGATGGCTCTATACTAGCAGGCATGCTGGCTAGGAGCATTAATTATTTGAGAATCGAGTAATATGAGCTTGTTGAAGCGTCATATTTCTTTTATATAGTCAGAGAAAACATTGTTACATCCTGAAGACGTTATTGGTTTATACTAGCAGGCAAGCTGTCTAGGAGCCGTCCAATCGTTCGATTCTATATAGAAGTAATTACTGAAATTGCTCAGTATTCATGAGATATGCCGTTGCCTCAGTTGAGAGACTACACATCTACATATGCTCCGAGAGACAGTATTCTCAGTCAGAGGTTCTTGCGGCATGAGCTTTCATGATTCGATGAGAGACATGAGCCTCAATACTCATCTGATTGCTGGATCAGGAGTATGTACAATTATGGTTTTACGATTTTATCCTTTGTCGAAAATCCACCATCTACATTAAGTCCCCTGCTTAGTGAGGGACAGTCATGTTCCTCAGTCAACACTGGATGGTGATTTTCTATTCATAAACAAAATAAGTAATTGAACTTAGTCGTAAGATAATATGTTACCGGATTTTCGATAGCGCGAGCAAACCATGGTTTGAAAGGAGATCCCAATGGAATGATAGAGCATCATTTAACGAGCATAAAGTGGTGTAGCACTGCTGATTTGGTGATGGAACCTTGGTTGATTTAGGATTCACGGGTCGGGCCCAAGAAGGAAATCCTTGTGGAATTAGGTTTTGGAAATAAAATTTGATATAAAAGGGAATAAATACCTCTCTTTTTTTATTTCTCTTCCACGACCACCACCACCTTCATCTCTTCATCTCCTTCACGTCAGCAGCAGGAAGGAGATTTTTTGCCGGAGCTCAACGCCGCCACCGTCCGGCCAACTTCCGGCCGACGCCGACCAGGTACGTGGATTTTTTTATTTTATTTTTGTGTTTTCTGTTTCATGAGTTGTTCGTGTTTTGTGCATGTTAAAGTTATATATACATGTGCATATATAAGTGTGAGTTTTTTGGAAAACCCTTATTTGAAAAACGTATGTACGTTCGATCGTTAGTTTAAGAAACTAGTAATAAACCCTGACTTAGGAGAGATTTTTTATACATAGACCTGTGTCTAGTGATAAAATTTTATTTATGAGCTTTTATGAAAACCAAAACTTTATCTTGAAAGGTGTGAATTTTCACAAAATCGAAATAAACCCCCGTTTCAAAGACGAACGATTGTACGAAGAAAAATATTTATATATATATATATACAAATATATTTTTTGAAAATCAAAGCCTGACTTTGAGTAATATTTAAAAGTACACAATTACTTATGATGAAATATTATTTAGTTTTCATAATTCGATGGTTAATGTTCGCATGGTTGAAGTGTTCACGATTTTATGAAGATCTAAGTTTTGCTCGTCTTTTGTAGATTCGAAGAAACAAGAAAGTTTTGAAGTATTGAATCTTGCATTACAATCACTACTGTTAGTGGAATCGTAAAAAATGTAAGAGTTAAGAATTACCATTTCGTTGTGAAATTGACATTGGCACATCCATGATTCTGTGTCTCTGGTTCCAGACAATGGTGTCTTCCAGCAGTGATTATTCTTGTAGCTCTGCTGAGGAGGATTTCAGGACCTCTGCGGCCAAAGTGCGTGCCAATACGGATCATGCTAAGAAGGTGATAAATAGCATGCCCCTCGACAAGCTAAAAGCTGCTCGTGATGAGCTCTTGAAGAGGAAATCCATTGAGGAGATAATTGCTGAGTATCGAGAGAAGAGACGTAGAATTCAGTGGAAAACACTATAAGCTGAGGAGAGACTCCGATCCCGTCCTGATGGTGTAGCCTCAGACTCAGATGCTGAAGAAGAGGTAGCTGTATGGGAGACGATGGAACGCAAAAGTAGGCCATATCCACCGCACAGGGAGATTAAGCGACAAGTTAAGGATGATCCCCAGGATGAACGTGACGAAGAAGACTACTGGGATGCAATACATGACAATCTAGTCGAGGAAGAATTCTCTAGTTCTGACACTGATTCTGAGAAAGAGTCTGAAGAGGATTCTTCAGAGGATAATAATGATGATGACGAATCTGATGACTCTGACGATTAGTCTTGCTCATAATCTCGTTTGAACATTTGAATATTTTTTTTTTCGTAGTAGACATCTCTTTGATTATTTGAATAGCTTCACTTCAGAATTAGGATTTTCTTTTTGAATGAGAAACCCTTTTATTAATATTTATTCCTTCTGATTGAATTAAATGAAACGGACCAATGTTCATGTGCCAAAATACATCATGATCCCCTTTGGCTTTCCCTGGTGATTTACATCTGTGAAAAATACTAGGATGTGTCGCACGGGCTGAGAAGACGTGTGATGTGCACAAAGCCGCGTGGGTATTTTCTGACCATGTCCAGCTTTGGTCATTGTCAGTCCCCAGTACGTTATTTTCCTTCGCGTCTCCAGTATTGATCTTGTTTGAAACTTAGGGTTTCGGTAAAACTCGCAACTGAATTGACTACTCGCAGAAGATAAGTGTCCATCGTATATATCTTCAGGACTTTGAGTCTATCATCTATACGAATATTTCTTCCATTTCTAAGTTAGTTTCATCATACATAGGAAATTTTAATTGTCATACCTCCATGTCAGACAGTAGTTCATCTCCTCATGCATCTCCATTAAAGTGGGGAGCCAAGAAATCCAACCAGGTATGAGGTATCCCTTTTGTTCTTTCTTTTGTGTAATCAATGACTGACTAAAGAAAGTATTTGTTGCAGATGAACCAGGGTGATCAATGTTCTTGTTCTTCCCCACATAACTCAAGACCTAAACGCACCATCAAGATCCCTGCTCGTTTCAAGTCTGCCTGTGTGGGTGCTGGAACATCTGTGAGTTTTGATAAAGATTTACTTGAATGCATGTTTATTCAAATATCTATTAACTCTGAATGATGTATTTGCAGGTTGATGTTCATGTTGTTAAGGAAGGGAAGAAGAAAAGACAGTCAGCAACAACAATTGATGATGATCATGTTGATGACGATTCGATCAATCTTGTAGATGCTGATGTCGAGGTCCTTTCCCATGAGTATCCGACTGCTGGACGTCCTTTTGACATACCTATGGAAAATATTTGCCCAGATAATCAACTTGTTAGCAGCTTCTTCGTGCCCAAGTGTTATGCGCCGCTGTACACCAATATCTGGAGAGAATATGGACACATTGCCACCATGGAAGTATGGACGGGTTTCTTTCAAACTCTCTTGACCACGGTTGCCGGCTTGTTGCCTATCATTGATGAGATGGACAAGAAGAATTTGCGGGATGTCAAGAATAAAGAGCTTTACAGATGGAATGATATGATATTGAATTGTGAGCTCTTGAAGTTCAATGTAGGTGGCTTCGTCTTCGTATCGAGATTTTCAAGATTGATAGGGCTGTCGTTGTTGCCAACATGATTTCCTCGTCGACTGCTATCATGGAGGAAGAGAGAGTACTAGCTTCGGAATCAGTGAGGATTGACAAAGCAATTGAAGATCTGAGGATAAGAAATGAAAACTTGCGAACGAAGTTGAAGATGATGTCCAGTAAGAATTATCTGTTATTGGATGGTGTGCTCTAGATGAGCATTTATGATTGTTTTTTTCAAATAGGTTTAGGTTTTTTCTTTAGGTAGAATAATTGATCATGGCATGAAGGGATATTTTTCATTTATGAAATGTTTAATGAACAAAGGAGCATTTTGCACGCTCTTTGGAGGAATATAAATTACATTTTGAAAAATGCTTGAAATGATGAAAAGGTGATTGTTTTCTACAGGTCAGGCATAATATGCTTTGAGCCATTTACCGTTGATTATATTTCCTTCCACTCCTCCATCAATAGCTAAGATCCTGTAATATCCACTGGATACTGCCTTGATGACTACATATGCTCCTTCACATTTCAGAGAGAACTTGGGAGCATACATATCTTGTTGGATGTGCTTTGCTGTCTTTAATACCAAATCTCCTACTTGGAATGTTCGGGGTCTTACCATTTTGTTGTAAGCTCTGGAGATCCTTTGTTTGTATGCTTCCACGTATTTTTCTACCTTATCCCTCCTCGACTCAAGCATGTCTAGTTCAGCGATTCTTGAGTTGGATACTTCGGCTTCATCCCATTGTACTCCACTAGCTGTTGCAATCCTTGCTGAAGGAATTTTGATTTCTGCTGGGAGTATGGCGTCGGCTCCATAGACGAGAGAGTATGGTGAAGTTCTGGTCGATCTCCTTGGTGCGGTCCGATAGGCCCATAAGCCATAGGCAATTTTTCATGCCACGTTCGAGGATTATCATGAATTGTTCGGCTGAGAATTCAGATCAAAGTTTTGTTGGTGCTCTCTGCTTGTCCATTTCCTTGGGGATAGTACGGTGTGGAGAAAACTTGTTTGATGCCATATTCCTCGAGCAATTCTGTCACGTGCTTGTTGGCAAGAGGAGTTCCATTATCGGTGACAATGTTTTTAGGAACACTGAATCTACATATTATGTATTCTTTGATGAAGGCTGCAATTGTGACTCCAGTGGTGTTTCGAAGAGGAATAGCTTCAACCCATTTGGTAAAATACTCAGTTGCAGTGATGATGTATTCATGCTGTTTTGAAGATGCTGGATTGATTTTCCCGATGATATCCAGTCCCCAGCTATAGAAAGGCCATGGACTATTCACATAATTCAATGGGAGACAAGAAGTGTGGATGATATTACCATGGACTTGGCATTGATGACACCTATGAACGTGCACAGCTGCGTCGTCTTCCATGGTTGTCCAATACATGAATTTGGAGAAATAATTTATTTTTTCCTTGATGTTCTCCATCGTGCATTTATTTTAAAATTGTTGGGATTTCATGCTCAACTAAGCATCTCAGTAAGTTCCCACCAAAGCTTTTGCGGTATAAGATTCCATCAAGAAAGACAAATCTTTTAGCTCTCTGAATGAGTTTGATTGTTTCTTTCTTTTCCAATGGCAATTCATTGTCCCGAAGGTAATTGATGTAGTCACCAGTGTGATGGACTTTCAAAGCTTGTAAGTGATGAGGAAGCGTCTGACAATTGGGACAAGATCTTTGCAGAATACTTGATTGAGCCTCCATGGAAGGCCAATAGTATCCCATCCTTTGAAGTTTTCTATAAAGTGTTACTACCAACGTATGTCCGCAAATTTCTTCATGTATGCGTTTGAGTTGTTCGTCCGCTTTGTCGTTTCCGAGGCATCGTGATAAAGACCCATCAGGATTTCGATAGTATAACGCTCCATGAAGCAATAAATAATTCTTAATTCCTTGAGAATGACTTTCCCTTCTGACAGAGAAATACTCAATTCATGAATAATAGGCGCTCGCCAATCGTTTGCTTGAATGTCTTCAACTTGATCAAGCCAGGTAGATGACACAACACGCCTCTGTACTGTGATTGTTTTCTCTGCTCATTCGGATTGCAGCTTGGAAGCGAGAGTTGCTAGGCAGTCATCATGCATGTTGTTAGTTCATCCAGTATGGACAATCGTTGCATCAGCAAAATGAGTTAGTATCCGCTGCGCTTGAGTTCTAAATGGGGCAAGCATGATTTCTTTGAAAGAGTATGCTCCATTCATTTGATTGACCAGTAGTTTTGAATCTCCCCTTATCCCAAGGTGTGTTGCTCCAGCCTGCTTGTCCATGGACAAACCCAGTAAGAAAGCTTCATATTCTGCTGAATTGTTGGTGCAGTAAAAATCCAACTTGAACGAGTGTGAGAAGACTTCGCCAGATGGAGATACTAGCACTACGCCCGCTCCTCCAGTGTCGTTTCTAGGGGTGGCAGATCTGCCAAAGTATAAAAGTGTAGATGGTGGATTTTCGACAAAGGCTAAATTCGTAAACTCATAATTATACGAAGCTCTGATTCAGCAATAAGACGTGAGTATCGAGACACGGGTCTCTCATCGAATTCTCAACGGAGAGTACTTTCTCTCAGAGTACATGTAGATATGCAGTCTCACGACTGGACAACGGCATATCTCATGAATACTGAATACTTTCAGTGATTATTTCTATATAGCATCATGAGATGGATGGCTCCTAGACAGCTTGCTCTGCTAGTATAGAGCGATGATGTCTTCAGGAACAAACAACAAGTTTACCCTGACTATATAAAGGATATGACTTACCGATAAGCTCGTATCAGGATAATTAATGCTCCTAGACAGCTTGCTCTGCTAGTATAGATCCACAAAGTTAATTATTCCTAATTGCAATCTCTCCTATTCCATGGTTGAATCCACGACTGGTCCCATGGAATGACAATAACAATTGTTCTGATTCTATAATCGAATCCATGACTTGATCTCATAGAATAACAATAACTATATTATCTCATTACTCCGATTTCATGATCGAATCCACAACTGGTCTCATAAATGGTAATAGATAAACCTTAATTACTCCGATTCTATGGTCGAATCTACGATCCCATGGAATGGTAATGCTCACTTTATTATTCTGAATTCGTAGTCGAATCCTCGGCTGATCCTATGAATTAATAATAAACATCTTACTACTCAGTTTTTTGAATTATTCTCCACTGAATTCCACAATTAGTAATAAATAATCAACAACCGGGCGTCTGAGCTACCTCTAAGTAAGCCCCGATTCAAATGGTGAAGGTGTATTCAACGATGATACACTAACAGTCACCGCACGAACGAGTATTTCAAAAATACAACGAAACGATGAACCTATGAAAAATAGAGAAGAAAATAATAAATAATTAAAAATATTGACCAGGGTGCTGGGAACACGGACACACGATCGACCGACCGTATCGTGGTCAATCCCACGCCAGTTTTATATTTTTAATGCATTTTTATTATTTTCCATGATTTGATGAAAATCCTCTCGTTTTATCAAATCTCCTTCGTCTCGAGGAAACTCCTCGGTTTCATGGTACTTCCATAAATCCATAAAAAATAATATAAAATTAAGGAAAGGAGTGTGAGGCGTGACCATTGGCCAACTGGCCATGCCTTGGTCCCAACCGGCCCCACACCCACGGTTCCTTATTATTTATTATTATTATTATTATTTCTCTAATTTCATGAAAAAACTCCTTGATTTCATGGTATTTTTGCACAAATCATCAAATAATAATATAAATTATGAAAACTTGTGGGACCGGGCTTTGGCCGGCCGGCCATGCCCTAGCCGGTCCCACACGCCCCTTTGTTTTATTATTTTATTATTAGTTTTTCTTGAATTCATCAAATTCCTTGATATCATGGTATTTCTCTCAAATTAGAAAAAATTCCCTTATATCATCAAAAATACCTAAAAAATATTAAAATATTATGAAAACCCGTGGGACCGGGCCCAAGCCGGCCGGCCATGCCTTCACGGTCCCACACGCCCTTTTTTTATTTTAATATTTTTTGCTTCCCTGAACTCATGAAAACTCCTTCAGTTCATGGAAACTCCAAAAATTCATCAAATTTCTCAAAATTCATGAATTTTTCATAAAATCATCAAAATATTATAAAATTAGGGAAACTCGTGGGACCGGGCCCTAGCCGGCCGGCCATGCCTTCCACGGTCCCACACGCCCTTATTTTTATTATTTTAATATTTTTTGCTTCCTTGAACTCATGAAAACTCCTTCAATTCATGGAAACTCCCAAAATTCATCAAATTTCTAAAAATTCATGAATTTTTCATAAAATCATCAAAATATTATAAAATTAAGGAAAAGGCACCACGGGACCGTGGTCATGACCGTCCGACCATGCCTTGACCACGGTGGTCCCACGCCTCCTCATTCCTTATTTTATAATTATTTTTCATCATCTCATGGTGTTTTCCTCAGTTTCGTCGAAACCATAATTTTGACATATTTTCTCGAATGGATGCTCGATTGCACGCCAGAAAATATCAAAATTCTCAGGACTGAGACACGGACGCCTTGGGGACACGAGCCCGCTATCTTGACCGACCAAGATTGGCTCTTTGGATCACGGAAGCCGGTCCCATCAATTTTCACAGTTTTGACCTAATTTGCACAATTGCTCGTATTAGGTCCAAAACTCTTCCAAACACTTTGGATTTTCATGAAGTGATCGTCAGGCGGTCACGTGACAACCCAGGGCCGGTTTCATGACTCCATGGTCGGTCCCTCGCCTCGTCATAACTAATTAGGTTTTCTCACCTAAGACGAGCATTTTGGATAAATGATTAAGCCAGCATTTAATCATTCTTCCACCAACAAATCGTCTACTCTTCAGTAGTTCTTCGTATTTTGCTAACGTGAGCATATGGACACTACATGGTTGATCCACGGTCCCATGTAGTCGCCCCCTCCTTCGTCCCATGGTTAAAATTCCGACGAACCATGAATTGATCATCAATTGATCAAATTAGGGTTTCTGAATCCAAGGGTCATCATTCCATATTCCAACCTTAATAATTTTACGACGACCTCATGGTCATTAATCTTATTAATTATGCTCGGTTCAACAACCAGTACTTTAATTAATATTTTGGTCACGCTTCCAATAATCCATCAGATGAGCAACACTTGCTTAGACGATCAAATATTCAACAATTCATCACATGAGCAACCCTTGCTCAGATGATAAATATTTTCTAAAACCAAGGAATATTGGTTCAACAATCAATATTCAACGATCCATCGAATGAGAAATACTTGCTCACTTCATCGTAAGAACTATACCTCTGTCTCATGACATGTTCAATTCATGAGTTTCAGAACATCATGGTCAACTCAGCAACTACATGGACTCATCGTCCCATCAAACCACGAAGTAATCAATTGACTAACAAACCACGAGACGTCAATCGTGTCACTTGGGGGGATATCACTTAGGGTTTTGGTCTGGCGGTCTACGGCACGTGTGTTCAAACACACGATGGAATGTGAGCAAGTCGTGCAATCAGTTGAAGGAATTCACGAGGTAGTGGGTGGAAAATCGACCAAGTCTCCACACGTTGAACAACTGGTTTCAAACACGATCTCCACTTCCCCACTCCTTGATTCCATCAACTGTCACACTTCATGGAATCATGGTGTCTAAAATTCCAGCAATATAAATAAGTCTCAAAATCATGATTGAATCATCATCAGTATCATCAATCTCACGTCTCATCGACGACACGAGATCATCAACTCATCAATTGAGAAACTACTCTCAATTAATCAATTTGAATCACTCAGAGCTTATCGTATTCGGAATTCACACACCCACAATCTTTGATTACCATTGGTTCCACAGATTTCTCAGCTTCCCTCCTACATATCAACCCATCCTCTCTTGTGACCGAATTTACTCTGAAACGGTCATTGTCTTGATTTAGGCCAGAGTACTACAGATTGATCTCTCGAATCTAAAGCACCCCCTTCGCAGCGGTGCATCTGTGTGAGGTTTAACATTTCACTCGGTTCGAGGAGTCTCCTCCGTACGGTCGTCTCCTCAATTCCTTAAAAACCAGCAAATCGTTTTTCCCCATTTACAGATTGACGACCACAGTGGGAGATTAATCTCTCGGTTGCAATCTAACAATCTCACGAGATGGTTGGTCTTAGGACTAATTCAACTAATTCAGATCAGAATATTTCAAACGGCAACATTCCTCATGTTACACCTGGCAGCATAGAAGGCAGAGGGATCCCGACTTTGGCAGAGTTGGCTCAAATCCTAGAGGCCCATACCAGGAACATGGACCTGATAAAGGATACGATAAACCACATCCTCGACTTTCTCATCAAATTAACATCCGAGTTAGGCGGTACCTACGCTCCAGAAGTCTCAACACCGGGGACTGAAGCGTCATCTGACCCTCAAATCAACAGCTTCACCACATACGAGAAGCCGGTGGAACAAGAGGTCACACATTTGATCGAAAATCTATGTGAACTCCTGCACTTCTCCAGGGATCAGCGCACATACACATTTTCAGCACTCAACCAGATATCGTTCAGCGTGCAACTAACGCCACCAACACCATCAGTTGAAGAAGTCTTCCTAGTGCTTGGGCATTTGATCGACAACATCTCTTTTGGAGAAGAAGATCGCATGACGGATGAAGGACACAACCGAGCATTGTATGTCACTGGTTTCATCAAAGGCACCGAATTTAGAAGAGCTCTTGTTGATACCGGTGCTTCTACCAACATTGTCACTATGAAGACTCTCAGGATGGCCAGGTTCCCACAAGGTAAAATCGTTCGATATCCCATCCTAATGACAAGATTTGAAGGAAGTCAAAGCCATACATATGGATATGCATACATAGATTTGAGGGTGGGGCCGATTCGATCGAAAGCGAAGTTTCATGTGATCGAGCAAGAACTTGACTACCATATAATACTGGGACGCCCATGGCTCCATGATAACAAGGTGGTTCCTTCAACATACCATCAATGCATGAAGTCCCTGCTCGACAACAAGATCGTTCGCATTCCGGCTTCATCATCTCCTTATGCTCCCGTCTATGATACCGAGTTCCTTGAATCTCAAAAAGGCATCCCGGAACCTCCAAGCAGGATTCACCGTATTCCACTTCCAAGATGGAAGACTATCGAGAAGGCTGATAACGATCCGTCATCCTCAGCTGCTAAAATGATCAAGTCACCTACCACACCGACTAAATGCCATAATGATCAAGTCTCAACTCCAGGGACAAACTTCACGACCGACCGAGACGTAGAAGGGAGAGTCATTTATCGCCGACGGAAAAATTAGCAATTAATCGGGGAGAACGATGAAAAGTCTCCCCACCATGAAGAATCGTGTCAGAGTGAGCAATCACTTGAAGAAGAAGTCCAAGATTCCCCACGACAACTACAGGACGGCACTGACTCTACCACTGATGATCTTGAAACAATCATCATTGATACTGAAGACGATCCAAGGCCAATCCTGATCAGTTCAGCGCTATCACCAGAGGAGCGGACCGAGATGGTAAAATTATTAAAAGAATATCAAGATTTCTTCGCCTGGACGTACGAAGAAATGCCGGGTCTGGATGACAAACTCGTCACCCATCACCTGCACATCGTCCCTGGTTCCAAAGCTGTCAAACAACCGCCCAGACAATTTAGACACGAAGTCGAGGAGAAAATCAAGGTCGAAATCCAGAAACTGTTGGCAGCAGGGTTCATCAAACCTATTCTTCATCCAACGTGGCTAGCAAATGTGGTACATGTTAAGAAGAAAAATGGTCAAATCAGATGTTGTGTCGACTTCAGGAACTTGAATAAATGTTGTCCAAAGGATGATTTTCCTCTACCCAACATTGACATGCTCGTTGATGCAACCAGTGGCCACGGTATGTTCTCATTCATGGACGGCTATAGTGGGTACAACCAGATCAAGATGTATGAACATGACGCCAACAAGACTGTGTTCCGTAATCCCATTAGGAATTTTCACTACACTGTGATGCCCTTTGGATTAAAGAATGCTGGTGCAACCTATCAACGAGCCATGACTTCCATATTCCACGACATGATGCACAAGAAAGTAGAAGACTATGTTGATGATGTGGTGGTAAAATCGAAGACTCGAGCATATCATCTCGAAGTTCTAAGGCAGGTGTTTGAAAGGTGCAGAGAATACAAATTAAAAATGAATCCTTTAAAGTGCGCATTTGGAGTTTCTTCCGGAAAATTCTTAGGATTCCTGGTCACGGCTGAAGGGATCAAAGTCGACCCCGACAAGGCAAAAGCTATTACCACCATGCCTCCTCCACGTACCGTGAAGGAACTACAGAGCTTTATGGGAAAGGTAAATTATATTCGATGCTTCATTCCTGGATTAGCTCAACTCATTGCTTCATTGACACCTCTGCTAAAGAAAGGAGCAAGCTTCACCTGGACAGCTGTTCAACAAGAAGCTTTCCATAAAATACAACAGATATTATTGTCACCGACCGTCATGAGTTCTCCAGTGCAGGGACGAGCTCTGATTCTTTACACAACCTCCAGTGACGTCGCCATCGGCGCACTTCTCGCTCAGGAAGACGACGAAGGCGTCGTACGACCGATTTACTACTTCAGCCGCACAATGAGAGATGCTCAACTCCGATATCCAAAGGCCGAAAGGACATGCCTGGAATTGGTACATGCAATCCAGAAGTTCAGACATTACTTACTATCTAACAGGGTCGTACTCATCTCCAAAGCTGATCCCATAAAGTTCTTGCTATCAAAGCCAGCCTTGATAGGAAGAACAGCGAAGTGGCTACTCCAGATGTCAGAATTTGACATAGCTTGCACGCCACCTAAATCCATCAAAGGTCAAGTGGTCGCAGACTTGCTCGCCGCTTTTCCAGGGGAAGACAACAACACTACATGAAGAAGTACCCGGCGAATTCCCAGACATCTTGGTCATCAAGGAAGAAACATGGCTTCTATACTTTGATGGATCTGCCACCCCTAGTAGTGACACCGGAGGAGCGGCATAGTGTGGTGTCTCCATCTGGTGAAGTTTTCTCACATTCGTTCAAGTTGGATTTCCACTGCACCAACAACTCAGCGGAATATGAAGCCTTCCTATTAGGATTATCCTTGGCCAAGCAAGGAGCAACACACCTCGAGATAAGGGGAGATTCAAAATTATTGGTCAACCAGATGAATGGAACGTATTCTCTCAAAGAAATCACACTTGCTCCATTCAGAACCGAAGCTCAGCGACTGTTGACCTATTTTGCTGACGCAACGATCGTCCATACTGGACGGACTAACAATAGGCATGCTGATTGCCTAGCAACTCTCGCCTCCAAGCTGCAATTCGAAGGAGCACAGAAAACGATCACTGTACAGAGACGTACGGTATCATCAACTTGGCTCACTCAGATCGAAGACATTCCAGCGAACGATTGGCGAGCACCCATCATTCATGAATTGAGCAGCTCTATTTCAGAAGGCCAAGTCAGCCTCAAGGAATTGAAGAACTACTTCTTGCTTCATGGAGGGCTATACTATCGAAACCCTGATGGATCTCTATCACGATGTCTTGGGAGCGACGAAGCGGAAGAACAACTCAAGCGCATACATGAGGAAGTCTGTGGGCAAACGTTAGTGGTAACACTTTACAGAAAGCTTCAAAGAATGGGGTACTACTGGCCATCCATGGAGACTCAGTCAAGATTTACAAGGATCTTGTCCTGATTGCCAAACACCTCCTCATCACTTAGGTTTTGACGATCCACCACACTGGGGACTGGAGGGAGCCTTACATCAAATACCTCCGGGACAACGAACTACCACTGGAAAAGAAGCAAGCAGTCAAACTCATTCAGAAAGCTAAGAGATTTTTCTATCTCGATGGGATCTTATACCGCAAAAGCTTTAGTGGAAATTTACTAAGGTGCTTAGCCGAACATGAAATCCCTACAACCCTGAAGGAAGTACATGATGGAGAACATCAAGGAAAGAGGAAACTATTTCTTCAAATTCATGAGAAATATTATTGGACAACCATGGAAGATGATGCAGCCGCACACGTTCAGAGGTGTCACCAATGCCAAACTCATGGTAATCTCATCCACACTCCTTGTCTCCCATCGAATTCTGTGAATAGTCCATGGCCTTTCTACAGCTGGGGACTAGATATCATTTGGAAGATCAATCCAGCATCTTCAAAACAACATGAATACATTATCACTGCGACAGAGTACTTTACCAAGTGGGTCGAAGCTATTCCTCTTCGAAGCACCACTGGAGTTACGATTGCCGCCTTCATCAAAGAGCACATAATATGCAGATTCGGAGTTCCTAAGCATATCATCACAGATAACGGAACTCTTTTTGCCAATCAAGATGTTGAGAAGCTGCTCAATAAATATGGGATCAAACAAATCTTTTCCATGCCTCACTATCCACAAGGAAATGGTCAAGCAGAAAGTACCAACAAGACTTTGGTCAGGATTGTCAGTCGGACGATTCATGACAATCCTCGATCATGGCATGAGCAATTACCCACGGCTCTATGGGCTTACATAATTGCACCAAGGAGCTCGATCGGTACTTCGCCATATTCCCTTGTCTATGGAGCCGATGCCATACTCCCAGCAGAAATCAAAGTTCCCTCAGCCAGGATTGCAGCATCCAGTGGTGTACAATGGGATGAGGCCGAAATCTCCAGATCAAGAATCACTGAGCTAGATATGCTGGAATCAAGGAGGACCAAGGTGGAAAAATATGTGGAAGCTTACAAACAGAGGATCTCCAGAGCCTACAACAAAATGATAAGACCTCGAACATTTCAAGTAGGATATTTGGTATTAAAGACGGCAAATCACATTCAACAAGACATGTCCACTCCTAAGTTCTCTCCTAAATGGGAAGGGCCATATCTTGTTATCAAAGCAGTGTCTAGCGGATACTACACAATTTTAGCAATCAATGGAGGAAAGGAAGGAAACATTATCAATGGTAAATGGCTCAAAGCTTATTATGCCCGATCCATGAAACAAACTACCTCTTCATCATTTCAAGCATTTTCAAAAATGTAATTTCATTCCTCCAAAGAGCACACGAATGCTCCTTTGTTCATTAAACATTTCATAAATGAGCAAAATTCGTTCATACCATGATCAACTGTTTCACCTAACTAGAAACTCAGATTTACTCAAAAAAACACAATCACAAATGCTCACGCAGAGCAAACCATCTAGCAACGGATAATCCCTGTAAGAAGCCTCGTCAAGATTCTTCTGAAAAATCTTGGTCTTTGCCTTCAAGTCTTCGACTGCTTTCTCAACCCTTGATGACTCCAGAGCCAGTATCCTCTCCTCATCCAGTAAAGCTGCATTCATGGAAATTGCATCAGCAGCCTCTGCTGCCTTATGAACCTTGATTATCTCAAGACTACGACGGAGCCAGCTTACATTGAATCACAATATCTCACAATTAGAGATCATTTCATCCCATTGGTGCAGCTCATGGTTTTTGACGTCTCGCAAGTGCATCTGATTCATTTCCTCGATGATCGGCAATAACCCCGCTACCGTGGTTAAAAAGGTTGGAAGAAAACCTTTCCACACTTCTGTGGTGGAAATGTAACCATACTTCTTCCAGATCTTGGTGTACAGAGATACATGACATTTTGGAACCACGAATCCGCCGACCATTGCATTGTCTGGGAAGGTATTAATCAATGGGGCTTCGAATAAAAGTCCAGCGGCTGGGTATTCACGAGCATGGACACCGTCTCCGGTCTCCACGGATCCTACAGAATCTTCACATGCCTGGTTGCTGCTTTCCTCGACCTCAACCACAGTCACAGACTTTCCACTCTTTCTTCGTCTAGCATCGACGACGACACGGACATCCGCCTACGATGAAACGAAGGAGTGTTAATCCCGGGACTCAGTATAATCTCAAGAGTCATAGGTTTACTCACAGATGATCCAGCTTCAGCACGAGCCGACCCATACTGGGCAGGAGCTCTAACAGTCCTCTTAGGCCTTGCATTTTGAGGAGTAACATTCTTCTTACAGTCCTACGACAAATCATTCTCTTGTGATTAACAATCTCGATTTAACCATCTTGAGAAGAAATGTTATTGCTCGACATGGCGGCAAGAGGTAGGATCAAAACTTCTCTGCACGATGAAGCTAACTCAGGAATAGAAGAAATATTTGCGTGGATCATAGATTTGGAGTCTTGAAGATATATATATATGAGGCGATAGTCATACAGTCAACTCAATTACGAGTTTAAATGAAACCCTAGGCTTCAAGGATCGATACCAAAGACTGGAGGAAAATAACACACTGGGGACTGAACATCACGGGTCAAAGGATAGGCCACGCGGCCTTGTACATGTCATGAATTCTCAGCCGTGTTATGTTACTTCTCATGAAAATCGACAAGTCATAATGAATTTGGATATATGGACATTGGTTCATTTCATGGATTAGAAGAAATCGACGTTAACAAAATGTTCATCATTCAGAAGAAAGGTCTAATTGAAGTAAAGTATTTAAACAGTCAAAAGAAAGATATCCACTATGAAGACTAAAAAGGGAACACTCTACCATCTACAAGAAGATGGAAGTAAAACTACTCGTCGGACTCATCCGAATTGTCAACTTCATCATTACTGTCCTTCTCGGAATCATCTTCTTCAGAGTCACTGTCAGGATCATTGGTGAAGTCCGGTGGACAGAAGATAACATCATCATCTGAATCCGAATTATCTTCTGCTGCAGCTTCAGCTTCAATTTTCTTCATCGTCCTCCGATGCTCTCTTTCATATCGATCAGGCTTAATGTAACGCTCGGATGGTTCCCATGTGAGCTCTTCTTCGGAAGCATCAGCATCAGAATCAGAAGGCACCCCATCCAAGAATTGACGCTTCTCCTCAACCCTCTGTCTCTTACGCTGGATGCGATCTTTTTCACGTTGACGGGCATCCTCCTTTTTGTCTTCAGCTCTTTTCTTTTCGAGTTCAGTAAAACAGATTCTTCGCTTACCCAAAGGAACATTAGGCTTAGCCCCTTCCTGGGTAACCCTAGCCTTCGATTTCGCTACAGGAGCGTCGGAATCCTCATCAGAAGAGCCAGAGGAAGAAGAGGAATACCAGTAATCATAATTGCTGTTATGGTTGGTTGACATTTTCTGGAACCGGAAGATCAAAGATTACTACTATGTAAACAAACCAACATCAGCAAAGATGGTAACTCTTAACTCTTACCTTTTATACTTCCACTAATAATAGTGATAGTAATACTAGAGTTAACACCTCAAAATCGTTCGTCTCTTCGAAAACTGCAAAAAACGAACGAAATTTTATTAATTTCAAAACTGATTTTTCATAAAATCACGGACAAAATTTTCATAATGTGAACATTCATACAACTGACCTATGAAGTTTACAACAATAAAATATTTCATCATAAATATATTGTCTATCTTCGAAGGTTCCTCAAAACCCAAATTTTGATTTTTTCAAAAAAAACAGCAACTAATGCAACGTTGCTTACATAAATTCTCAAGAATTTTATCTAATGAAAACAAATTCATGCAAATAAAATATACCATCATATTTTACACAATATATGTCACGGATACATATATTAAAAAAAAAAAAAAACTATTTTTCCTTCGTATCGTCATTATTTGTCTTTAAAACGAAGGTTTATTTCAAAAAATATTGTGAAATCTCACATATCATACATATGATAAAGTTTTTTATTTACATGAAATCTCATAATCAAAATTTTATCACTGGACATAAATTTATCATACATATTTTCCTTCGTGTCATCGTTATTTGTCTTTAAAAACGAAGGATTATTCCGATTTCATGAAAATTCACTTCTTTTATGATTAAACCTTGGTACACATGAAAACTCATAAACTAAGTTTTATCACTGGACCTAGGTTCATATAAAAAAAATATCTCCCAAATCAGGGATTATAGTTAGTTTTCAAAACTAACGATTGAACGAACGAACGTTTTCAAAAAACGAGGTTTTTTTTCATAAAACTCACACTAATATACACACATGTATATATAAAATCAAGCATGAACAATTCATGAAAATCATAACATCAGCAAACAAAAAAAGAAATTCGTGCACCTGTTGGCGCCGGCCGGAAGTTGGCCGACGGTGGCTACGGCCGCCGGCCGGAAGTTGGCCGACGGTGGCTACGGCCGTCGGTCGGACGGAGGTGCTCCGACGAATTTTTTCTGCTTCTTTTCCTGGCGACGTGAAGGTGATGAAGTAAAGGGAGATACTGGTAGTGGAAAATAATAAAAAAAGAAGGGATTAATTCCCTTTTATACTTATTTTTATTTCCAAAACCTAATTTTACAAGGTTTCCTTATTGGGCTCGGCCTGCAAATCCTAAACGACCATGGTCCCATCATCCAAACCAGCGGTTCAACACCAATTTATACTCATCAAACGATGCTCCAATCATGACATTGAAGCCTTCATCAAGTCGTGGTTTGCTCATGCTCTCTAAATCCGGTAACATCTCAGCTTACGACTAAGTTCAATTATTGGTATTATTATTTATGGCCGGAAAATCACCATTTAATGCTGACTGAGGAACACAGCTTTCCTCAGTAAGCAGGGGACTTAATGTAGATGGTGGATTTTCGACAAAGGATAAATTCGTAAACTCATAATTATACGAAGCTCTGATTCAGCAATCATACGTGAGTATCGAGACACGGGTCTCTCATCGAATTCTCAACGGAGAGTACTTTCTCTTAGAGTACATGTAGATATGTAGTCCCACGATTGGACAACGGCATATCTCATGAATACTGAATACTTTCAGTGATTATTTCTATATAGAATCACAAGATGGACGGCTCCTAGACAGCTTGGATAGAGCGATGACGTCTTCAGGAACAAACAACAAGTTTACCATGACTATATAAAGGATATGACTTACCGGCAAGCTCGTATCAGGATAATAAATGCTCCTAGACAGCTTGCTCTGCTAGTATAGAGCCACAAAGTTAATTATTCCTAATTTCAATCGCTCTTATTCCATGGTCGAATCCACGACTGGTCCCATGGAATGACAATAACAATTGTTCTGATTCTATAATCGAATCCATGACTTGATCTCATAGAATAGCAATAACTATATTATCTCATTACTCTGATTTCATGATCGAATCCACAACTAGTCTCATAAATGGTAATAAATAAACCTTAATTACTCCGATTCTATGGTCGAATCTACGATCCCATGGAATGGTAATGCTCACTTTATTATTCTGAATTTGTAGTCGAATCCTCGGCTGATCCTATGAATTAATAATAAACATCTTATTACTCAGTTTTGTGAATTATTCTCCACTGAATTCCAAAATTAGTAATAAATAATCAACAACCGGGCATCTGAGCTACCTCTAAGTAAACCCCGATTCAAATGGTGAAGGTGTATTCAACGATGATACACTAACAGTAACCGCACGAACGAGTATTTCAAAAATACAACGAAACGATGAACCTATGCAAAATAGAGAAGAAAATAATAAATAATTAAAAATATTGACCAGGGTGTTGGGAGCACGGACACACGACCGACCGACCGTGTCGTGGTCGATCCCACGCCAGTTTTATATTTTTAATGCATTTTTATTATTTTCCATGAATTGATGAAAATCCTCTCGTTTTATCAAATCTCCTTCATCTCGAGGAAACTCCTCGGTTTTATGGTACTTCCATAAATCCATAAAAAATAATATAAAATTAAGGAAAGGAGTGTGGGGCGTGATCATTCGCCAACCGGCCCCACATCCACGGTTCCTTATTATTATTATTATTATTATTATTATTTCTCTAATTTCATGAAAAAACTCCTTGATTTCATGGTATTTTTGCACAAATTCCCTTGAATTCCCTAAAGGGGTAAACCCTAAAATATGGATTAAGAATCTCTCTCCTCTCTTTTTATTTTTCTCCCTCTCTAAAATTGTATGAAACTCTTCTGGGCTTGGCTGCTTTATATAGTCAACGGTTAGGTATGTGCGATCCACAAAATTCGCATTCCATAAACAATGAAAGTCGGTTGCGGAGAGTTTTGAATCTTTGGGAAACAGGTGCTCTAACTTGGCGTAGCAAGGAGCTTCGTAGTAGACTAGACACGGCTTTTGATTGGTTTGAACTTCAGTGGGTACTTGTGTGAGCCAATGGCCTGCTCTAACCTCATCAATACATGCAGCTTCGATGCTTCTCGTTTCACCAAACTCCAACTTTTCCATTCCGCGTCGAATCTTTCCACTGCTCGGAAATCTTCTCTGTATCTATCCTCAACTAGTCTTTCAAATCAACCAAACTTCATCACCGCCTCCTGACTTCTCTCAAACTCGGTCCCATATCCAAGTTTGTGTACACATATATCTCACTATCGGACACGTGTATACAGAAAGGTACGTGGAAAGCATGCAAGCCAAGACGTCAAAACACGATGCGTCGCGAAGCACCAAATAAACCCCTAGGAGTTGCTTTATCTCATCCCCAGAAGAGGAGCTAAGATCAACGGTGGGGAGAAAGTCAGCTGACACGTACTGACAGGGGCAGAAGACACTTGTCTGACACGAGCAGACCCCTCAACCACCCGCATTAAACACTCTGAGCAGTGCACGTGTCGACCGACCTATGGAACGAGCGAAGATGCCTCCGCGGGATCGAGGGGGAAACGCAGACCTCTGCGTGATGGACACAAGACACTAGAAGATAAGGTTCCAACGGTCTTCAGAGAGGGTCCCACATTCCTACCTTATAAATACCCAATCTCCCAAAGGGGGGGGGATCGAAAAAAACATCAGGAAAGAGAGAGAGAGGAGAGAGAGAGTAGCAAAGGTAAGGAATCCCATAGTGGAGAGAAATATGTAAACCCCAAGTCATTCAACTATTCGTGTAACCGTGAATAATATAGCAGAACAACAAACCCGTGGATGTAGGCCTAGTGCTGAACCACGAAACCTTGGTCTTATTTACATTTCAGCACTTTACATTCATTTAGTTCCGCATGCATTTACTTATATATGTTGTTTTCCTTTTATATTTGTACCCCATGCATAATCGCTACGCATGGGGAAGATGGAGGAGGCCATGATAAACCCGCGGGTTTTGAGCCAATGAACCCACATCAGGGTATCATCATCGTAATCTCTTTAGACTTTAACAATTGATTGCGGGCATTCGGATCCCGCGTAGTTCGTGTGTCCACAATTTGGCGCTAGAAACAGGGACTTCGTCCCGGTAAAAGATTTATCTTGTCCTGTGATTTCATTCTAATTGGCATACGATTGCTTCGATTTTATCAGCTCTGACTGTATAGATCATTCGTCACCAGTATTATATTCAAAAACCCACCTTTTGCCTTCGATAAGAGTTAGTGTTCCAAGCATGGGTTATGTCCTAATCCGTCGGATTTACAATTTTCAGTTTTTTTTTATATACTAAAGATCGCCTTTAATAAACCCGCTTTTGAAAAATTGTATTTCGACAACTAACCCGCTTCACGCGGACATCCCCGTTTCTGTTTGAATAAATTTATACAGAGAGAACGTGTTGTGAGTAAAGAAGGCGAGTTTACGCTAGATTTCGTCAACAAAAAGGCCGTGATGGAGAAGACGCCAGGAAGCAGGAAAAATCCAAAGCTTTGTCAAAAGAAACACCCCGGACAACCCGATCATCACCCGGAGCAAGCAGAAAGGAGATAAAACTAAAATGACCAATCGAAGGCAGGATACCACTGAAATCACTTCACCCATGAACGCTAATTCTGTTGCAATGGCGGCTCTCAGAGCAGCAACGATAAATACGGGAAGCCGCGGTAGTCCCGAAGGCTGCGGAGGCTAGCAATACCTTCGCCATGAGTCAACTTAACCAACCAAGGGAGAGGGTGGATGAATCCAGAACATTCCAACCCAGAGGATAATGTCCGAGGATAATCCAGAACATTCCAACCCAGAGGATGAATCCAGAACATTCCAACTTAACCAACCCAGGGAGAGGGTGGATGAATCCAGAGGATAATGTCGAGGATCGGAAACAAGTACCTCAACAATCAACAAAGAACAGAAACACGCCAAATAGCAATTAAAGAGCGCCCCAGTCCTCGGAAACCCAAGCCTATGTTCACACCAGTGGAACCCACAAAGGAAATCAACATAGGAACGAAAGAAGACCCGAAGATGGTCAAAATGGGACCATCATGGGCGAAGGAGAGAACATTCCTTAACCAAATTACTTAAGGAATATGCGGATGTGTTCGCCTGGAAGTTAGGAGATATGCCAGGGATCGACCCAAAAGTAATCCAACATGAACTACGCATCAAACAGGGCACACCCCCGTTCAGGCAGAAAATACGAAAAGTGGCTCCAGAATATCATGAGGCGGTAGAAACAACGAACTTCGGAAGCTACTAGACGCAGGATTTATCAAGGAAGTCAAGTATCCTACCTGGATATCCAACATGGTCATTGTTCCTAAGAAAAATGGAGGGGTTAGAATATGCATCGACTTTACTAATCTCAACAAGGCGTGTCCAAAGGACAGCTATCCCCTGCCGAGCATAGATCAACTGGTTGAAGCAGTTGAAGGGTACGAGGAGCTGTCGTTTATGGACGGATACTCTGGTTACAACCAAGTAGCCCTGGCAGAAGAAGATCAGCAACACACAGCATTCTATACACCACATGGCCTTTATTGCTATACCAGAATGCCTTTCGGGCTCCGAAACGCAGGGGCAACATACCAAAGGATGGTCGATGCTATCTTCAAACCATGGATTGGAGGAACCCTAGAAGTCTACGTGGACGACATGCTCGTCAAAAGCAAGCTGCGTAAAAATCACCACCAGGACCTGAGGAATATTTTCAATGCAATGAGACAACATCACATGAAAGTAAATCCGGAGAAATGTACTTTCGGTGTCACCTCAGGGAAGTTCCTCGGTTATCTGGTGACGAAAAGGGGCATCGAGGTAGACCCAGCTAAGATTCAAGCCATAGTAGAGATGCCGTCACCAAAGAATCTAAAGGAAGTGCAGAAGCTCAATGGGTCCATAGCAGCGTTGGGCAGATTTATTGCACGGTCTTCGGACAAGTGCAAACATTTCTTCAATATTCTTAAGAAAGGGAGCAGGTTCGAATGGACCGCCGATTGCGAGGAAGCATTCCAAAAGATCAAAGAACATCTAGCTTCGATCCCTATCCTGCAGAAAACCTGACCCTGATGAAGTTTTGGCACTGTACATAGCAGCAACGGAGGACGCAGTCAGCGCGGTATTAGTCAAAACCAATACAAAGATAGAACAGCCTATCTATTACGTCAGCAAGACACTCAATCCCGCGGAAAGAAATTATACTAAGATTGAACAACTCATCCTCGCACTGGTATGGGCTACCCAAAAACTGAGAACCTACTTCCTAACTCACTTCGTCAGGGTACCATGCAGAGCACCATTGGAAGCAGTCCTCAAAAGCACAGGAAAAGTGGGCCGAATAGCCAAATGGAACACCCATCTGGACCAATTCAACATCATTCATGAAATTCAACATTCTCAGAAGTCCCAAGTTCTGGCAGATTTCTTAGCAGACCTCCCTCTAGACAACGACGAAGAGATCAAGGGAATACCAGAAGCCGAGGAAGCAATCAAGGATCCAATGGATATCCTCGAACCTGCGAGTCATAGACAATGGGAAGTCTTCGTCGACGGATCTAAAAATAAGGAAGGGGCAGGAATAGGTATTGTCATCATCACCCCAACTGGAGAAAGGATCATACAGGCACTTAGATTGGAATTCAAAGAGCATACCAATAACATTGTTGAATACGAAGCTGTCATACATGCCCTACGTATAATAATAGAGATGGGGGTAACCGATGTAAGGCTGACAAGTGATTCGCAGCTGGTCATACGGCAAATCGCGCTCGAATATAATGTGTACGATGACACCCTTTCAGCTTACATGGCATTGGTCCAAACATTGGCTTCACAAATCCCGAACATTAAGTTCCGGCACTTATGCAGAAGGGACCTCAGGCATGCGGATGCCCTAGCATACATATCATCCATGTTGAGGGATAAAAATGCCGAAGGTATTAAAATAGCAAGGGTATACGAGCCTTCGATTGCATCTCAATTCTCCTTCGCTACCAATCAAGATACGATGGAAGAATATATGAAGACCAAGTAGGAGAAGACATCCATAACGACTTTGATGAGAAGACATCTTGTCAAAAGCAAATCAAGACGAAGATTTCAGCAATGAAGATGACTGGAGGGTGACAATACATGCCTTCCTCGACAAAGGAAGCCTACCTGCGGATCGGAAGCAAGCTAGAAAGACGCTCTCCAAAGTGGGAAGATACGATCTTCGGGACGGGGTCCTATATAGAAAATCTTTCCTCGGACCATTACTACGCTGCTTATCCCGAAAAGAAGGGCATCGAATTCTAAAGGATATCCATTATGGTGACGCAGGGAATCATAGCGGTATGAGATCACTAGCTGACAAGGCAAAAACGCAAGGATATTACTGGCCGACCATGATACAAGATGCTGCGAGGATGTCCCGACGATGCGAAGAATGTCAGCGCTTCGCGAAAAAAATCCACGCGCCGGCAACATTGCTAAACTCTGTCGATAGCCCGTGGCCATTTGCAAAATGGGGAGTAGACATCGTCGGGCCTTTCATCGAAGGATCCAGGAAGAGACGATTTTTGATAGTAGCCACGGACTACTTCAGTAAATGGGTGGAGGCTAAGGCCTTGGCCAGGATCAGAGACGCGGATGTGTTCACTTTCATATTCCAGAACATCATTTGCAGATTTGGTATACCTGCTGAAATTGTGTCTGATAACGGCAAGCAATTACAGGGAAAAAATATAGACATGCTCTTCGACACCTTTAAAATAAGAAAGAACAAGTCCACCCCCTTATACCCTCAAAGCAACGGACAAGCGGAAGCTACCAACAAGACCCTCGCCCTTATACTCAAAAAACAATTAGACGAGCATAAGGGAAGATGGTGCGAACAACTGCACAATGTCTTGTGGGCATACAGGACAACACGAAGGTCCGCTACCGGGAGAATCCCCGTTTCTTCTTACTTATGGAGCTGAAGCAGTCATACCTACAGAAATCCTCATGCCAACCACGAAGACTGAAGCCTGGGAGAAAAACCTAACAACAGATATGATGTTAGAAAGGTTGGACGACTTGGAGGGAAGAAGGGAAGTAGCATTGCAAAAGATGGAAAATTATCAACGAAGACTAGCAAGGGAGTACAACAAAAAGGTAAAGCTACGAAATTTTGTAGAGGGACAGTATGTGTTGAGAACAATCCCACGATATCAGCAAGAAAAGAAATGGGGAAAGTTAGCACCTACATGGGGAGGACCGTTTATGATCCACGACATTGCGGGTAATGGTTCTTACTACCTTCGTAATCTAAAAGGTGAGGTCCTCCGGCATCCTTGGAATGCTAAATGGCTCAAACCATACTTCCCATAGAAGCAACGCAGATTTGAATCTGCTGGGAATATACCAGAAGAAGAGGAGCCTCCCCCCCAACATGTTTCTATCTCTGGAAGAGGAATTGCAGACCTCAACTTATCAATTAAACAAGCTTTCAAATTATCAAGTCTGTGGAATCTACCTACAATATTGGGGAAAGTAGTTAATCTACAATCTCTCAGGGCTCCCCCATCAGTGTCCATAAGTGTAGGACCAGGGGGAAGGCACCCAGCAGAAAGAGATACCCAACCAATCTTAAGGCAACGGGTCGACGGAATGGGTGCGTACATATTTTACGCCCCATATCCTAGAACGTTGCCCCGGCCCCCACCGTCTGGGAATCCTCTGGCCCAGGATTTGCCAGCGGGGTGACAGGTCTCAAGACGATCACGAAGGTACCTTCCTTTCGTATCGCACTCAAAAACACTTAACTTTTGTTTTGATTTTTCACAAACTTAAAATACAAAAACATTGTAGGTATATCAAGAGGAATTCATTTCATAAAGGGTGATTACAAGAAGTGAACGGCCAAAGCCAAGGATACACAATCAAAAAACATTCCTTTTACATCGTTACAAAAAGCACAATTATGCCGCGGACCCTACAGAACGCTGCCATCTCTACCTAGGTGGCGGTCCCGTCATCCGGATTCTTCCAGACTTGATGGGACGCTCCCACCAGAAGAGGGGCCCGAGGAGCTGGGCAATGCAGCAGGAACGGGACGACGAGGGTAGTTCTTCACGAGACCATGTTCATTCCTTAGGCCAAGCTCTATCCTCTCCAGCATCTTGTTCGTCTCCTCAGCCAATTGACAACGAGCCTTATGTTTAATAACTGTTGTCCGCTGTTGGGCTTGGGATAATAACGAGGATAGCCGATTCACTTCTCTGGAAGCAGCACCAACGGCCTCCTCGCGGGTGGCTGCTAAATTCTTGAAGTGATTGGTTTGTTCCTTTGCTGTGCTAAGGAAGATTGAGCCTTTTCAAGTTCTTCATTTGTGACGCGAAGCGTTCCTCGAGCCCTGAAAAAGACAACACCACGGAGTTAGCGTAGAAAACAAACAAGATCACACTCGATGAATTGGGATTATACCTTCGACACAAGCCGAAGCCTCTTCATATTCATTAACAACCGCATCTCGCGCTTCATCAAGATGATCATATTCCGCGGATAATTTCTTATAGTCTAGTTGAAGGTTGGTGAGAGTAAATTGACAGGCATCTAATTCTACCTGCTTCATCGAGTCCATATGACGAAGGTGGTCGACCTCTTTATTTATCTCTGAGACCCCTTTGCTGAGTCTATACATGCACACTTCAAGATTCCTCTCAGACTCAGCAAGACGGGCTACATCGGCACGAGACGCGGAAAGAGCATTGCTGAGAGCATAGACTTCAGCACGAGCATCATCTCGTTCCCTGGCAAGACCAAGCATATTATCTTGGACCCCTGAAAGAGGAATGGACCGCGCCGTCTGTAATTCTTCTTCCAATAGCTGAATCCTAGATTCCAACAAGGAAGTACGCTCGCGGGATTCCCGCAGATTATCACTGGTCCACAGCAGTGTGCCATCAAATAAAGCACGATCATGGTTGTACAGATTTTGCATGTCGACCATCTGAACATGCCGCGCGCGCCATACTTCAGCCCGAGCATCCCATTTCCTAGCCTCACTCTTAATCTTCTCAACCAAATCTCTAATACGAGATTTTTGCCGAGCTCTTTCGTTTCGAAGCCATACCAGCTCGGGGATGCCACCCACTGGACATAGGGTGGGGAGACTCAGACAGAACAACTAAGAAAAGAATGACGACAACGGCGAAGGAAAAGAACCAAACCTGTGAAAGTGGAAACTTGGCTACGAGTTTGCTCTAACTCAGCGCGCACTGCAATAAGTTCTGAACGAAGATCAGCCTCTGCTTCACCCAGTCTTTCTTTCTCCTTAAGGCTTTTCTTCAGCTCTTCTATTTCCACCTCCGCCGCAGATAATTCCTTTTCCCGATGACGAAGCTTAGCCTCGAGCTTCAGAGATTTTGCTTTAAAGAACTGATATAGCACGTGGTTGCAATGCTCGCTCCTCATCATCTACACATCAAAATGACAAAACATTATTCAACCGAAGCGTCCTATTCTCACGAACAAGAATGTACGAAAATTTACCTCCAGCACACGCTGTTGCGGGAAGCCATATTGATACCCGTCGGCAATAGCCATCATATCGGCAACAGAAGTAGGAGGCTCCGGCACGAGGGTAGCTTCGGGAACGGTCAACCTTGTTCCCCAGGCTTCAGACACCTGCGCCTTCGAAGACATCTCCATCATACGACGGGTATACGCGGTTGATTCCTTTTCCCCAACAACCACAGGAGCAGGATGAGAGACAAACAGAAGATTCTTCTCCTTAAACCAACTCATGATGGCATCCTCACCCTCAGACATCGGCGACTGGGGAAGACTATCGGCGGGCGCGTCAACAACAGATTTTCCTTTGACCGACTCGACCCCCTCAGCATGAACGTTGGCATGTTCTCCCGCGCCTACATGCACAGCAGGCTCCTCCGCACCAACACCTTCTACAGCAGCATCACCATTACCATCACCACCAAGAACATCCCAATTGTCATTAGGGGAAAGTAAAGAGAAGTCCTCGGGAAAATCGAGGGCTTCGTCAAAGAACTCCCCCGTGGAATACATCCGATCGAAAGAAAATTCTTGAGAAGGGGAGGGTATCCATGACATCACCAGCAGGGACGGAAACATCCTCGATGACAACATCATCCGCCACTACACCCTTGTTCCTTCTCCATCACCGGCGGACCAGCGAAGACCTCTTCTTCGGCATTGATAGGGGAGGTACCAGTACGTTCCTCCCCATCTGTAATCTCGTCCTCGGCAAACTCTTCGTTCACAGGACTAGTAACTTCTTCTTGGGCCTCAACCTCACCCACCACCATAGTAGAAGACTGCTTCGGCCTAATCTTTTCTTCTTCAATACCTGAAACCGACACCACAAAGGAATTATTCTTCCCGTCCGATGGAAGTTATAAAAAAAACACAACTAGAATCTGCGTACCTGAGCAGCTGAGATATTCTTCGATGGGAGTATAGCACCGGAACCATCCTCCTCGTCTCCCTCTACGACATCCAGGGCATAAGGAAAATTCATGCCCGCAAAGTTCAGACGCCAGGGGCAGAAATCTCCATAGCGAGCGGGAGGAGATTCGCGCGGCTTACTATTCTCGGTTGGCCGCCATCCGCGGGAACCGGGAATCCAACCGTAAGCCCACGGACCTACTATCTCAATGACAGTGGCGTGCCACTCGTAGTCATGATCACGCGATCCTTTCTCGCGCGGGGAAGAGTTTCCGACGATTGGACGCCTCCGTGCCAGGAACATACTTCAGCTTGGCATCGCTGACCTCATTTAACAGACGAATCTCGCCTCGAGGAGCAGGAAGATTCCGAAGGCTGACACTCCACGGCTTGCGATTCCTGCTATTGACGTAATCACCGAAGGAGTTATTAAAATTCTCAGGAGTGTACCATTCCTTCTCCAAGGGATTGGGGACGTAGCAGTCATCGACGTTTCCCCCTTACTCCGCAGATAGCATTCCTTCAGGGCGCGGAGATAATTCCCCGATAATTGGGATACGGAACGGCTATGAGTATTTGTGGAAGAACCCTCACGACTAGCGAGCACGTCGTAGTAGAAGGAATCACCCGATTTGTACAACGGCAGCATCAGACCAGCCTCGAAGGCCCCAACCGTCGTTAACAAGTGAAATTCATCGAATTCGTACTTAGAGATCAGCTCATACGTAATATCATCCTCGGGGGCATAAAACGAACCCCGAAGGCTTGGAGCTCATGCTTCTCCTTGAATATTTCAAGATCGATATGCTTGAAGGTTACTTTTCTCCTGCTAACAGAAACACTGCGTATCAAGGGAGCAGCCTCTTCCTCCTCGGCGGGGCCGGGATAACAAACGCTT
This sequence comes from Papaver somniferum, assembly GCF_003573695.1. Taxonomy (NCBI): domain Eukaryota; kingdom Viridiplantae; phylum Streptophyta; class Magnoliopsida; order Ranunculales; family Papaveraceae; genus Papaver; species Papaver somniferum. The sequence continues at coordinate 116,213,138 of NC_039367.1, forward strand.
CAGACGCTTTTCTCTTCACGGGGGGATTCTTTGAAGATCCAGCCGCAGGAGCTACGCCCTTTGTATTCTTCCCTTTCAAAGTTGGAGAAGACCGTGGAGATGCTCGGGCACTAACGAACGTAAAGGAGGAACGTCAAAAGCAACAGCGCGGGGAGGAGCCTGCGTACTCCGAGTCTCTTCACGAGGACGCACCATTGAGTGATTAAAGACTCTCCGTGAGCCAGACGGAATTATCGGAGGAATCTCTTCCCGAGAAGACGAGGCTCTCGCTCCGGAAGACACTCGACTCCGACGAACATCATCTTGAGACTCTCGACGCTGAGGAGATCTCGACAACCTAGAATCAGGAGTCTCATAGGTAGGCCGCGGACGGTCAGACATGGCTGCGGAAAGAATAAAATCAAGAACAGGTTACACACAATAACCAAAAATCAAAAAACACATTCATAGCAATACAACCACGACAACATAGCAACCCTAAAATTAGGATACAATCTCAATACTCCACCCTCGAAGTAATGGCTGCCTTAATTTAAGATGAAGAACAGGGGCAAACTAGTATGCAAGCATCAGAAAGGTTCTTCATCACAAACAAGGAACAACAATAGCAGAAAATTCACAATCAACACGGCATAAAACAGTAAAATCAAGAAAAACTCACCGGCAAAAACAGCAAGTAGAAGAAACAAACAGGGGAAGATCCCAGGTGCAATAAAGACTGACAGAAGTTAAGATCACAGGTGCAATGAAGACTGACAAAGATTTTAAGGTCACAGGTTTAATGAAGGCAGGTAGGAAACTTAAAGGAAGAATGAACTAAGAGAGTGTTTAGGAAGAATGAAATTAAATTTCCTCTCTATCCTTAAAATACCCGAAAGAAAAGAGGAAATTAAGGGAGAAACAGGAAAACGTGCCCGTTACATAAGCAGTTAATGCACGAATAAAAGACGTGCCCAAGTATCTAGGAGAAGTTATTAGGAGTGAGAAGAATGTGCGGCGATATTTTTTCTTCAAGGCACCCATTAGTCAGTTAAGCCTGAAGAAAAGGGGCAAATTGTGTACACATATATCTCACTATCGGACACGTGTATACAGAAAGGTACGTGGAAAGCATGCAAGCCAAGACGTCAAAACACGATGCGTCGCGAAGCACCAAATAAACCCCTAGGAGTTGCTTTATCTCATCCCCAGAAGAGGAGCTAAGATCAACGGTGGGGAGAAAGTCAGCTGACACGTACTGACAGGGGCAGAAGACACTTGTCTGACACGAGCAGACCCCTCAACCACCCGCATTAAACACTCTGAGCAGTGCACGTGTCGACCGACCAATGGAACGAGCGAAGATGCCTCCGCGGGATCGAGGGGGAAACGCAGACCTCTGCGTGATGGACACAAGACACTAGAAGATAAGGTTCCAACGGTCTTCAGAGATGGGTCCCACATTCCTACCTTATAAATACCCAATCTCCACAAAGGGGGAGGGGGATCGAAAAAACATCAGGAAAGAGAGAGAGAGAGAGAGAGTAGCAAAGGTAAGGAATCCCATAGTGGAGAGAAATATGTAAACCCCAAGTCATTCAACTATTCGTGTAACCGTGAATAATATAGCAGAACAACAAACCCCGTGGATGTAGGCCTTAGTGCTGAACCACGTAAACCTTGGTCTTATTTACATTTCAGCACTTTACATTCATTTAGTTCCGCATGCATTTACTTATATATGTTGTTTTCCTTTTATATTTGTACCCCATGCATAATCGCTACGCATGGGGAAGATGGAGGAGGCCATGATAAACCCGCGGGTTTTGAGCCAATGAACCCACATCAGGGTATCATCATCGTAATCTCTTTAGACTTTAACAATTGATTGCGGGCATTCGGATCCCGCGTAGTTCGTGTGTCTACAAAGTTCTTTCCTTATCAAACTCGAGTTCCCTCTTTAGTTTAACTCCCGTAAATAACTCAGTTGGTTTCTCGGCCAAATCCCCCAAACGAGACAGTCTCTTTTCTTCTCAGCGCTGCACGGACTCTCCTTCTTCACTTCGGTTCTGTGTCCCTGCTATCACTGATGACCACATACTCGAGCTCCATCTTTTATCGCCGCTGCCGATCGATGGCAGTAAACTCATTGTCCATGTATCTCTGTCGAGAACATCCAACGACCCCAACATCAAATCCTACAGACTCAAGCCACCCACTCGAGCTCGGTACCTCTTCTTCATCACCGAGAATCAATGGCAACAGCAACTAGCTTCATTCTCGTTGTAGACTCCTGAACTTCTTCTCGAGCTTCAACTGCAGTCACCAATCACCATCATAACCCCATCATCTCTGATAACAGCTCCCTGAACTTGCTCGAGCCCTTCTTATCTTTACTGGCAAAGCTTCATCAATCGAACACAGCAACATCATCGTTCAAAGGCTAGCACCGAGTTGTTAAACTCCATTTCAAGCACGACCCATCTCTTCTAACACCATTTACAATCTACTGGTTCTTCTAGAGGTCGAAATAATCTTAAGTCAAAACATCAATAAACCCATGATCATCAGCATCAAGAACAGGCGCTGTTCATCATCGTCTGAATTAAAGCAGAAGATGATCGGTGCCCCGATCAAAGTATCTGGCGCCTTTATCAGTATTCAAAATGCGGCTACCCCCTAACAGAATGGACACCCCTTAGTAATACAGTGGGTTCCCTTAGCGATAGTGTCTGCCCCTAGTAGTTCCAGCATACTCCTTTAGTACTTCCCATCTAACTGTCAGTTTTGGAGAACCGACAACTCGACTTCTCGTTTCACTCATAACTTCTTCATACGAACTCATAATGACTCCGTTCTTTCGTCGTTGTCTTCATCTTCTCGTTGTCTACAAAATGATGACTAGAAATCCTCCACTTGAACAAGTTCCACTGGGTCTTTGGCCCTTCTCCACTTGTAGATAGCTTCTTTTATTGTACAATTAAGTGCTAATTCACTTCTTTTGGATGATTCACCTAACAAAACACAAATAAGAGAAAACAAGCGTAATATACAATAATTTGCAAGAAAACCAACAAATACTAGCATGGAATTAACACCAAATATATGTGAAATATGCACTTATCAATCAACCCATCCTCTCTTGTGACTGAATTTACTCTGGAACGGTCATTGTCTTGATTTAGGCCAGAGTACTACTGATTGATCTCTCGAATCTAAAGCACCCCCTTCGCAGCGGTGCATCTGTGTGAGGTTTAACATTTTGCTCGGTTCGAGGAGTCTCCTCTGTACGGTCGTCTCCTCAATTCCTTAAAAACCAGCAAATCGTTTTTCCCCATTTACAAAAAGCCACGTCTCTTCTTGATAACTAAGACCTCTAGAAACTCGCCAGGCATATCTTCATGTAAAATTGTTGCATCTTCTCCTGGAAAAGCAGCGAGCAAGTCTGCAACTGCTTGGCCTTTGATTGCTTTAGTCGGTATACAAGATATGTCAAACTATGACATCTGAAGTAGCCACTTTGCTGGTCTCCCTATCAAGGCTGGCTTTGATAGTAAAAAATTTATAGGGTCGGCTTTGGAAACGAGCACGACTCTGTTGGATAGCAATTAGTGCCTGAATCTGGATTGCATGCACCAATGCTAGACATGCTCTTTCGGCTTTTGGGTATCGGAGTTGAGCATCTCTCATCGTACGACTGAAGTAGTATATCGGACGTTCGATACCTTCTTCGTCTTCTTGAGCAAGAAGTAGTCCAATAGCGACACCACTGGAAGCCGTGTAAAGTATTAGTGGTCGCCCTTGCACTGGAGATTTCATGACAGCGGGTGATAATAGTATCTTCTATATTTTCTGGAATGCTTCTTGTTGGATGGTTGTCAATGTAAAACTTGCTCCTTTCTTCAGTAGAGGGGTGAATGAAGCAACGAGTTGAGTCAATCCAGGAATGAAGCGTCGAATATAATTCACCTTGCCCATAAAACTCTGAAGTTCTTTCACAGTATGTGGAGGAGGCATGGTAGTAATAGCTTTCGTCTTGTCTGGATCGACCTTGATTCCTTCTGCAGTGACCAGGAATCCTAGAAACTTTCCAGAGGAAACACCAAAAGCACACTTCAAAGGATTCATCTTTAATTTTTATTCTCTGCATCTTTCAAAAACTTGTTTCAGAAATTCCAGGTGGGATGCTTGAGTCTTCGACTTCACCACCACATCATCAACATAGTCTTCCACTTGCTTGTGCATCATGTCATAGAATATGGAAGTCATGGTTCTTTGATAGGTGGCTCCTGCATTATTCAGACCAAAAGGCATTACCGTGTAGTGAAAGTTTCCGATGGGAGTTCGGAATGCGGTCTTGTTAGCATCGTGTTCGTACATTTTGATTTGGTTATATCCGTTGTAACCATTCATGAATGAGAACATACCGTGACCACTGGTTGCATCGACGAGCATATCAATGTTGGGTAAGGGAAAATCATCCTTCGGACAACATTTATTCAGATTTTTAAAATCAACACAACATCTGATCTGACCATTTTTCTTCTTGACAGGAACAACATTCGCCAGCCATGTTGGATGTTGAATGGGTTTGATGAATCCTGCTGCTAGTAGTTTCTGAATCTCGACTTTGATTTGCTCCTCGACTTCGTGTCTGAACTGCCTAGGAGGTTGTTTGTCAGCTTTGGAGCCAGGAGTGATGTGCAGATGATGAGTGACTAATTTTTCATTTAGACCAGACATTTCTTCATACGTCCAAGCAAAGATATCCTGATACTCTTTCAACATATTTATCAGTTCCGTCCGTTCCTCTGGTGACAGTGTGGAACTAATTAAAATTGGCCTCGGATCATCCTCCGTCCCGATGTTGATTGTTTCGAGATCATCAGTGGTGGAATCAGTGTCGTCTTGCAATTGTCGTGGAGCATCTTGAATCTCTTCGTCGAGTGATGGTTCGCTCTGACATGATTCTTCGGGGCGGGGAGACTTTTCATCGTTCTCCCCTGTTAATTGCTAATCTATGCGTCGGCGGTAAATGATCCTCCCTCCGCATCATGACTGGCTATGAAATTATATCCCGGAGTTGAGACCTGATCCTTACGACGCTTAATCGGTGTAGCAGATGATTTGATCGATTTAGCACCTGAGGATGATGGTTTGTCAGCAACTTCTTCAATGGACTTACAGCTTGGGAGTGGAGTACTGTAAATCTTGCTTGGAGGTTCGGTGATGCTTTTTTTAGATTCAAGGATTTCAGCATCATAGACGGGAGCATAAGGAGATGATGAAGCCGCGATGCGAACAATCTTGTTGTTGAGCAGAGCCTTCATGCATTGATGGTACGTCGAGGGAACCACCTTGTTATCATGGAGCCATGGGCGTCCGAGTATCATGTGATAATCAGGTTCTTGCTCAATTACATGAAACTTGACCTTTGATTGGATAGGTCCTACCTTCAGGTCTACATATGTATATCCATACGTATGGCTCTGACTTCCTTCAAAACCTGTCATCAAGATGGGATGACGGACAATTTTGTTCTGTGGGATCTTGGCCTCCTTGAGAGTCTTCATAGGAATAATATTTGTAGAAGCGCCTGTATCAACGAGAGCTCTCTTGAATTCAGAGTCTTTGATAAAACCGGTTACGTATAAGGCTCGATTATGCCCTTCATCTGCCATGCGGTCTTCTTTTCCGAATGTGATGTTGTTGATCGAATGTTCAGACACCATGGATACTTCTTCAACGGCTAGAGACGGTGGAATTAGTTACACATCGGATGATATTTGATTGAGTCCAACAAATGTGTTTGTACGCTGATCTCTGGAGAAGTGTAGGAGTTCACATAAACTCTCGATAAAATGTGTAACTTCCCGATCCACCGGCTTTTCATAAGTGGTGAAGTTGTTGGCTTGAGGGATAGCGTCAGTGGTGTCAAGAGACGACCGTTCCACAACTTGATCTCTTAAGATTCTTGTCAGGTCCACCATGCAGTTGAACAAATTATCGATTGCTCCCTTCAATCGATTTATGTTTCTGTCCAAAATCTCTTTCCTTCGTGCCAGTTCATCTAATGACAGACTTTCTCCATCAAATGCATTGATAGATGAGAAAGGAGTAGTAAAGTAAGGATGACGAATATTACCAGAGTCATTCGGATGAGCCAAAGAAGCGTCACCATTTGAAAGACTCTGACTGGAGTTTTGGGTAACTGAATTGGATTTAAGACCGACCATATTTGTGAGAATTAAGATTGCAACCGAGAGAACGATATCCTACTGTGGTCGCCAATCTGTAGATGGGGCAAAACGAGTTGCTTGTTTTTAAGGAATCGAAGAGACGGCCGTGCGAAGGAAACTCCTTGAACTGAGCGAACTGTCTAACCACACACAGATGCACTGCAAAAAAGGGAGTGCTTTGAATTCGAGAGATCAATCTGTAGGACTCCGGCCTAAACCAAGACAATGGCCGTTCCAGAGTCAATTCGGTCACAAGATAGGATGGGTCGATCTGTAGGAAGGAAGCTGAGAAATGTGTGAGATCAGTGATCGAAATTGTAGGTGTGTTATGTATTCTGCGCATGAAGAAATAATATAAGTTCTGATTGATTGAATTTTCTCCGTTGAGAGTAATTGTTCAGACGCTGAGTTTTTGTTCTCTTGTTGTCTGTTTGACGAAAGATTGTCTTGTTTTTCAATCATGATTCAGAGACTTATTATACTGCAATAATTGTAAACACCTTGATCCTATGAAGTGTGACATTTGTTGGAGTCGAAGAGTGGGGAAGTGGAAAATCGTGTTAAAACCAGTTGCTCATCATGCGGAGACTTGGTTGATTTTCTGCCCACTACTTTGCTAACTCCTCTAACTGCTTTCACGAATTTCTCACATTCTCATTGTGTATGAACACGTGTTGTAGACCGCCAGACCAAAACCCTATTTGATATCCCACATGTGACACGATTGATGTCTCGTGATTTTAGTTAGTCAGTTACTGACTCGATGAGACGATGAGTCTTTGTGTTGCTGAGTTGAACACATGTTCCGGGACTCATGAATTGAACGTGTCTGTTGAGGCAGGGGTATAATTGTCGAATAAATGTTGATAGTTAAGGTGAACAAATATTGTTCACTTGATGAATTGTTGAGTATTGATAGTTGAACCAATATTCCTTAGTCTGAGCAAATACTGCTCATTTGATGAATTATTGGTAACATGACCAAATAAAATATTAATTTAAAATACCGGCAACTGAACCGAGTATGATAATTAAAATGTGATCATGGGATCAACGTAAATTATTGGTGTTTGAATCTGCTCAGAATTATGTTTTGCAGAGCTTTGGATTCGAAACCCTAATTTTGATCAATTGCTTATTAATTGATGATTTATTAAAAATCAACCACGGAGTGAAGGAGGGACTGGCTACATGGGATGGTGGGTCCACCATGCAGCGCCCAGATGTTCAATTGATCAAATACCAAAGTCTCTTTAAGACCAGCTGGTGAAAAGATGATTAAATGTTGGTTTAATCATTCAATAAAATAATGTTCGTCTGAACCTTAGGTGATAAAACCTAATTAATTATGAAGAGATGAAGTACCGACCAAGGGGTCATAAAACCGGCCCTGGTTGGTCATGGGACCGACTGACGATCGGTTTATGAAATTCCAAATTTTTTGGAAGAGTTTGAACCTAATGTGCACAATAAGCTCGGTCCCATGACACTTTTCCTAATTTTATATTATTTTCATGATTTTAGGGAAATACCATGAAATCAAGGAGTTTGTTGAAATAAAGGAGTTTTCCTTAAAGTGAAGGAAACAATGATAATAAAATAAGGGGCGTGTGGGAACGGCCTCGGCAAGGGCATGGTCGGCCGGCTAGGGCCCGGTCCCGCGAGTCTTCCGTAATTTTATATCTTTTCCTTGATGTGAAGGAAATATCATGAAATCAAGGAATTTCATGGGATGAAGGAAATAATAATAAAATAATAAGGAATCATGAGGTGTGGGACCGGCCACAACTAGGGCATAGCTGGCTGGCTAGTAGACCCGGTCCCACGACACCTTTCCCAATTTTATATTATTTCCTTGGTGTGAAGGAAACACCATGAAACTGAGGAGTTTCCTTAAAACGAAGGAATTTTGTTCAAATGAAGGGATTTTCATGGGATCATGGAAAAATAATAAAATATGATAAAATAAAGGATTAGGCGTGGGACTGGCCACGGCATGACTGGCCGGCCGGTGGGCGCAGTCCCCTAGAGCCTTAGATAATATTTTATTATTATTATTTCCTTCCTATTTTGCATAGGTTCATCATTCCTTCGTATTTTTGAATGCTCGTTCGTGCATTCAGGTGCTCGTTAGTGCATTATTGCTGAATACACTTGCACCATTTTGGTCGGGGCTTACTCGATAGCGTCCCAGATGCCCGTACGTTGAATATTTATCACTAACCCATGAAATTCTGGTGGGAAGAACCACGAATTGAAGTAATGAAATATTATGAAGAACGTAGAATATTTCCGAATATTCAGTTAATGAATTTAAGGATTAGAAATAATTAATTGATGGCTCTATACTAGCAGGCATGCTATCTAGGAGCATTAATTATTTGAGTATCGAGTAATATTAGCTTGTTGAAGCGTCATATTTCTTTTATATAGTCAGGGAAAACATTATTACATCCTGAAGACGTTATTGCTCTATACTAGCAGGAAAGCTGTCTAGGAGCCATCCAATCGTTCGATTCTATATAGAAGTAATTATTGAAATTGCTCAGTATTCATGAGATATGCCGTTACCTCAGTTGAGAGACTACACATCTACATATGCTCCGAGAGACAGTATTCTCAGTCAGAGGTTCTTGCGGCATGAGATTTCATACTTCGATGAGAGACATGAGCCTCAATACTCATCTGATTGCTGGATCAGGAGTATGTACAATTATGGTTTTATGATTTTAGCTTTTGTCGAAAATCCACTATCTACAATAAGTAGCGATCGATTGGTAAGGATTTAGTTTAGCTTTGCTCATTTTTCTTTGTGATGATTTTGGCTTATACTTGCGGTTTTATTTCCTCATCTGTTTATTGTTGTGTAATCCTTTAGGGCTTGTTCATTGAGGGAAGTTCTTCCTAACAGATCAATCAAGTTGCTTGGGGATAGTTGAGGCAAGTTTTATTCGATTTCTTAGTTGCGGATAGATGTAGAAGTGACAAATTAATATCTCGTAAACTTTATTCATGCCTGAATTTATCTTCTATCAATTGCTTGTGGTATGATTGATCTGCTATCTTTTGTCTGTTATCCGTGTGACTCCATTGTTTACAATTAGGATTATTCTGGTATACAACATGGACCAGGGTAGTATGACTTAGCTAGATACTTGCTGGTAAATTTTCATGGATTAGAACATGATAGTTTTCATTGGTTTAACCTTTTAAATCTAGGAATTAGCTTATACCGTTGCGACATAGTTGAATGGAAGGCCTGACGGGTTATACATGATTCTATCGGTAGAAAATTGGTTGAAATGTCATGGAAATAATGGTTGAAATGTTCAGATTCTTTGGTGAATATAATTAATAAATATAAATCCTAGATATCCATGATGTTAACTCCAAGTTCTTAGATTTAATGGAATCTTCTGTGTGCACTAGTGGAGATTGTTGACTTTTAGACAGCTTAGTGTTTAGATATGAATATTACCTGTTAGTGGAGATTTTCATGTATTAATTTGTTAGACACGGTAATATGATATTGATAGTAGAGTTTTTATACGTCTCTTGAGTGTCTGATTGCAAATGAAGAGTGTTGTGCTTAACGGTTACCTAGTAGATTTTCTTTGGAGTGCCAGAATTTTGGGAACTCAACTTGATCGCAGTAGTGACAGGTTGGATGCCCTGTGAAAGTGAGGGGTACGTAAGTAGCGATTATAGCTTTGTGGTGAGACCCTTGATCAGGTGGCTTTGCATAAGTTACTAGAGACAGTGAGCTAAGCTCGTTACCCAAAAATGAGATGGGAAATGCGGAAGCGGATGCGTTCCTAATTAGTACAGTAATATGTGTACTAAGTATATCCATATAAACATGTATAATATGGGTGTTAGATGTTGCGCATATGTCCCGGACGCAGTTAATGTGATTGCGGATAGGTTCCGGTGTCGCATTGTGGTATAGGTTTAACTGAAATAAGTTCTTTGTATTATATGATCATCTGATGGGACTTTAGATTGTTTAAGCGGTGACCGTTCTACTTGTTATTAATGTGAATTTTTATATTGTTGTAACATTCTGGTTCGCGATGTATTTGCATCTCATTTTTATATGTCTCTGTGACTCGGAGGTTGAGTGAACTTGCTTGGAGTTTAACTCCCGTTGATTATTTTTCAGGTGTTATTAGGGATCCTGAAGGAGTTTGATTGATTACAGTTGGATATTCTGACGATATCTAACTGAGGGTGGACATCTACACTTCTTCCATCGTTTATTTTTTTTTTCCCCGTAAGTAGTTGTGAGGCCGTGGGGATAATTGAACTTGGGTAGTTTCTATCTTTTTCGTCGAATCAACATTTTACTTATTTGTTGATCATTTAGGAATTTTCAAGTACATGGTATCTATTTTTTTTTAGACTTCTTCATTTTTAGAAATAATAAAATTCCCTTATGCATATACAATTGTAATGAAACCGTGTTCTTAGTTTTCTGTGGTTATGTACCTAAATGCAGGAAATTAACAACATACTTTCTATTTTATCATCGTCCGGGATTATGTGGAAAGTAGGGTTGTTACAGTACGGTGAGGGAAGCACGAGATTTGGGGTGCACATATTGTGTTAGGTATGATTTTGAATCTTTGGTAAGGTTGTAGAGTTCGATTGGATTCTTCTAAAAAGTTATGTCTCTAAACTTAAACAAGATTTATGATTTTATTATTTGCTTAAAGTGCTTATCATTATCCATGTACCTTGTGTATCATTCATGTCTACCTAACTTGATTTTTGTTTAAGGTTCTTAAATGTTTAGGTTCGAAAATAGTAGTTCAGGATGTTTCGCCTTCATGGTACAAATACCAGGTATGCATACCATCATTTAAAATTAAAATCCAGACTTCAGCTGGCATACTGGTTTGCAAACAGCTCCAAATCACGATATCCCGTTTGCAAACCGGTTTGTAAACTTTTCCTGTCTTCGGTATTCGATAAAAAGCTTGTTTTGGCGGTAACTTCTTCGTTCGAACTCGGAATGACCTCATTCTTTTTGCATTACTTTCCTCTTTGAATTCTACTCAAAATGGTGATGATAACTCCTGGATTTGGATGAGTTAAGATTGGTCCTTGTCCCGTTTCTTTCTTTGAATGTTTTGCTCCATTTTGTCGCACTTGTACCACTTCTTTTGGAATTGAGCACTTGGATTCTTGGAGTAATTCTCTTCTAAGCTCATTTGTAGATTTCGTAAGAATTTTGTTGGTGAATCACAAAGAAGAAATTTCAAGAAAGGGCAGTCGTACACATTACTCTGGGATTCTGAATGTTCACAATCCTCTCATGTGAACTACGGTGCATGGTTGTTAATGACTTGGTACTTTCTTCTTTGTTAAGGGAAAATCAAAGATTGATTCTACCTTCTAATGGAAAATCATCTTGTATGTTCTTTACGAGTTTTTTTGTCCCTTCGTTTTGTTGTTTAGGAAACTTCTTATGAGAATTTATTCTTATGTTTTAAGAAGGATAACTAGGGTTTGGAATAACATATATTGTGATTACACATAGCTCTTGCCAACGATTTTCATCTTGCAATATTTTAGATTTATTTATTTAAATTCTAAGTTATTTGGAAGATGATTTTGCAGTATTAATCTTTATGGTTTTATATATTGCAAAAAATTTATGGGATATGTGTGTTTACGTCCGTGAACTATGATTATCTCATATATGTCAAAAGTTAAGTCTATTATGTCTTTATGCAAATATTGATAAAAGATAGAATGAACTTTTGAATATTCTGCAGTATTGACCTTCCCTGATCCACTTCTATGTGAAAGTACTATATGGCCCCGTAAGTTTTATAATGTCGAGCATTTCCAATTAAATCAATCATTAAGGTTCTCTTGTGGTTTATTTATTTGAGTTTCCTAGATACAAATTCATGTTTCATATGATTTGTTAATGTCCAAAGAAATCCTTCTTTTATCGTAAAAGTAAGGTCGCTCTTGTTGTTCTTTCGGGAATGACCTTTTATGGGGGAGAGTTCTTAATTGAACTTGTGCTTAATTGCAAAATCTTTGTGGGAAGTGCGGCTATGGAATACTGAAAGAGTTATCTTGTATCTTTATAAACTCCTTGATGAATACACCAAGTTTCGACTATGTGAAATCATCGAAACAAAGTTGATATGTTCTCTTTTAGTCATGAAGTGTCTCCATGAGAATTTCATTATGATCCCATTAATTTTTGTACCTTTGCCAATTTATATTGACAAAAAGGGGAGAATTATTTTGTAGTTCACACTACATACATATGGTTTATGGATCATCATGTAAGGGGGAGTGGTTTTCATTGTGAGATGAAGTATTGAATAAGGGGGAGTGATACATATCACCGTAGTATTATTGTCAAAGTTGTGATACAATTGAACTTTGATGATGTGTAATAATACTATGACATTGTATAACAATAATTGAGAACATATGTTTTCTTATTGTTATGGATACAGATCTTCAAAAACAATGATACTGAGTTGAACACGTTCAAAATCACTGGAGTACTTGGAGCTACAAAGAATTCAAGGAATGTTGGAGAACCAAGGAAATCAAGCATGTTGGGTGAGAAGCTACAAAGTTTTATTTTGTAAACCATATGTATTGATAGTTTTGTTACTAAAATTGACAAAGGGGGAGACTGTTAGAGCACTGCTCGGTCGAACTCGCAAGCGTTGCTATCTCAAGCTTGTTTGTCAACTTTAGGTGATCAAAACTGTAAGTCTCTATTTCTAGTCTACTTATAGATATGTCTCGGATTAGGATAAAATGTATAGTTGAGCTTTAGACTTCACGGCATTCATAGATTGAAGTTGAAGATCTCATGAGGAGAGCTTGGAGGAACTTCATCAACAAAAGGTATGTGGATACTAAAACTTATCTTACTTGTTGGAAACTAAACAATGAGTCAAAATATGATCATGTGAAAACTTCCTTGAAACATCTTGCAAGGCCAATGTCCGGGAACCAAATTTGCATACCCGTTTGCAAACGGTTTTACCTGAGTTGCGAATTGTCGGACAAGACCAATATCCGGAACTTATGTTTGCATACCCGTTTGCAAACTAAGTTGGTTTAAGTTCTAAAATTGGTTAAATATGATTTCATACTCATGAACAAATACATATATAAATTAAGGAATGTAATCTTTGCAAACCGTGGATTAATGTTCATGAATTGATTCTCTTGAATTAAATCTGATTCTGTTTCGATTGTGTCTTGTATACTTCTATGAGAATATAAACAATTGAACAACTCTATGAGTAACACAATTAGATTCATTTGATTATCATTTGATCTACAAGTTTAGATGAATGGGGTTAATATAAAAGTGTTCATATGGCTAACTTCGGTTAACTGTTATTGAGCCAACTCAATATACAAGTTTAGGTAACGTTACCCATATCTAAATGAAGGTATATTTCATTTGTGTGTAACAAGATAAGACCATCTAACAGTGGAGATATATTGATTTGGTTTAAAGAAAACTTAGCTTGAATCTTAAATCAGGTTTTCATCTAATGGTGAATATTGATTACTTTGTTCCAAAGCTATCAAACCCTGATTTAAAGACTATATAAGGGAGAACTCTAGCAACGGGAAAACCTAATCCCCACACCTCATGTGTGATACTAGTTGCGTACTAGAGTCGATTCTCCTTTAACCTAGGTTTTCCTTAAAACCATTGTAGGTCAACGACTTAAAGACTTCATTGGGATTCTGAAGCCATACCCAACTATTTTCTCTGTATTTGCGTTTTCTGATCTTACTTGTTCTATCGTATTGAGTACTATCTTTTCTAAGATTTGCTCGATATTTATCTCTGATAGGTAAGATATAAAAAGTAGTCACAAAGGTCTTCGTCTCATTCTTTATGATTCCACAATAACTTGTTCTACTACCATATAGTTAAGTTATTGTGAGGTGATTGATATTTCTAAGTTGTTCTTCGGGAATTTAAGGTCGGATTATCAATTGGTTCCTTCACCTTGATTTATCGAAAGACGGAACAAAACTTCATAGGTATTTTCGTGGGAGATAGATTTATCTATCAGAATAGACTTATATGTGTGAGACAGATTTGTTTATCAAGTCTTCGACTTTGGGTCGTATCAACTCTTAGTTGTGAGTGAGATCAACTAAGAGAATAAAGTGCGTAGAGTCCTGCTGGGATTCAGAGGTGTAAGGAACGCGACTGTACCTTAATCGGTGTGAGACTTGTGATGGCCCAACTACATTCCAGTTCGAAGTTAACTTGTAGTAGGCTAGTGTCTGTAGCGGCTTAATACAGTATGGTGTTCAAATATGGACTAGGTCTTGGGGTTTTTCTGCAACTGCGGCTTCCTCGTTAACAGAATTTCTGATGTCTATGTTATTTCTTTTCTGAGTTATTTTTTTTATATAATTGAAATATCACAGGTTGTGCGTAGTTCAATCAATTGGTAAATCAGACCTTTGGTTGTTGATTGAAATTGATTGACACTTAAACATTGGTTTTTGATACCGTTCAAGTTATTTCTCATATCAATCATGCTCACAGATTTTTATATGTTCAATTGCAGATTGTATTGAGAAATTGAGATATAACTCTTGGTAATTTTTCCTTGATTGAGTCTGACTGTATAGTTGATTCTCTTGGAATTATATTGGAGTTAGTCCATACAGATTGACGAACGAAATATGGGTGTGGTTGTTAGATCCCCGATTTTTCACAATTCATCAATCTTCTCCTCTTGTTAAGATTTAATTTCTGTGAATTATTGAATTTTTTGATCTTCGATTTTATCTTTGATTTTCATATTTGATTTCTTTTGTTCATCTTTTACGAATTTTCTGTTGTATTTCTTACAGATGATTTGATTTAATCCCTGAGTATTTAAATCTGATTTCTCAATAATGGCCACAAATAAAATTTATACTCTTTCGCTTGATATCGTTACATTCATTATTCCAATTAAGTTGAAGGACCATAATGGAGAGCTTTAAATCTCCCTTTGTTTCATTGATTTCAAATATCATGGTGAAGTTAATTATGCTTATACCAACTGGCAATTTGAAGTACTCTATTCTGATTCTATGGATTCAATCAACAATTTCTGATTTTATTATTGGTTATGTTGCTAGATCTGATACTTCAAAAGTTTTACGTGATACATTCGGATAAAGGTTTTCTCAAACTTCCCCTACTCATGTCATTCAACTACGTACTAAATTACAAACTCTTAGGGTTACCGGATCTAGTGTTACACCTTTTTTTAATGGAAGTCAAACATATACAAGATCAATTAGTTGTTGTTGGTTCACCTATTGCCTGCAATGAATTAGTGTATATTGTTTTACCTAGTTTACCAAGTGACTGTAAGTCCCGTATATGACAACTAACCACCAGTAATTTGTAAGGAGTTCCACAACTTGTTGATCAATGTAGAAATGGTTGTTTCTTCCTCTAGGATTGATGATCAAAGTAAAGCTTTTGCAGCTTCACATATTTCAAATTATAGGAAAAGAGGATTTTCCAACAATAATATACCTAATTCTGGTGGTGTTTACCATCCACTTCTGGTATTAGTCGCGGTAGTTTTTGATGAAGATGTGGTAGAGCTTATCCAAATCCGATTCTATTTTCATGAACATATGGTTGTGGTGATGATCTTGTAATTTTGTGTCAGATATGTTCTAAATCTTGTCACTTGCTTATAAGTGTAGTTATAGATTTAATTTTTCATATCAAGGAAGATGTCCACCTGTTAATTTGCATGATATGTTAGATACTACAGATGTCTTTGATAAAGAGTCATGGTATACTGATAGTGGAGCTACAAACCACATCACAACCGATCCTTCATCAATCACCAATACTTCTGATTATGATGGTTCAGATGTCATTGAAACGGTTGTTAGAGAAGGTATGTCTATTACTCATTTTGGTATATCTAATATGATTGTTAATGATCATTCATTTCTTCTCAAAAATATTTTGCTCGTTCCAAAAGCATCTCATAACCTTTTGTCAGTCTAACAAAAAGATGTTGGACCACTAATTCCACAACTCATTGCGGCTACTCACGTACTTTTATCTGTGGCTCGAAGCGATCAAGCATCGACATTAATGCATCCATCGTAGGGACAAGAAACTAATGCCAACTCGTGTTGCAACGCCAAATCCAAGCCTAGCCTGCATAAGCCAAAAAGGTTCTTCCGCAAGATATGCACAAGCTCGTGCATAACTGATGTTTCCTTGAGGAACCCTACCAACCAAGTACCTTCATCGAGTAAACTTGCTCGGGTAAACTTCCTCGAGTAAGCAACGCATCATAATGATGCTTTCGTATCATATATGCTCTACCGGCTAATCTATAAGCTTATTGGCGCAATCCTCCTTAATGCACCTTCAACCAACTACCCCTCCCTATATATATGTCCACCAAGTACCACTTCCTCAAGGAAACATCCTCAAAATTCCTTGAGGAAACTTCTTTGAGGAAATTCCTCAACTTCCTTTGGGAAACTTCCTTGAAGAACATCCTCAACTTCCTTTGGTAAGCCTCAGAACTTAATGGTGTCACATTATCATTAATGCTTCCACATGTTTAAGATGAGGCTTGATCTTGTTCAATGACACATCTTTGAGCATCCATCATGCAAAATGTGTGGGTGTCATATTTTTCATCTCAAATTTTGATTCCAAGAAGCTTGTAAGATATCTTATTTCATCAAGAGTACTCATCATGTCCATATTGTCGGCATAGATAATTATATTTCCAAATCATGAACTTTTTTGTGAGTACGCAGCGCATAATAATATGTTACTTGTTTATCCTTTCCCAATCAAACAGTCACTTAGATGAGTATACCAAATTCGCCTGATTATTTCAATCCATAGGTGAGCATTCCAACCTAATTGCAAATGCATTTCGTGGTTTAAAGTCATTTTATTTGGGCAAAAAAAGGTTATCGAACGTTTTTATAAATATCTTTATCCCTTAATAACGAGGGTACTAAGTACACCAGAATCTTTTTGTATCAACCTACTATTGACATACCTTGTGTAATCTTACAGAAATAATAACTGCAAAAACATTACTTCAACAATATGTTAGCTTGGTATATAGTTATACGTTTAAAACTGACCTAATAGTGGGTTCGTATACCAAGTGGATTACGAGTATGATTACTTAATTATAATAACAATTATAATGCGGAAATAAAATTAATCACACGACACAAAAGATTTTGTTAGTGAAGAAATTTGTTTAGAAAAACGCGGGACCCAGTCCAGTTTTGAAAACTCTCAGAATTAAACCGCTATACAAATTGACTACCGGAACTTTGTATAATTGAGACCAAGTAAACTACTCCTAGTTACTTAGTTCCTTCACTATTCCTGCACTTACAATCAATCTGGTTTACGCATGTCAATCCCAAGATAGTCCATTATCTCAAGTCGCTTCACCTATTGTGAAGACTTTTGATTCTCAACTCATTTGGATCATAAACCAAAATAGTAACAGACTAACATGTTCCAGTAACCACCTCATTATGTACCTCACAAACCCGACAATGGTCAAGGATAAGTTGAGTGTAAAGTATCTTCCATTTATTCAATATAAACTCATTTGGTCAAAGATCAATACTAATATAGATATTATATAAATAATCTAACCCAGTCAGCAAGCTCTAGTC
Source organism: Papaver somniferum (assembly GCF_003573695.1). Lineage (NCBI taxonomy): Eukaryota > Viridiplantae > Streptophyta > Magnoliopsida > Ranunculales > Papaveraceae > Papaver > Papaver somniferum. Next base: position 116,231,068 of record NC_039367.1, read on the forward strand.
AAGCAATTCTACAAGGAAAACCAACTAACTAGTTTGCCTAATCTTTCTCAAGTCTGGCGTTTATAAAATAAACTGCTTGTTAGATCCCAGAGAATCAAGTGTACACTTATGTATTACAAAGATCATAATACCAAAAAAAAAACTTATACAGTGGGTATATTAATTAAATACCCCTAATTCTGACACCCAACAAATATACCCTTATATAACAATAAATATACCCCTATTATTTAAAATCCATATCTATTTAAAATAAATAAATTACCTTAACACCCTTACTCAGATAATATATTTATTTATTCAAAAATATAACAAATTTCTTTCTTCACCACTTCATCGTCGCCCCGTCATTCCACCACCACTGTTCAACAACCACCACCTACCAACCTCCACCACCACTAATATACCACCACCACCACCAATGGAACACCACCACCGGTACCGGCCCGCCGCCACCATCATCGCTGCCACAACCGCTAGTCCACCGCCGCCGCCACCACCAGGCTGTCGCCGCCACCGGTGGTGTCAACAACAGAAATTGATCCAAAAAATAAAGATCAGAAAATAAAAAAATAAATAATTAATATGGTATCAACAACCGAAGTTGATCCTAAAAAAAAATCAGAAAATAAAAAATATGGTGTCAACAATCAAAGTTGATCCTCAAAAAAAAAATGGTGTCAACAACCGAAGTTGATCTCCAAAAAAAAGAATCAAAAGATAAAACTAAATAAATAAAAAATAATATGGTGTCAACAAACGAAATTGATCCCAAAAACAAAAAGCAGAAAATAAGAAGAAGAAAAAATGGTGTCAACAACTGAAGGTGATCCCAAATCTGGGTCAACAACGAAATTTGATCCCAAAATCTAATGTCAACAACCAAAGTTGATCCCAAAAATTGATGTACTAAAATCAGTGAACCTGGCATGAATCGAACACGCATCTTCTAATGTAGAGTCAGTTGTGCTACCATTGCACTACAAATTCAATATTTAAAGAAAACAAGGGTACAAATGAACACTACCAGCTAATACTTTCACACTGTTCGGACAAATGAAATGACTGAATCAACAGATGCATCAATGGAGAATAATTTGCTCATTCCATTATTTTCGCTAAAGGAAACATTGTAGAACGATTTTTTGGAAGCTAAGTCTGTATGTACACCTTTCATCATCCACCACGTGTACAGAAAGAGACACGTGGAAGGCATGCAAAACAAGATATCAAAACATGATAACATGCATCTCATCAGAAGATGCCACCGGTCAGCAGATCTAACGGTCAGGGACAGAGGATCACAGAGGTATGATGGCTTAGAGGAGCACCATATAATACCCCTTGGGTGTTAATACACCCAATCCCGAGGAAGATCCTAGATCAACGGCTGAGAGGAAGTTTGACTGACACAGATGTGACCAGACAAAGAGACACTTGTCTGACACGAGCAGACATCCATCTACCCGCATTAAATACCAAAGAGATATACACGTGTCAATCAGCTCGTGGAGGAGGCGAGGATAACCCTTCGTATTCAAGCTCAGGCCGCAGCATATGCCGAAGACCTCTGCGTAATGCGCACAAAGCACAAGAAGATAAGATTACAACGACACCTCAGAAGTAGGACCCACGTTCCAACCCTATAAATACCCCTCTCCACTAAGAGAGAAGGGGTCGACCAATTCAGAGAAATTATAGGAGAATAGAGGAGAGAGAAATAGGAAGAGTAAGTAATCCCCCTATTTCCGCAGACCTATGTATACTCTAAATTCATCCGACTATCTTTGTAATCATTCAATACATAGTGAAACACCAGCCCCGTGGATGTAGGCCTTAGTGCCGAACCACCAAATCTTTATCTTATTTACATTTCAGCACTTTACATTCAGCGTTGAACTTCATGTGCTTTACATTTATACTTGATTCTCTGTTTATTCCTTGATACGAACATTATTTATGATAATATTCGACTAGACAATGACAAGCTCGAAGGCTTTGATTCGATGAATCGATATAATCATCCCCTTTACACATACGACGTACAATTTTAGAATTAGAATGTATGCGAATATTGTTTGTGAACACGTGGATGCCTTCGTGATTTATGTGTTCACAAAGTCGCAAGTTGCACTTGTATTAGGTGTACTTCGGGCCAATGCAATGGCTGACTGATCTTTCTTAGTTACACATTTGAAATTTAAAGTTGTTCTCCCTTGATAACAAGTAGAGGCACGAAATAAGATTTCATCCGGCTTGGCCTTTGCTTTTCATGTTAAGTGATTATTGGCTTCCCTTACGCCTCCATGTGAATTAGTAGAGGCGTGCTCATATTATCTACTTGCTCAAAACAAAGATTCCTAGTTTCCTTGTCAAACTACTAGCAAAACCAAAAAACAGCTGCAAAAAAGAGCTAGCAGATTCATTAAGCAATTACATACGAGTTCCAAGCAGCAAATATTACAAGCAACCAGAGCAAGAAGCATCAAGTATTTACTTGCAACAAGCAAGAACAACAAGCAGGAAGCAAATACGGATAACTATAGTGCATTTACTGAATATGAAACACATGCTTAATTACAAATATAAGTTCTAAAAATATCATAATACCAGAGGAAGAATAACTCCTCCAAAGAGTCTAAAGACCTCTCTAATAACATAGATTGAAATCCATTAGCTTAAGAGTAATAATAGAGACACGGCTTTGTTATTTGAGCATCATACGGTTTTGGCTACAGGAGGAGACCTGTTCATCCGTTTCCATGTAGCAGCCTTGGCAACAGAAAACAACTTCCGAAGCAAAACGTAAAGCCCAACAAAGAAAAATAAATGCTTCATTGCGGTTAAGCATATTACAAGAGTACTCTTATGATTAATTGGCCATGATTGTACTGCAATAGAAGATTCTTCACTCACATTTCCAGCGATTCTTTCCTTGTAGAGAATAAAATGTTAGGATCTTCACGGACCGCCGGATCCTACTTCCGGGCCCGACCACATAGCACCGATATTGTCCCCACTTGAGAACCTGTTGCAGCAGGTGTGGGGTTTTAATCTAAAAGACCTCGGTGCTATGTAAGGAGATGCCCAAGCTTATTAGGCACCACATGTACTTCCTCTTATTCCATGTGGGACTATCCTAGCTATACATATGTGTTGTTTATCGAGCCACATACTCCAACAATCTCCACCTTGGCGAGATTAAACCACCTCACCAATCCAATCATACTCCACCATATGATCACCGTCCGTATATGTGACCGGTTGTCAGCCGACAAATATAATTCACTTTCTCGCTCAACTAGATATAAATATAGTATGTGATAAGAAAGAGTTCGTTCCCACAGAGAGGTCTTGGGTTGTCAATATGTTCCGGTTTCCTATATAAAATAATGGGGGGATTTTCTGATTTTTATAATATAAAAGTAAAATAAAAGCAAACAAAACAAATAAAGCGAAGCAAACACGCAAATCAAGATGAAAGAAATTGATTAAAGATCCGTTTTCATCCACAAACATGTTTTTCAACAATAACTAGAATTGATATTTAATCTCAATATTTATCAAAGGCCCTAGGATACCTTGATCGCAAGAATATCCCGCTAATTTCCTCTTATCATCAATAAACACATTAAAAGATGCGAATATGAATTATACCTAAAAGAACAACCTAACGTGTAAAAGCACTATCAAGTTTAATTCCCTAGATGCACAGACCAATCAAAGCAATCGAACGTGTAAAAGCACTAATCCGATTTAACAAAGGTTATGACTCACGTGTGACTACTAGGATGTATCACTACAAGCAATAATCACAATTATGCTACTTGTATTCAAGGTGTATCACGTTTACGTATAATAAACCCTAAACTAGCAATTGATATGATTACGAGTTCTACCAATTTGCAACTTGATAAAACTAACAATCAATCATACATGCGATATTTCTAATGAATCATAATCGATAATTGTGAGACAAAACTAATTTATTGAACAAAACTCATGTTTGGAAATTCAACTTATTCCTTAACCAATAATAAAAACTAGCTCATGTTAATGGAGTTCATAACAAGGATAAAGAGAAGAGTTTCCATGTCTAAACCCTAGAACAAAAGTAGAGAAGAAGATAATAAGATCTCTAGGTTTAGAGAAAAACTTTTCTATTTATATGCTTCTCTCAATCCAAAGGATACTCTTTCCAATATTAGGTCTTCTCAAAACCCATCTCCAAGTGGTCCACTAGGCCCATGTATGAGAATATGTCTCTGGAATTTTGGGTCAAAAACTGGTCGCCGGAGTTGATGACGTCATCGCCGGAATCTAGTTGGAAAAGACACCGTCGGCTACCTGAATATCACTGTCGCCGGCCACCTGAAAGTTTTTCTCCGTCGACGGAATATTCCGTCACTAAGCCGTCAAAGTTAACGGTCAAGATAACGGTCTTTGTTAGTCTACTGGGTCAAAGGAAGGGAAGTCAGCTACTGAGTCAGCTTGTCTTGGTCAGGCTGCGTTGGCTTACTCGGCTGAGTTAGGCTGGATCGGTCATCGCTGAGTTGACTCGCCGGTGCATAAAACTGGATAGAGTTTCCTCTGTTTCAGGTGTATTCCCAGGCCAAATTTCAGGCCTATTTCTTCACCTGCTAAGAAGCCTAACATTCATCTAGTTTCAAGCATCATTCACTCATTTCAGGCTTCAGCTGCAGTACTAACCTAGTCTTCATACCTCCCACCAGATTCAATTACACAAACCCATCTTCCAATCGAACCCATTTCTCTGTAACACCAGTTCGTAGCAGCAGAATCTTCTTCTATCTTGCAGTTTCTAAAATTTTATCTTCTCTCTAAGTTACAGCTACACCCATTTGATTTTAAGTATTTCAGCAGAACCCATGTTTGGGATCGCCAGTAACAATTCCTCTTCCCTGTATCTCAATCCTCTATGAGATCGAAAACAACTTCAATCAATGGCAGTAGCAGACTCATCTTCTCCTAGCCCTTCTCGGCTTCATACCCATTCCATCGAAACTTCAACAGAGACTACCATCTTCGATTTAATAGCAATTTCATCACCATCTTCAATAATTCTCAGAATCAAACAAACCCTTTTCTTCTTCGATTCAGAAACAACCTCGAACCCTAATTTTTGGATCTAATTCATCTTCATCAATTGTCTTCGTGTTGACAGAAACACAACTCAGATTTATCATCTCCTTCTCTCTGTCAAATTCCTCAAACCCTTGTTAGCAACAACATTACTTATTCTTCCAATTCCTTGACAATCACCATGAACCCACCTTCTATTCGTTCTCAATTCAACACAGATCCCCTTTTCATCTCTCGAGTATCAACGGCAACAGTCACCCACAACTCTCGATCTCTCCATGGCTGCGCCTTTCAGGTGTACTGATGATTGAGAAAATGAAGAACGAGAGAATAAACTCTCGGTTTTAGGGTTAGGTGGTTTGGGTTTGGATGGTACACCCCACTGCTGGATACGACCCACTTATTGACAGCCCCCTTATTCTCATCTGGTCTGTGTTTAGTACTCCTCCAAATAGAGTTGCCCCTTAACCTTGACTGGGCTTCAGATAGTGTTCGCTCATGAAATGACAATTTTTTCCTTTTCTCTCAAATTGAGTGATTTCTTCTTATTTTGCTCCATATGTCTCCAAAACGCCTAAAAGATCAAAACAAACGTAAAATACACAATTCACACGAAAAATAGCAAAGAAAGCATAATCAATAGATAATAAATCTAGGTGTTTATGACCCCTATCAATATGCTACCCATCGAACATGATTATTGTCACTACGCGCCCTGGAACCCTACTCCACTTTGAGTTAATGGGAAGGCTAGCACTAACTCCACCTTGAGCACAGCCTTTCCCACCTAGAACCCTGCTCCACTTGAGTTAATGGGGTGCGACACTAAGTCCACCTTGAGCTCCAGCTCTACCTTGGGCCTTTCCTGCTCCACCTTGAGTCTGACTCCACCTGCGCCGTACTGGGTGACATCCACAACCAATTCTCCGTTCGGACAGTAGCCCCAACCATAGGCTCTGATACCAGTTGTCAGGATTTTCTTAAGGAATCACTGACAATCGCGGAATAACGGATCTTGAGATATTATGATGAATAATAAGTAAACCAAACACAAGCAACTATAATAATACGAGAAAGATAAATCAACTCACAAGACACAAGATTTATAGTGGTTCGACCAATACATACAACTTGTATATATTGTTTATGTCCACTTTGAGCCGCACCAAGTCAAATCCACTATGAAGAAAAACGATTACAACATCGTGTGAATCTCAGCAAACCCTTGGTTACACCGAAACAATTATCCGAGACGATAACCTTGTCTCTTGTTCCTCACCAATATGCTCTCACAACGAAACCCTAACTTTAGCCCTAAAAGCTATACAAGAAATCTCTCACCGATCTCTTAATCGTTTTCTACACAATGCACAAATTCTAGAAGGCCTAACTACCTATTTATATAGGTTACAAACTTGGACACCAAGAATTCTAACCGGTTTAGGAAACCCCTTCCCTAAATAACCATGGCTAACTTTAGGAAATAATTAATTAGTCTTCAATAACTAACAACTTCTACATGGTACTTGCACACTCCAAAATTTCCAACTCCCTATCTTGTTTTTCTTTCACCATGAAAAACATGAAGTTCCAACAAACAATTCTCTCAATGTCCTTCTTACTTCTCCAACTTCCATTACTAGTTGTTGAACCCTCATCTTTCAATGACAGAAACATAACAAGTCATACTTCTGTCATCAACAAAATGAGAGATTCATCAAACACTTCTATGGTCGGCAACATTATAAGAAGAGGTTCATCTATTTCTATTGTTGGGGATATTTGTTCTAGTTATTGGCCTTCTTCTTCTTGTAATGTTGGTTTTGGATTCTACAAACTATGTTCTTCACAAGATGGTCCTGATGAATTTGTAGTTGGTATAAGCTTTTTCAAGCCTCGAGTTGCAACCCTTGTTTGGTCAACGAATCGTTACTATTCTAAACCATCTTCAGTTCTCATCACCAACGAAGGAAAGTTTGTGCTCAGGATGAAGCCAGATGACAAAGAGGAGCCTCTAATACCCAACATACAAGAACCAGTGGCATTTGCAATGATGCACGAGAATGAAAACTTTGTACTTTATGGTTCAGAGTCTCAAATCGTTTGGCAAAGTTTTGATTATCCTACGCACACCGTTCTTGGCGGTCAACAATTAAGAGCTGGGTTTGATCTTGTCTCTAAGGGAAGCAGATTATCAGTTGAGGAAATCAGTGGTTCAGTGGAAATACATGCGCAAAGTTCAGAAAGTGTACGTGTATCTATAATATCAGATGCACTACTTGAGGGTTCACTGAGGAGGCTAATATTCCTAAGTTTAAGCACTACTGGTGATCTATATCTTTCTGGTTCTGATGGCGTCGTTCTTAAATATATTTATCTAAACAAGAATCATCAACAAAGGCAACAAGGAGGAACAAGTATTGTGAAGGAGGATGATTATTTGTATATGGCAAGACTATCTTCATATGGGTATTTTATGTTGGAGTATGTGGCTCGATAAACACCACATATGTATAGCTAGGATAGTCCCACATGGAATAAGAGGAAGTACATGTGGTTCCTAGTAAGCTTGGGCATCTCCTTACATAGCACTGAGGCCTTTTAGATTAAAACCCCACACCTGCTACAACGGGTGCTCAAGTGGGGACAGTATCGGTGCTATGTGGTCGGGCCCGGAAGTAGGGTCTGGCGGTCCGTGAAGATCCTAACAACTGGTATCAGAGCTCGGGTTAGAGCTTTAGGGTTTATCGTAGTACGATTTGAGTGGGATTTATGGGTGATAATAACGAAAGTACGGTAGCTAGGGTTAAAGTTTTTAATGGGAAGAACTTTGCGTTTTGGAAGTGTCAGATGGAAGACTACCTATATGAGAAAGACATTGCTGATCCATTGGGAGGAGTTGCGAAAAAGGGAGCACGCAAAGACGATGAATGGAAAACTCTTGATCGCAAGTGTGTAGCCATGATCCGTAGATGTATAACGGAGGAAGTCTACAATAACGTACAAGAGGAAACTAGTACGAAGGATCTTATGGATAAACTTGAAAAGTTGTATCAAAAGTCATCAGCCTCGGGAAAGATTATGTTGTGTGAACAATTATTTAATCTGAATATGCAAGAAGGCGAAGCGATTTCAACACATCTTGGGAAGTTTAAATCAATTATTTCTCAGCTTTCAAAAGTTAGTATTACTTTTGATGATGAATTTCAAGCTTTACGGTTGTTGTCGTCATTACCAAAGAGTTGGGAGACTGCAAGGACAACCATAAGCAATTCTGCAGAGAGCGAGAAGTTGAAGCTTGATGATGTGCATCAAAGGTTAATTGCTGAAGAGGAGAGAAGAATAGAACAAGGTTATGTTTCTAGTTCTTCAAGCTCGACTTTAAGTATGCATGAAGAAGATAGAGGCAGGAGTTCAAATCGGAACAACAACAACAAATCTATATGGAAGTCTAGAGGAAAGTCAAGGGTAATATCTCAGTACCGGAATAGAGGTGTTGTTGAGTGTTGGCGTGTAAGAAAGTAGGACACTTCAAGCGCGATTTTCCGGAAAACAAAAGTGCTAATAATGGTGGAAACAAAGGTAATCAAGAAGAGGTCAACGTAGTTGCAGCTGCGGAACTGGTGAAGGTCCTTGTTGATAACAAGAAGATGATTACGGAAGGTTTTCTACTACTCTCTGAGGACAAGCAAGATGAGTCTTGGATTATAGACTCGAGAGTTTCTTTCCATGTGACAGGTGATAAGAGTATTATGATCTCTTATAAATAAGGATACTATGGCCAAGTATTCTTGGGTGACGGTAAAGCATGCGACATCATCGGTTTGGGTGATGTGATCTTGAAAGTCAATGGTTCGACATGGAAATTGAAGGATGTGCGACACGTTCCAAATTTGAAGAATAACTTGGTGTCTGTGGGCCAAGTTTGTGATGATGACTGTGAAGTTGTGTTAACGAAACACAATTGGAAAGTAAAGAAAGGGGCTATGGTGTTAGCTCGTGGAGTTAGAGTCGGTACTCTATGCCGAACTTCAGATGAAACTACTTTAGAAGTGGCTAGTAGTGGTGAAGACACTAACTTATGGCATAGAAGATTAGGGCACATGAGTGAGAAGAACATGAAGATTCTATGTTCGGGAGGATATCTACCTAAGATGAAGTCTGTTGATATGAGTTTTTGTGAAGACTGTGTTCTTGGAAAGCAAAAACGAGTTAGTTTCAGCAGAAGAGGAAGAGACTTTAGAAGTGCAAAACTTGATTTGGTTCACAAGGATGTATGGGGACCAATTGATGTTGCATATCACAGCGAGTTCCAGTATTATGTCACCTTTATTGATGATCACTCAAGGAAGGTATGGCTTTACTTCATGAAGAATAAGTTCGAGGTGTATGAAGTGTTTAAGAAGTGGAAAGCTTTGGTTGAAACAGAAACTGGTCTGAAGTTGAAGTGTCTAAGGTCAGACAACGGTGGTGAGTAGGACAAAACATAATTCTTACAGTTATGTGCTACAAATGGAATTCGTTTGGAGAGGACAGTTCCAAGGACACCACAAGAGAATGGAGTAGCAGAACGTATGAATTGGACGCTGAATGCACGTGCAAGGTGCATGAGGTTGCAGTCTGGTTTGCTCGAGACCTTCTGGGCACATGCAACAAAGACGGCTGCTTATCTAATTAACATGAAACCTAGTAGTACATTAGACATGAAGATACCAGAGGAGGTTTGGACTGGCAAAAAGGTAAATCTTTACTATTTTAAATTTTTTGGTTGTGTTGGTTATGTTCATCTTAGTCCCAGTGAGAGGTCTAAGATAGGTGTTCAAGCAAAGAAGTGTATATTCCTTGGTTATGGAATTGACGCTTTTGGGGTATAAACTTTGGGACTATGAGGGTCACAAAGTTATTAGAAGTAGAGATGTCATTTTTAATGAGAATGAGCTGTACAAGGACAGGAATACAACACAAGTTGAAGATGGCAGGCCAAGAAACGTCGATAAGGAGTTGTATATCGATATTGATGATGTTTCTGGAAGAAGTATGGAACAAGAAGAGCATGATGTTGCTGATGGCAGAGAAGTACAAGTTGAAGAGACTTCTACTGCAGTGGGAGTTATTCCTACAGTTTCACAAGAAGTACGAAGATCGTCAAGAACTCCTAAACCAAACCCAAGGTATGCTTTGAATTATCTATTACTTACGGATGAAGGCGAACCTGAAGATATTAAGGAAGCACTAGAGGCTGATGATTCAGGAAAGTGGAAACTTTCTATGGAGGATGAGATAAATTCACTTGATGAGAATGACACTTGGGTGTTAGTAAAATTACCAAGAGGTAAGAAGGCGTTGCATAACAAGTGGGTTTATCGGATGAAATCTGAAGCAAATGGAGAAATTCGCTACAAGGCGAGGTTGGTTGTGAAAGGTTTCCATCAAAAACCTGGTGTTGATTACAACGAGATATTTTCTCCAGTTGTGAAGATGACTACTATTCGAGTAGTGTTAAGTCTAGTGGCTTCTGAAGATCTCTACCTTGAACAGTTGGATGTAAACACAGCTTTTCTTCATGGTGACCTATATGAAGAAATTTACATGAAGCATCCAGAAGGATTCATAGTAAAAGGAAAGGAAGAGATGGTGTGCAAGCTAAAGAAAAGTTTGTATGATTTAAGACAAGCCCCGAGATAGTGGTACAAGAAGTTTGATAACTTCATGCATAGAAGTGGTTACTCACAGTGTAATGCAGATCATAGTTTTTACTTCAAAAGGAATGGTTCTGACTACATCATATTACTATTGTATGTGGATGATATGTTGGTTGCCGGAACATCTCTACAGGAAGTTGAGAATTTGAAGAAACAATTAGCAAGTGAGTTTGCTATGAAAGATCTTGGTGAAGCAAAGCAGATTCTTGGTATGAGGATCATAAGAGACAGATCTAAGGGTGTTCTTATGCTTACTCAGGATGAATATATTGAACGAGTGTTGAAAAGGTTCAATATGGAGAATGCTAAACCAGTTAGTTCTCCACTTGGAAGTCAAATTCGTCTTTCAAGTATACAGTGTGCGAAGACAGGTGAAGAAAAGGAGTACATGGCTAATGTACCATATTCTTCGGCTATTGGGAGTCTAATGTATGCTATGGTGTGCATGAGACCGGATATTGCACATCCAATGGGAGTAGTGAGTAGATATGCAAGCAACCCAGGAAAACAACATTGGGAAGCTGTGAAGTGAATTCTCAGGTATTTGAGAGGTAACACAAACGTACCATTGTGCTATGGAAAAGGTGGTTCTATTTTGAGGGGTTATGTGGATGCAGACTTCGCAGGTTATGTAGATAAAAGGCGAAGTACGACCGGTTATGTTTATACCATGGGGTCAACTGCAGTGAGTTGGAACTCACGTTTACAGAAGTTGGTGATATTTTCTACTATGGAAGCGGAGTACGTAGTGGTGACGGAAGCGAGCAAGGAGATGATTTGGTTACAAGGATTATTAACTGAGTTGGGAAAGGAACAAGGAGATAATGTTCTGTTTAGCGACAGTCAAAGTGCTATACATTTAGCCAAGAACTCAGCCTATCATGCTAGGACGAAGCATATAAATATCCGTTATCATTTCATTCGGGATCTCTTAGAAGAAGGAGAGTTGAAGCTCGAGAAGATTCTTGGTTCGAAGAATCCGGCGGATATGTTTACCAAGGGAGTTACATCAGACAAGCTAAAGCTCTGTAAGGCTTTAGTTGGTCTCTCAGAATGAGGATCTGGGAGGGGAGCCGCACTAACAAGGAAGATGTTTTAGCACCGTCAATCCAAAGTTGAAGAATGGAAGACAATCAATAAGTCTTCAAAGTGGGAGATTGTTAGTTATTGAAGACTAATTATTTATTTTCTAAAGTTAGCCGTGGTTATTTAGGGAAGGGGTTTCCTAAACCGGTTAGAATTCTTGGTGGCTAAGTTTGTAACCTATATAAATAGGTAGTTAGGTCTTGTAGAATTTTTGCATTGTGTAGAAAACGATTAAGAGATCGGTGAGAGATTTCTTGTATAGCTTTTAGGGATAAAGCTAGGGTTTCGTTGTGAGAGCATATTGGTGAGGAACAAGAGACAAGGTTATCGTCTCAGGTAATTGTTGCGGTGTAACCAAGGGTTTGCTGGTATTCACACGACGTTGTAATCGTTTTTCTTCATAGTGGATTTGAGTTGGTGCGGCTCAAAGTGGACGTAGACAATATATACAAGTTGTATGTATTGGTCGAACCAATATAAATCTTGTGTCTTGTGAGTTGATTTATCTTTCTCGTATTATTATAGTTGCTTGTGCTTGGTTTACTTATTATTTATCATAATATCTCGAGATCCGTTATTCCGCGGTTGTCGGTGATTTCCTGACAGAAGTAGAGCAGTGTTTGTGGAAATTTATAAAGGCTCAAAAATTAAAAAGAATGGAGGAAAAACCACTAAGAAGTTTTTTTTTTTTTCTGTCATTGTCTCTAGCCAAATAAGGAAAATAGCAGCACATGGTAAAACTTAAGGGATGTTTTTTTCTTGGTAAAATTTGATGACCATCATTTTCATTTATGATGTTGCGTTTGTATTTTGGTATCTCAAAATTTGAAATTCTAATAAATTTGTGTTAATCTATACTAATTACCATGTACCATCAAAAAAAAAATTCAAAATTTGTTTTTCTACATTTTCTTTATTTCGGAAAAATGATATGATACATTTATCTGAGAGCGCAACGTAATCGGTTTTTTATTCGTTGATCGTAGATTACATGAATATAACCCTTTTCTCGTCTAAAAGAAAAGTACATCAAATGTTTTTACTTAAATTTCTATCATTTATATCTACCAATATTCCTTTCAAGTGATGGTTTTTCATGCAATTGGACTCTTGATCAGTAGTACATATATAGGCTGCAACCCCACTTGATCAATAGTACATGAGCTATCAGCCAAACTTAAAAGTAAAAAAGAAAAAAACTTCAAAAGTAAAAAAGTAAAAAAGAGTGCAACCCACTTGCTTTCATACATTTGGTTTCGGTGTAAAGATGTCAAATTACCACAACTGAGTTTTCCTTGCCATAAAAAGAATGCAAGTATTCATTACAAGAACTGAAAACTTGATCAGTTGATACTGTGGGCAAGTGTTTTCATATATAAATTTGGGTTTCTGAAGAAAACTAGTCCATGAAGTAATGTAATACAAATCAATGAATCATTCAACATCATACATGACTCAGCCAAATAACTTAAATGGGATATTTGATTATTACAATCCGAATCTGAAATAAACTACAAAAGGAAGCTGCATTAAATCACAATAAAAGTCGGATCACCTATAAAACTACCGTTTCCCAAAAATCTGATTAAAACCTTGTACAGAAACTCGTATGAAACCAACTCTCTTATCTCTAAGCCATAGAATTTGCTTAATAAAGCCTTGCTAATAGGCAATGAATGCTTTAACCATCTTGTTTACGCAAACTGCATATGTTGGTGGTGGTGGTAGTTAGGTACTTAGGCAGTTAGGCTGTACCAGTTACGTTAACCGGATGATGCTGTCAAATAAGTGTACGGGTTCTAACTCAAAACCAATTGGCAATGAGTGGAGAGATCCGAAGGATTGTAAACCGAAGGATCTTAGATAACCCAAACAATGTGGGACTGATAGTCTCAACCATGTTAAAATACGGGCATCCAACTCAAAACCAATTGGACATGAGTGGAGAGGCCCAACGGATTATAAACCGCAGGATCTTAGATGCCCATACAATGTGGGAATAATAAACCGCAGGATCTTAGATGCTCTGATACCATGTCAGATAAGTGTATGGGCTTCCAACTCAAAACCAATTGGCAATGAATGGAGAGGCCCGAAGGATTATAAACCGCAGGATTTAGATAACCCAAACAATGTGGGACTAATAGTCTCAACGGATGCTATCTAACACCTATACTATGCTTTCTAGGGGGCTTTACTGAAATCAGTAGATGCACTCATGGGAGAAAAGAACTCAATTTTAACGCACAGTATAAATCCTTTTTATACTTTTTTTTTTTGGGTAGAAAGGTTAAACTTCACTGATGTAAAAAGAAAAAAAGAACAAAGATAAGAGCGCCTAGGCGAGTCTCAGAGGAAGGCAAAAGCCGACAGAAAACAAGAGAAGACACCCAACACACAACAGCTAAACCAAACACAAGGGAGTTACTAAGCTAACTCCCCTTACAAAAACCAGCAAAAGGCATATAACCCACAAACCTAACTTTGAGATTACAATCCTAATCTAGTAAAGCATGCGAAACTCTGTCTTTTTTCCTTTTTCCTCTTTCCTTCCTTCTAGAGATCGGTTCTTCACAGGACAAGAACTTTGAGATTTCTTTCACAATCATTGCCATCAAAATCTTCACTATCTACCATTTTTTTCGGAGAACTGGATATCTTAGAAGAAGAAGAATTTAAATTCTTCTTCCCTTTAACTTCTGTCCAGCCACTCTCTAGAGCACTTGTTTTCCTTTCCCCACTTCCAGCAGCTAAAACTTCTATTGCATTAGAAGTGTTTGCACACCTGACAAGAGAGGCCTTGCTAACTGCTTTCCTATCCACAGTTTTTTCTCTGACTGCCTCATTGTCTTTAGTTTTGTTATCCCTCTTATCAGCATTATCTTTCTCCAAGTCTTTCCACTGGTAGGGAAAATCACTTGACATACGAAAGGGGTTATGCTTAGGTTTAGCTTGCACCCCCACTGACTTTGAGAGAGACCCACTGTCAATGATTTTTCCTGCAGGTTTTGCTACACCTTCGATATTCTGTTGACCCCCCATTTTTCGACAACGTATGAATATTTTCCTTCAAATCTTCACCTCTCATTTGCAAATCTAAAACCTTTGAAGTCTGAGAAGCAGGTTCACAAGTCTTAGCAGTATCTTCCCTCTTCTCTAACTTGCCTCTAATATCTGTATTGTCTACTACAGTGGTAGTTGTAGTTGAGCATGAACTGTTATCCCCTTGAAAGACTTCTCCATTCTCAATGTACAAAGTTTCATCACCAATCCCAGCATTCTCTGTCTGTTGCCTTAAAACTTCATCAACTGGGATGGAGAGTTTCTCATTCATCTTCATATCTTCCACCTGGAAAGTATTCTTAAGCTTCTTCGGAGTCCATTTGGTCTTCAAATTCTTTGAGCAATTATTTTGAGAATGCCCAAACACCATACAAACATCACACTGAGCTGGTTTCCATTGATATTCAACAGGTAATTCAAGAGTTATTTTACCGTCTAGACGGGTATGAAAAATCAAGACCAATTTCAATGCAAACCCTTGCATAAGCTAATCTATCTTGATTTAAAGTGCAATCATCTGCATATAACGTTTTCCCTAGAAAGCTAGCAATCAATCCTAGTCCATCATTATCCCACATATGCAATGGTACCCCATAAATCATAGCTCATAAAGGAACTGTTTTGATCATAGAAACTGAATTCTCCAATAATGGTGACCAGGGTCTCAAAGTAAAGAGTTTACTTGAAATATTAACAGAGTATCAAGCACTAGTTTTTTTTATCCCTCTCATCTTTGAAATCAAAGATAAACGCAGCATTGTTATATAGTTTAACTGTTACCTCTTTCCTGAAGTTCAAAAGCTTGCTCACTACAAGTTGCACAGCTTCAAAGGATGCTCTTTTTTCCCATAAAAACCCCCACCACTTTATGTTCACACCTCTTCATTCATGTTGTGTGATTATCAGTTTGAGCAGCTACATGTACCAGGCCATCAACCTCAATTGGAGGAGTAAACTTCATAGGAATGATTGAAGAAACTGCTCTAGGTGTTGGAAACAAACCTCTCCACTCTTGATTGTTTTTTCTTCCATTAATTTCTTATACAGAAGGAGAATGGGTACCTTCAGCAATAGAATTCTCTGGGTTGTTGAGATTTCGCTGAGATTTGACAGTGTTTCCATTATCAATTTTACTTCTAGGGTTTGCTATTGATCCTCTTTTAATGCCATAAGATTCCTCAAGAGAGGATATTCAGTTGAAATTGATGAAGAATCGATGTTTGATACTGAAGATTGCGTCAAAACCTTTCCTAAATCTTCAGAGGAATTAACCAGAGTAGCCGCCATGAAGAGAAAATTTTGAATTTTTTAGATCTAGAATCGCCTCAGAATCGCCTCCACGTCATCTCTCATTCTCTCTCTGTATAGTCTCTTCTTTTGACGTAAATGAGACCGCCAATGAGAATCATGAGAAACTTCATTCAAATATGAAAGCGAAAATCACAAAACAAGTTTTACTTCAAACTCAACAAAACACATAACAAATCACACCACAAATAGAGAACCCTGCAACTAGCACAGTGGAGTCATCCGTCTCTCCATAGGGGAGACCCAGGATCAATTCCCGTTGTACGCACAAAATGTGCAGTTGTAATACAGTTGGGGTTTAGGTCCCGTCTGGCTGGGCTTAACCAGGGGGTAAGGCCCAGCTTTCGCTGATCAAAAAAAAAAGAAAATCACACCACAAATAACTATCAAGCTCTCGGCAACACACAACTCGACACGACAAAAGTCTACAGAACATTCGACTCCAACAAAATATTTAAGACCATACGGAAGGAGGGAGGAAGGACTTGGCTGGCTTGCACCATACAAACAAGGGGCTTACCAGATTATAAATATTTACAATGGTTGGGTTATCCAGTACAATTCCAATCATGGATAAGGATTACTAAACCTTCCTTGATTTTAGGAATCTAAAAAAGTGAGGTTAAGGTATTCTTCCAAATATCTGGGATACCTCTATCCTCACCTGGATTAGACAATTATTTTCCTTTAAAATAAGTATTTGTCTAAGAAATAATTATTTATATTAATTTATTTCTGTAGTCAAACAAACACAAGTTAACCTAACCCAAGATATGATAGAATTTTAGAAAAACACCATTAAAACTAACCATTAACAAGGTTATCATAAATTAAATTAAGATGAACTTTTTCAGGATATGTTATCCCGTTTCCAAGCTCCCAAACAGACCCTTAATTCTTTTAGAATAATTATTGGAACTTTTCCTCACAGAAGTTTAGACCTGGTTACTATAACTGCTCAACTTACCCTTGAACATTCCATTAATAAATCCTTTTGTACGTGCATCTTCTGCGATTCGAAGAGAAGAAACATCTTGTTTTACAACAATATCTGTTGATGCTGTTATCAACCCTCCTCGACTTCTATCTTCAAAATATGGTGCATTAGGTGACAGCGAATAGCTACTGATTCCAAAATCGTTCCACTTGCATTCTGATGCACAAGCTTCAGAACTCCACCCAAAACTTCCAACCGATTCATTGCGAGTTTGTGAGTTGACTCCGTGATTCAGCAACTAATTTTGTTGTCTAGCACAACTCATCAACTGTGAGGAAAGATGTGCTGGACCACCTTGATTAACAATATTTTTCTGCATTTGGTTCTGTGCTGGTATCTGTTGATCCTCATTAACTATTTCCATGCCTTCATTACCTACTTCTACTGCATGTTCCGTATCTGCATGTTCAAATCAAAAAGAACCGAGTATCCAAGAAAAAATCTACAAATTTTTGCCCCTTGGGCTAGAGTTAAAGCTTGGTATGAGCTGAGAAATACACAATCAGAAATTACTTCTAGTAAAATTTGAATGCTCCACTGGACAACATTGCGGACAACACCTCCACCGGAAATTTCTGGAAGATTTGGACCACCTACACAAACTGATTCATTTTAATTACAAACTAACAGAGAAAAAAAATTGGACGCTAAAATAAAAAAATTCAGCTACATGAGCATCAGAGAGAATACCTATAAAAAGATACAATGTAACATCATAGGCCTCACTACGTACAATTAGCCATGGAATTTTAACTCACCCTTTGAATAAAAGGATTTCATAGTGTGCGGCTATTTGTTTAGAAACAAGAGAAATGCAAGTGCTTGTTGGATTAGGGTCTAACCAACAAATTAAAAATAAACTGCCACATTAACAAGTGAATAAAACATCTGAGGAATACATGTTCACAATACTACATCATACAAACTTGTTGAAACTTTAAACCACTAGAGGACTTTAATTCTGATAGTTTATTCTTGCGAATTTCAGAACTAGAACAAATCATGGATTGTGAAAGTACCAACTTTAACAAGTAGTATAAGAATTGGTAACGCTTTGACCGACAAAAGCATCATTTAGTCAGTTCAGACAGCACTTCCAATTAACTTAGATATAACAAGGACATCCACATACTAGATTTTTATCATTTTGATACGCAGACCTCTAACACTAAGCCTATATTACATTGAACGATAGTCCGTCAACTCAACTATCCATTAGTCTGCACCAATTTTATTGTTCAAATTCATATTATCATCACTCAAGTAACCAAACATTCAAGGACACATTTTCATCACTCAAGCAACACATATAGCTCACAGATTCAATGTTCATATATATATATATATATATATATTATATTAAATCCTTACCATTAAATGCTCACCAATTACCGTGTATATAATGTATGAACCTAATGCGTATTCTTTACAATCCGGTAAATCATTAAAACCCCTATATATTTTCTCTATAATTAAAACTCAAATTTCAACTACTTTAACAAAAATGTCAGCAAATCGCAAAAATATAATAGAAGATCAAGAGAAACTCAAATTGAATAGGGATTGAACCTGAAAAAGTGAAGTGAGAAGAACAACCGGAGCAGTACAAGTCTTACAAATAACACCATCAATACCACCGTCTAGCAATTTTTACTTTCTCACTTCACCACTACGACCACTAGGATTTACAACACCACCTACTCCTCTTACTAATTGTATTTGCATACTCATTTTTACAAGACTAAAAATGCTTAGATCTCTGAGACCTTTCCCTGTAGAAACCCCACTATCATTAAATATCATCACCGCATTACTAATTTTATTGACATCACCAATTCCAAATTCATATTACCACCACCTTCTTCAATATGAGCACATAATAAATCAACTTAAATCTAATTTCTTTGAAACTAGTTGTTGTTGTATCAAATGGAATCTGAAATTGGAGTTTGTTGCTATATCGATTGAGAAGAAGAACAAATTTTAATTGAAAACTAAACCCATTAAACCTGTAACAAACATCAAAAGTGGATTAGAAATACTTCCACTGTTGTTGTTATAAGCTTGCACAACATCTTGAAAACGTGGGGGTATAACAACCACACCCAATATTTCGTTCGGAAATCTGTTTGGACTAAACTACAATATAATTCCGAGAGCACCAACTTAAAAGTGAGACTCAATTAAGAAAGATATCAAAGAGCTTTATCTTTTTCTCAATACAATCAGTAAATCAACTAGATAGAAATTCGGGACTGATTGTTATGAGAATAACTCGGACGGTATCAAAGACCAATGTCCAAGTGTCAATTAAGTCATATCCAACAAACAAGGTAGGATTTATCAACTATGATTGAACTACGCACAACCTGTGATATTTCAATTATATAAATAAATATAATGCGGAAAAGAAATAACACAGAAACCACAAATTTTGTTAACGAGGAAACCGCAAATGCAGAAAGACCCCGGGACCTAGTCCAGATTTGAACACCACCCTGTATTAAGTGGTAGGACTAGAAGATGCCTACAATATTAAACTTCAAGTGCACAACGTCTGTTGTAGACAAAGCAAATACAGGTTGATCCCACAGAGACTAGGGCGATGTAAAGTTGAATTCTAAGTCTTCCTAAACTGATTTCGAACAAAGAGTAACCAAGAGAGGGGGTTTGCGTCGATACGACAAAGGTTACAAATGACTATACTTAAACAGACAAGATTAACAAACGCAGAGAGAAATAAAGGTACCAGGGTAGTTGAATCCACCTCCTAACCTATGCTAAGTCAATTCAGTTCTGATACTAATCTTGTCCCTTGTAATGGACACCAGTCAAGATTCAAGTCTTTTGTTTATCTAGGGTAATCTTAATTAGATGTCCTAATATCAACTAAGGTAACTCATCACAGATTAGCTTGGTCTCCTAAGCATGAGTTGAAGCACAACATAGAGTTATTCTAACTACCTAGGTTGCATGACAAACAAGGTGAAAAGCAATATGTGTGACACAATGATTAAACCATTCATATATCATTTAAGCACAACAAGAACAATACTCAAAACATGAATAAAACTAGCAGTAGATTAAGGGTTTCATCTAAACCCTAGTTTATGTATTAGAACATGGAGAAAAGTGAAATTAAACCTAATATTATTACTACAACTTGGAGCACCGGCTACTCCGGGCATGAATCCATTTATACAAGTTTTCTCCCAATTATCAATTCCCATTTTCATTAAAGTACAATCAGAAAATTAGGGATTTGAATATAAAACTACCACTTACAAGAAATTCTGACAACCCTTTTCTTCAATTTGTTGCTTCCATGCTCAAAGATGTGATTTGTCTCAAGATCTATACCGATTGATTTTCAAACCATACTTCTATCAATAGGCACATCAGACACATACTCTAGGAACTAGGTCTAGCAATTTAGGTGATGGTTAAGGTGATTACATGACAGGGAGAGGGAGAGACAGAGACGAAGTTGAGAGACCGTACGAAGTTAGAGAAGAAATATGGGCTCGCAGTAGGACATGGTGGTGTTTCTGGTAGAGAGAAGGAGGTGGTGTCGGTGTGAAATAAGAAGAAATAGAGAGCTTCTGATCTTGGAAATGAAAATGGGAAGAGTTATAGGGGGATAGTTTGGTTGTTGAACACTAATACCTAGCTTAGGTATATGAAGGTAAATTTCTTTGATTTCTTTAATTTCTTCAAGTATGAATAACCACCCTTGGATTTTCACTTTGGCCTATGCAAGTCCAATGATGCCACTGCCGCACTTCAATTTCCTTCAACTTCTTAGCCACCATTTGGTCCACATTTCCGCTTTCTGCAATAGCTCAGCCAACCATGCTCTCTTTATTCTACTGAAAATAGAAACAAACAAAAAGTATCAATATTTACAATAATAAGATTATTCATAACTCAAGATGCAAAATGCAGAATTTGGCTTAAGATAGAACTTTAAAGCACCTGGGATGTGACAAAAGACAACAAAATGATCTAGAATTATGCGTTATTAGGCATTGATCATTAAGCCGCTACAGACTCTAGACTACTACAAGATAACTTCGGAATGCAATGTAGTTGATCCCTAACCAAGTCTCACACCCGGTTAAGGTACAGTCGCGTTCCTTACGCCTCTTAAATCCCAGCAGAACTCTGCGCACATGATTCCTTTAGTTGATCTCACCCACAACTAAGAGTTTCTACGACCCAAAGTCGAAGACTTATAAACAAATATGTCTCCCACAGATAAGTCTATTCTGGTTGTTGTTTCTGTCTTTAGATAAATCAAGGTGAACATGAAACTCAACTAATAATCCGGTCTTATACTCCCGAAGAGCAGCCTAGAAATATTAGTCACCTCATAATAACCTAACTGATTAACTAGAAGAAGTTATTGCAGAATCACAAGAGTCTGGGACGAAGAACTGTTGTGATTAATTTTTATATCTTACATATCGGAGATAAATCTCGAGAAAACCTTAGAGAAGATTAAACTCAATATGATAGAAAAAGTAAGATCAGAATACACAACTACAGAGAAAATAGTTGGATACGGCTTCACGAATCCTAAATGAAGTCTTCAAGTCGTTAACCTAATAATAGTTTTGTAAAACCTAGGTTAATGGAGAATCGACTCTGCAACTAGGACACAAGAGAGTGTCGGGATTAGGTTTCCCAGATGCTAGAGTTGTAGGATCAGAATCTCGCAACAGTGATATCTTAGCGAAATTATCAACAACACAACACAACAGCGTCGCAGAACAATTTCAGAAATGATATAATAAACGACGTCAGCTAAAATCATGAGAAAGATGTGATAGTCCTGCAAAAATTAAAGAGTTTGCGAGATTAAGATTTGTAAGGTTGCGAGAATATCGCAAGTCATTTCCGAAAATAAAGGACAGATTAGTTGTCATCCACTATGTATTTCCCTATAAATAGTCGTTCAGTTGTAAAGAAAAGAGAGAGATCTTTTTGAGTAAGAAACAAGTAAATAGGAAAGAGAAAGTCTAGAGCAGAGGTCATTCTTGATTCCTTTATCTTTTCTTGTAAGAACATTCAAAGATTAATCAATAAAATTAAGAGTGTAAACTTAAAAATGAGTTGAGTAATAATGAAATCATATGAGGGGTGTAGTGTAGGATTTCCTGCAACTACATAATGGTGCTAGAAACAGGGAATTCAAGATCGAAAGTTGAAGATTGTTGTTGAGAATGTTCAAATCAAGAAAGTGTTTAAATAAATCAGTGAACCAGTTAAAAGAAAGATGATTAGAATTAATGAAGATGACAAAAGATTGGAGTGTAATATGATAAAACGATGGTTAATGAATTCCATGAAAACATCAAAGGAAGAATACATAAAAGAAATTTTGAAAGAAGGAAGGTTATGGCGGTAAAAAAGACATCATCCTTGAAAGATTGGGAAAAACAAAAAATTACATTCATGGCGGCAGAAATACCAAAAGAAAATTTGAACCACACATCTTCGTTGGTTATTACAGCCTATTGCGTGAAAAGAGAAAGAGACAACAACAAAATCCACGGGAGAATGGATATTGAACAGAACTTTAATCGATACAGGAAGTTCAGTGGATATAATATTTTATCATGCATTCCGGGGAATGGGATTTAAAGATGAAGAAATGTCCAGTTCAACATATTTTGTTCACGGCTTTGGAAAATCCACAACAAAACCTAAAGGAGAAATAGTGGTACGAATTCCACTTGGAGAGATCGAAACACACGTAACACTGTGCGTGGTGGATATGGAATCGCCATATAATATGTTATTAGGAAGACCATGGATACATGCGATAAAAGCTGTAGTATCAACGTTGCATCAATGTATTAAATTCCCCACACCAAATGGAATAGGTGAAATCAGAGGAGATGTTGACAATGCGAAATTATGTCATCAAATTGAAGTAAAGCATTATGAAGGACAAGCAAAAAAGAAACAATTTCGCAGAAAGTTGGCAAAGGAAGCAAAGAAAGAAGAAGAATTTAGAGTATATATGATAAGGGCAAAAGAAGGCAAAGGAATACCCAGCGAAATTTCGGAAGAAGGAGAAGGACCTGTGAAAACAATAAAAGAACCAACACCAATGGGAGAACCTAAACCCAGTTACACTGCCGCAGAACCAACAAAAGAAATAAACGTTGGGACTATAGAAGAACCTCTAATATTGAGAATTGGAACCAAAATGGATGTGGAAGAAGAAGAAAGAACTGTTAACCTTGTTGCGAGAATATAAAGATGTTTTCGCAGGAAGCATGGATGAGATACCGGGAATAGATCCATCAATTGCATGCCACAAGTTGGAGATTAACAAAAATGTGAGACCATTTAAACAGAGAATAAGAAAAATTGCAACAACTTACCATTCCCAAATAGAAGAAGAACTACAGAAAATGCTTGATGGGGAATCATAAGAGAAGCTAAATACCCAGAATGGATAGCGAATATGGTCATTGTCCCAAAGAAAAACAAAGGAATCAGGATTTGCATAGATTTCACTGATTTAAACAAAGCTTGCCCCAAAGATAGTTTTCCGTTACCAGATATTCCTCAAATGGTGGAATCCGCAGCGGGAAATGATAGGTATCGTCTTTAGATGGGTACAAAGGGTATAACCAAATCCTCTCGCTGAAGAAGATCAAGAACATACTGCTTTCTTCGCCCCTAGAGGTTTATATTGTTACACGAAAATGCCATTTGGTTTGCGAAATGCGGGAGCGACATACCAAAGAATGGTAGAGAAGGTGTTCGCAAAATGGATACACAAAACATTAGAAGTATACGTGGATGACATGTTAGTAAAGAGTAAAGAAGCTAAAACCATGTACAAGACCTGAGGGAGATTTTTGAACAAATGCGGCAGTATAACATTAAATTGAATCCTGAGAAGTGTACTATTGGAGTTGCATCGGGAAAATTTTAGGCTACATTGTATCAAAGGAAGGAATACAGGTTGATCCAGAAAAAGTGCAAGCAGTTCGTGACATGCCAACACCAGCAACAATAAAAGATGTACAGAAGTTGAATGGGCTTCTAGCTTCGCTGGGGAGATTCATTTCGCGATCATCAGACAAATGCTATTTTTTCGATATACTCAAGAAGGGTGCGAAATTTAAATGGACTGATGAATGTGAAAAAGCTTTTCAAGGGATCAAAGAACATCTTATGAATACAACTATTTTACAAAAAGCAGAATCAGGAGAAGAATTATTGATCTATCTTGCGACGACGTCGCATGCATTAAGTGTTGTGTTATTGCGAGTAGACGCAGGAGTGGAGAAACCCATTTATTACATTAGCAAAACTTTTAATACTGCCGAGAAGAATTACTCAAAGATTGAGAAGTTAATCTTAGCATTAGTTTATGCATCATTTAAGCTCCGCATATATTTTCAAGCGCACAAGATAAAGGTATTAACAAAAGTACCAATTGAATCAGTGATGAAGAATTCTAAAAGATCAGGAAGAGTGGAGAGATGGAATGCACAAGTAGGCCACTTTGATATTAAATATGAAATTTTGTCTTCACCAAAATCACAAGTTGTTGCAGATTTCTTGGCAGAATTTCCTTTAGAAGAAGATGAAGCAGTAGAAGAAATGATGGATAGAAGAAGAACGGAGATCCAAAAGATTTATTAACAGAACCAAATAGATGGGAGATATTGGTAGATGGATCATCAAATGGAGAAGGAAATGGAGTTGGAATTGTTTTAATTTCGCCAGAAGGAATAAAGATGGCTTTTTCATTCAGATTGGAATTTCATCCACTAATAATGAAACAGAATATGAAGCTGTGATACATGCCTTAAAATTCGCAATAGAAATGAAACTAGAAAATGCCAGGATCACTAGTGATTCGCAGCTAGTTATTCGCCAAATAAAGGGAGAGTATACTACAAATGAACCATCCTTGAAGAAATACAAGAAGCTCGTTGAAGAATTGTCAGCGAAAAT
The DNA here is from genome assembly GCF_003573695.1 of Papaver somniferum. Lineage (NCBI taxonomy): Eukaryota > Viridiplantae > Streptophyta > Magnoliopsida > Ranunculales > Papaveraceae > Papaver > Papaver somniferum. The sequence goes on from NC_039367.1 coordinate 116,256,313, forward strand.
CCCAAAAATAAAATGGAGGCACATTTCAAGAAAGGATAACAGACTCGCAGACGCTTTTGCTTTCATCTCAAGCATGATGACAGATCCAACTGCGAGATGCATAAAAATACAAACACTTCTGTCACCATCAATCAATAAAGAAGAAGAAGAAGTGGACGTGATGATAATAGACAATGAAGAAGAAGAACAAACGAACAATATCGCAGACTGGAGAATGGAACTTCATGCATATTTGGCGGAAAGGAGAAACACCAAGAAATAGATTGGAAACACACAAGTTAAAAAGCCGTGCAACGAATTATGAATTAAGAGATGGGTTTATACCGAAAATCCTTTAATGGACCATCACTCAGATGTTTGACACGAGAGGAAGGAGAAAAGTGCTAAAAATGTTACATAGTGGGGATGCTGGCAATCATAGGGGGAAGATCTTTGGCACATAGAGCAAAAATGCAAGGCTATTACTGGCCATACATGCACGAAGATGCAAAACAAATATCAAGACGTTGCGAAGATTGTCAGCGGCATGGAAAGAAAATACATGCACCTGGAGCACCATTATCATCTTCAACCAGTGTGTGGCCTTTTGGAAAGTGGGGCTTAGATATTGTGGGCCATTTTTACCAGGTTCTGGACAAAGAAGATATTTAATAGTCGCAACAGATTATTTCACAAAATGGACAGAAGTGAAGGCAGTACACATATTCGCGACAAAGATATCTTTACATTCATATTCGAAAATATCATTTGCAGATTGGAATTCCTGCGCAGTTGGTATCTGATAATGGGAAACAATTTGAAGGACAGAATATAGAAATGCTACTTAATGCATTCAAGATAAAATGTGGAAAGTCTACTCCTTTGTATCCACAAGCTAATGGGCAGGTAGAAGCAACAAACAAAACAATTGCAGATATATTAAAGAAGAAATTGGAAGGACATCACAGAGCATGGTGCGAACAAGTACATAATGCAGTATGGGCTTATAATACAACTAGAAGAGAAGCTACTGGAATGTCACCTTTTTGTTTAACATACGGAGTTGAAGCGGTGTTACCAACAGAAGTTGTTATTCCGACAACAAAAAGAGAAGCTTGGGAAAAAATCTTAGTGCGGGTTTGATCTTAAATAAACTTGATGAATTAGAAGAAGAAGAGAAAAAGCTTTACAACATATGGAGAATTATCAGCGAAGATTAGCCCGAGAATATAATAAACGTGTCAAAGTACGCGAATTCCAACCAGGAGATTTAGTTTGCGAGAGACACCAATATATCAGCGAGAAAATGGTGGAAAATTAGCGAAAAAATGGGATGGACCTTACATCATTAAGGAGATAGTTGGAACAGGAGCTTATAGATTAATGGATCCAGAAGGAGAGATGTTGGTCATAGACTTGACAGACCATGGAACAGGTTGTACTTAAAAAGATATTATCCGTAAGAAGCTTTGAGAAGTTATGGATTCTGAAAAATAATTGCAAGATTATTCATATCAAAACAAGATCATGATGTGCGAAATTTTCGCAGAGATAATCACAGAACAATGACATAAAAGAAAGGGGCGAACCTTTATGGCGTACACCCTAGTTCGCGAATAAAATTTCGCAGGCAAATGTAAGACCTAAACGTATATTAGGGGGTACCTGTTGCATGGCTCAGGGAAAGGCTACACCGCCACCGGAACCTGAGTCATGGAGATTTGGGGTCAATAAAGCCCATCCGGGAGAGGCACCTTGGATTCTCAGCTTAAGCATATGACTTGGGTTGGGCGACTAAGGTAATAAGGACTCTCCCAAGGAGTGCAGATCTGATCAAGGCGCCGAGGTACACGGTTGAGTCAAGAGTGCCAGGGACGTTTGAAGCGTACCTTGCCATTCTTGACAAGTCTTGGCTTATACTGCACTCGGCCGAAGAAAACCCCACTTAGGGTGCAGTCTCGTAACCATAAGCCCTATAGGTAAAAGGGATAAGAGGCTGCGAAAACAACTGGTTGTTGTTAAGACTGGATGGGAGGAGCTAACCTTGTATGGTAGAAGTACGCCTCCTTGAAGGGGAAACCAGGGGGAGATAAGGGCGGCACCCTCCATTAGGGAGCTGATAAGTGTCTTAAGACGCAAATGTCATGAGGCTTTCTATTCGCAAGAGTATTAAGGCTTGTCATATTTGTGCAACAATCCTGAAGAGGCAATAATACAAAAGAAAAAGATAAGACGAGATCAATGGGTTTTCGCATGAAAGTGCGAAGACGTCCTGCGATTTCGTCGCAAGACGGCAATGTCATGGGGCTTTATTTTCGCAAGAATATTTAGGCCTGTCATATTGTCGCAACATTCCTGAAGAGGCCATAATACAAAAGAAAAAGTTAAGGCAAGATCAATGGGTTTTTGCATGAAAGTGCAAGGACGTCCTGCGATTTTGTCGCAATGACAAGAGGTGGCATAATAAGACCTTTAATTAGGAAGGCAAAATAAGACCACATGATAAAACAAAATATTATAAGTATTCGTAACAGATTATTTTTTGCAAGAAATAATGAGAGGCAAGTATGGGAATCAATAAACAAGAAGCATTATCTTTCTCATCAGCAAAATACTAAAAGGAAAAATTGATTCCAAAGTTGGTTGAAGAATATTATTCGCAAAAGTGATAAAAGTAAGACAATTCAAGAAGATAATTCGCCAATGTTCTCAATATCGCAAGCCTCTCCTTCATTTCGGTTCTGATCTTCGCCTTGACTAGCACCTTGATTATCGCCAGCAATTACTTCTTCAGGAGAGATTTCTTTCTCATTTTGATTAACACCAGCAGATGCTTCCTTAGAAGGAATTTCTTCTTCACCTTCCAAGAGATCATCCTCTGCCCACTTTCATAATCATAATCACTATCAGCAGGACGAGGAACTTCATCATCATCTACTTCCAAAGGTTCAATTGATGTAGGAGGAAGAGATTTGGACAATAAAATATCATTTACAAGGACTTCAGCCCGGAGATGAACTTGACGAAGAAGTGCTCTCTGATGATTCCTATCTTGAATATCCTTAAAATAAGCAAGATAATCAAGTCTTCTTTCTGCTCGGTCGCGAGAACCAGTAAGGGCAGAGACGAGCAATGCATTTTCTTTGCGAATTTTGGCATATTTAGCCTCCAAAACAGAAATGGAGGAATGAAGATTCTTCTCAGACTCTGCGAAAGGTAGAATACAAAATTTCAATAAGATGAAGAACTCAGAAAAATGACAAAGAAAAGATAGTTAAGGCAGTCAAAATATTATGACTACCTTCCTTTTGCGAAATAAGGTGTTGAATCAAGGACAGAAACTATTCTCCCAACGGTCCATTGCGTCATCAAATTTATCTCCAACTAAACCTTTAAGTCGAGACTGAAGGTTTTTCTCTTTAGAAATAAGAAAGGCATTTTTTTCGCAAGAGAAGAATAAGATTCTTCTAATTTGGAATATTGTTCTTTAAGTTGATTCGCCTTTACACTTAAAGCTATTCTACCTTGAATAAGTGTATCTCTTTCAGCGATAGATGACTCTGTTACTTCTTTAAGTTCATTTCTCAAAGAGCGAAGAGATTGCTCTTGGTCATCACATACTTTCTGAAGAATGCTAAGTTGTTGCGAAGATATCGCTATCTTGTTTAAACAAGTTCGCTTCTCTTGAGATAAGGTTTTATTCTCATCTGATAAAGTTTCCATCCCTAAATTAGCTTTAGTTAAAGAATAAGAAAGGCGAGATACTTCATTACTTAATAAATCTTGTCTGAACTAATTGGGTATTTTCATTGGTAAGATTATTTATGATCAAGAGAATATGAATAGAGGTTATCTAATTGGTTATATTGATCCATCAAAATTTCTTTATCAACACGGGCTTCTTCAACAGCAGATTCAAATTGATATCTCTCCATTATTCGTTTCTGGTTTAAGGCTTAACATGCGAAAGAGGGATTTCAAGGATAATTAAATATGGGAAGGATAAAACCATTAAAAAGGAAATTGAAGACATGGGTAAGAAAATCATACCTCTCAATTCATCATTCTTCTTGCGAAGATTGTCACGATCCAACAAAACATTCTGAAGCTTTTGATTTTCGAGACGAAGAGCATTACACTCTTTTTCCAAAGCTGTCTGCGAAGCAGCTCTGTCAGAACCTAAATGCTTACTCAGAATTTCGCAAACATTAGACTTGATAGGATCAATAGAAGACTTCTTGCCATCATCCAGGACTTCAGATAAAACTTTGAAAGCAATATCTATTCCTTCCACGGTTTCTTTCGAAAGAGGAAGAGACTCAGGTAGAGAACTGGCAGTGATAGAAGGTTGAGAAACATTCTCAATAGGAAGAGAAGAGTTTCATTCATAGAAGGATCAACAAGGGGGTTTCAATCATTGAAAGGTCAGCTGAAGAAATGAAGTCTGAGGCATCTTTTTCGCGAATGGGAGATAAAGGTTTATCTTGCGAAGATGTCGCAGGAGATTTAAAAGAGATGAGTAAGTGGAATGGAACGGAAGTCGGAACAGTTTTAATGGCGAGATTTCTTGAGAGGTTTATTGACATCCTTATCACCTTGCGAATTACAATCCAGATAAGAAACATAGGCAACAATATTGTTATTATAAAAGGATAGTGTTTCTTACTACCTTCTCATTCGCAGACTTTCTTTTATGCGCAACAACCTTATGCTGCGGTTTGGGAATATTAGGGTTCTGAATTGTAAATTTAGTATTGGAGGCGCTTTTGCTGAAATAACAAGAGTATGAGAATCACATAAACAAAATCAAATAAGGCAATAAACAAGATCAATTTCAGCAAAACCCATAAAGAAGAAAAAAGAAAACTAACCTTGATGAATCCATGGAAAACAGTAGCAGGAAGATTATTTCGAAGAAAATTACGAACGATGAAGATCTGTAGAAGAAATAGTATGAAGATGAAGAAGAAGAAAGAAGAAAAATTACAATAACGGATTTGCAGAAGAACGATGAAGTTGCAGAGAAAATAAAAAGAAAGAAAAAGAGAGTGAGAAAGAATATATATAGAGGGAATTTTTCCTCGAGAAGATAAACACGATTAATACGGAAAAATATAAATGGTTAAAAAGCAGCGGTTACAAAAGACGTGTCAAGAAACAGATGGAAGAAAGAGTACGTGTGATAAATGCAGAATATAAAGAAATGAACAGTTGCGGCATTTCTCACATCATTCTCTACTTCGCAGAAAAGATATGAGAAGAGGCAAGATGTAGAATCAGAATCTCGCAACAGTGATATCTTAGCGAAATTATCAACAACACAACACAACAGCGTCGCAGAACAATTTCAGAAATGATATAATAAACGACGTCAGCTAAAATCATGAGAAAGATGTGATAGTCCTGCGAAAATTAGGGAGTTTGCGAGATTAAGATTTGTAAGGTTGTGAGAATATCGCAAGTCATTTTCGAAAATAAAGGACAGATTAGCTGTCATCCACTATGTATTTCTCTATAAATAGTCGTTCAGTTGTAAAGAAAAGAGAGAGATCTTTTTGAGTAAGAAACAAGTAAATAGGAGAGAGAAAGTCTAGAGCAGAGGTCATTCTTGATTCCTTTATCTTTTCTTGTAAGAACATTCAAAGATTGATCAATAAAATTAAGAGTGTAAACCTAAAAATGAGTTGAGTAATAATGAAATCATATGAGGGGTGTAGTGTAGGATTTCCTGCAACTACAAGAGTTGTCCCTTATATAGTCTTTCAAATTAGAGTTGCTTATAATCACAGCTAAGATAGCTTAGTAACAAAGCAATCAATATCCACAGTTAGATGAACTCCTGATTTAAGATTTAAGCTAAGTCTCCTTAGAAACTAAGCAATCAATCTCCATCGTTAGATGGTATTAGCTTTATACACACAAATGAAATATACATATATTTAGATATGCATGAAATGTACCTAAACGTGTATAACCTGTTGGCTCAACAATAGTTAACCGAAGTTAGCCATATGAACACTTATAGTTTAGCCATATTCATCTATCACTTCTAGATCAAATATGATGATCAAAAAATCATGATAGATAATCAAATAAATCTAAATGTGTTTCAAGAGAGTTCAAATGTTCACTATCTCATAGAAATATATATGAACCATTTGAAACATATTCGGTTTGGTTTGTAATTGTAAAAATTACTATACAAGAAATAATTCATGAACATAATGCCACGGTTTGCAAAACAAGTTCGCATACCTTATTGCATTAAAGTTCCAAGGACTTTAGTCCGCAAACGAACATGAGTTCATGAGTATGAATTTCATACTTACCGATTTTAGAACCTAACCACTGTGTTCGCAAACAGAGTACGCGAACCACAGTTCTGGACTTGGGCCTAGTCTTGCCGTTCGCAAACAGAGTACGCGAACCACGGTTTTTGACTTACCCTTGTCTAGCAACAGAGTACGCGAACCACAGTTCCGTACCTTTCACAGGTAAACCCGTTCCCAAATAAGAGTTCCATACCTGAACTAGAACTTCACATATACAAAGTATACATACTGTGTTATATCCAGGCATTGTTAGTCGTTCTAAAACTCTTATTTAATCATTGAAACATCCTTGGAAGACAACAATGGTAATCTTACACATACCACTAGCTTCAAGTAATTTTCAAGTGATTAATTGATCAATACGAAACTTCCCAAGTTAACATCAAATGATTGTCTCACACAAATCATGTAAGATGTTCAAGGTAATTTTCACATGATCATCTTGACTTAATATTTAGTTTCCAACAAATAAATTGTCTCAAACTAAACTCGTCAAGTAGATGATGAAGTTTAAGCTAAAGCTAAAAGCTTCCAACACGTATTTCGAGAAATATATAAACGAGATAAACTCGGCTCGAAATTTCAATTGTGTATAATATAATCACTTGAACGGTTTGCATTATGTATGAATATCTCCACAAATATCACCTTGTATTCTTAGGATGGTCTTAATCCCGTGTTACTAAACAAAGACTTTGTAAATTGAGTGATATGCTTTCTTACTTTAAAAGAAGATAACGCATCTAGTACCTTAGAAAGCACTAATTGTAAAAGATGAACATTATGAACCAATTAATCATCCACCATACCCATAAATCACTTGTACGGTACACATTATGCATGGATATGTCCACATATGTCACCTTGTTTTCCTTGTAAGAATGAGTAGTTTACCATTTCTATCTTAGGATGATCTCAGTCCTGTGTTACTAAAGGAAGACTTTGTAAATCGATTGATATGCTTTCTTACATTAAAAGAATATTGGCGGAAGGTGATGTATCTAGTAATTTAGAAAGCACTAATTGTAAGAGATGCGATCACTTTGCATTCTATCTACATTTGCATCCTATTGTCTTCACTAAAATAGAGGGATATGTCCTTGTCAGTTATTTTAAACACAAAACATCATGTCATGACCAACGTATCTTTATGATTATGTGAAATCCTGAATAAGCCAATCCCAATATTTCATTATCGGTGACGATATGATACAATAGTACAAGTACTTGTGATTTACAGTTCAATAGATTAATCGATTGTTAGAGCACTGCAGGTTGAACCCACCAAGCGTTGGTATGTCAAGGTTGGTTGTCATATTTTACTATCAAAACTCATAAGTCGCTTGGTTAGATTACTAGAGTCAAATTCGTTAGGTTAGACTAGGAAGTCTATAAATATTGAGACATACAAGTATTACTCTGAAGACCTGAAGATTTCGAAGATGTATCAACAATATATGACGATAACATCATACTTCTACTTGCGTTTAGTAATACATGACTTGGACTTATTTACATTTGATCTATATCGTTTGCTTTCAAGTCGTTTCTTATTGAAAACATAATATGAAAAGTTATATATGTGAAACTCTAGTATAATAGACTTGATCATCATATTGTGATCAAAGTGTCAAGGAACAATATATCAATAAGTAATAAACACTTTATATTGGTGTATTGATTTACGAAGTATGATGCTTATCCTTTGAACTTCGTTTTGCGATATCGACATAATCTTTGTAACTTGTTACTAGATTATGTAGTGAACATAGGTTTGATTTCATACCTAGAATACTATGTTTAATTACATAAGTTTAAGGAAGTAGACATATGAACTTTTTTCATAGTCGAAAGGAAATCAAAAGGATTGTGGTCTCGGTTTTTATCGAAGATCTTAAGTATGGACCGATCCTAACCTATATAGGGAATCAAGGTAGAACCGATCCTATCTTATGTTGGGAGTCAAGGTAGAATTGATCCCTACCTATATTTGGAGTCAATGTAGAACCGATCCTAACTTGTTTTAAGTATCATGGTAGAACCGGTCCTAATAGGCAAAACCGGTTTTTATAAGTCACGTACACTTTAGGGTTTGTGTGATTTGGAAACTGGGTTGCAAAATAGGAAAGTTCAAGATGTCGTCATACTGAGTAATTTGAACATGTACTGAAATCTTATTTCTTAATTGTTCAAAGATATTCCTTGATACTCAAGGTGAGATCTCAAACCAAAAATAGTGGAGAATCTTTTTGAGATTTTGGAAGTTAATATGTTTTGTTTTACCATCAATCAAAACATATCCCTGAAAATATATATTAGTGAATTGCTATCTAATATTGAGTTTTCCATTGAGATTTCGGTTATACAGTAGGATATTGGTTGAAATTCATAAAACTGAATTTAGGTGCTTTAATTATTGCATATCTTTAGAATTTCTTTGGTTATGGAAATTCCTTGGTGTCCAAACTACCTTGGTCTATAAATAGTGAAGTTTTTTCTTCTTACAAACTTATCTTGAGCCATGCAAACTTCATCTTTGTGGTTTTGGTACAGCCGACTAACAGTCTTCTCGTAATACTATATTGGAGAAGAGAGTAACCTTATTAGGGGAAATCTCTTATGTCCGTTAGTTTAAAGACTTCTTTGGATTATTATTTTAGTTTTCAATTATTGATTTGATTGACTAATGGTGGTTATCTCTTGATTTGCTCTTAGTTTGATGATTCTTGAGAATCTTCTCTTCTGACATAAGGTCACTCATACTAGATCAAGAGGATAACATTGACTTGTGATCATACATTGTTAACAGACTCCATTCTATGCGTGATTGATCATAAGTCAAGAATCAAGTTTTTTATTATGCAGGTCCAGAAGACTATTGAAAATTGAAGACAAAAAGATTTTTCTTATTGGTTTTGTATCTTCGTGATTTGCTTCGTACACAAACTTGATAGGTTGGGTCCGACTTTATCTTTGATAGACTGATATACCAGAAATGGTATATCTTTGATAGACTGATTATTGACCAGTTGTATTTAGGTCGACAAGCTATCATTTGGTGGTACTCTTCAGTATCCGAATCTGGTAGTTCTGTATGACTTACTATGGTTAACTTGTTTAATCCAGATCTTGGAAGATCTAAAACCCGACAAAGGAGTTGAATTTATTTCAAACAGAAAAGCCTTTGTCACACTCAATATTGCATTGACTTCTTGAGATAAAAGAGTGGTTACCAAACAGATTAGTCATTTACTGTTTGGAAGACGATCCAAAGGGTTGGGTGTTTAAAGTATTCAGAGAGGCTGAAGCAACTTATGATAGTGGACTCTATCTTAGGATTCATGTGGATTGGCCATATTGGTCATAGGCTCAGGGATACTGAGGAAACTACGTAGCTAGGGGTAGTTTACTTGGTCTCAACTATGCGAAGTTGGTAGTATCTTTGTATAGCGTCTTAATTCTGAGAGTATTGAAAATTGGAGTAGGTCCCGTGGTTTTTCAGCATTTTCGGTTTCTCCTCTAACAAAATCTTGCTGTATCATTTACTTTACTTCCACATTATAACAAAGTAAATTACACTATACATTAATCCAAAGCACTTGATATTGATCCTATAGTATATTGGTCTTGTACCGTAACTATTATCGAGTCTATTATCAATTGATTACCTTAATTGTTGTATTGTCTCGATTTTGTCCATAGATGATCACACGAGGCTTAGGACTTATACACTAATATCGAAAATATTGTGGTGTACTTGGTACCCTCGTCATTTCATTGACTCATTATTTTTCTAAATGTATTTTTCCGCAATCACAAGATATTACTCGATATCCGTTAATATTAGTGGAACGGATATGAAACTAATTTTTTAATATCTATCTGAACTTAAAGGTAAAGGATATTCAATAAAAATTATTGCAACACATACGTAATGACCAATATTCATTTCAATAAGTATCATTAACATGTGAATCCATTACTTACGGTTTCCATATGTTGTCCCAACTTTGTTCCAGTAGTATTCATGATTCAAAACGGTAATTAATATTTCCCTCATGGGCGACTAAAAATAATTAGGTTATAGGTGATAAAACGACTTGATTTCAAGCTAGGCTCACCCCTATGAGCAGATCTAGCAAGATGAACTAGCCCACTGCTAATTCGACCGTCACCCCATCAACAAGGTCCAATCTCAACTTTATCCATAAAGGAAATTGGTGTAAATATGGGATCCAACCTTCCTTAATGGGAATCGATCCTACCTCCGCCCGCACTATGGACAAACCACTGTATTAGACAATTATTGGTCATTTATTATTTAAAATCTGTAATATTTTGATTTTATTTGCTTATTTTGATATAAAATTTACGTGGTATCCTTTTTTCTCTAAAATCAAAAGAAATAGAATACCTGGGGGTCCTCATCACGATATTTTGGAAGCTAGATCCAATTTAAAAAAAATGTCACGACTATGTTTTAAGAGCAAGTCTCGGGGATTTTATCTTTTATCCTCCCGATTGGTTCTCACCTCGGGCATTAGAATGGAGATTGGAAGATAAGGTTTTATGGGTAGATCTGCTAACGTGCCAAGAGAGTTGACGATGTTCCTCTTCAATTCTAGTGTGGTCCGTGTGGAGCATCAAATGTTTAACCGTTGTATTTGGTTTTTGTTTATCTAATAAAATCAAACCTTTCCTTGATCAAATCATTTCCCCTTCTCAGGCTGCCTTTTTATCCTCAAGACAAATTTTTGACAACATCATAATAGCGCATGGAATTATACATACCTTCAAAAAAAAAAAAAACTAGAACTGGAACTGGAGGTTTGAGATTTAAAATTGATATGTCTAAACCCTTTGATAGGGTTAATTGGTATTTTCTTCTTAAAGCCATACAATCTTTTGGTTTCAACAATCAGTTCTGTAACCTAATCAGACAATGCATCTCCACCCCATCTATTGTTGTGCTTCTAAATGAATCTCCTGGAAGTTTTTTCAACACTTCTAGGGGTTTTAGACAAGGGGATCCTTTATCCCCTTATCTCTTCATCATTTGCATGGAAATATTTTCCCGTCTTCTTGTCAATCAAGAACATAATAAACAAATTCATCTTTGCTTCGCAGATGATTGTCTCTTATTTGTTTAGGCTGATCTAAAAGAGTGCACACAACTTCTTAAAATAATATATATCTTTAGTGAAGCCTATATGCAACTCATAAACTTTGATAAGTCTGGAGTGTTTTCCAGTACAAAAGTTCACCCAAAACATCAAAGGATGAAGGATGATGTCTAAGCTTCTCAAAATTAAAAAAATATACCTAAAAGACTCTTATTAAGGAGCTCTTCTTTTCATAGACAAATCTAAGATTAAAACCTTTGAAATTATAGTGGAAAAAATAGGAAAAAAAATCTCAAGGTTGGAAATGCGAAACAATATCACAACTGAGTAAAATGGTCCTAAATAAATTTTTCCCATCCAGTATGCCCATTTTTCAAATAGGATGGTTTGTGTTACCTAAGAAAGTGACTAACAAAATTAATGACATTCAAAGAGATTTTTGGTGGGGAAAAGAACCAAATACCAAAGGTTATTACGTACATTAAAGATTGGACTTGTCTGAGTAAACCAATGCATAAAAGGGGACTTGGATTCAAAGATGCACATGAAACCAATGTGTCCATGATAGTTAAAACCAGTATGTCCATGGTATCTAAATTTGCTTGGAGATTAATTAAAAAAACCTAATTCCTTATGGGGATCTAATCTTAAGGATAAATACTTTAAGAAAAAATCAGTTTTCAAAACATAAGTCTTTCCTACTAGTTCTTGGGTCAGGAAATGCATTAGTAAGGGAATTAAGCTTGAAGAACAGTTTAGCATATGGGAGGTAAGAGCCGGGGAAAACATTAACATTTGGGAAGATAAGTGAGTACCAAATTTAGATCATACCTTGGATCAATACAAAAACATAAACAACAACACTTTAACACTTGTAGCTGATCTTTTAGATCCAGTTACTAAAACTTGGAATTCCTCTAGGATATATTCTATGTTTCCTAATCACATAGTAAAGCAGAACGATAGGTTTGAATGCAAACTAGTTGCAGGACATACGAAGAGAACTTTAAGTTTCGTAAGAAACTTAATAAAATCTGATTGAATAATCAAGATAATAAGTTGAAATTGATATTAATAATTGATAATCTCTAAACAAGAAGACTTAGTCTTTATACTGCTTACATAAACTGACTAAGTAAAGAAAAAGGAAATCTAACTAGACTAGGAAAGCAAAGTCTTGTAACGTAAGAACTACTCGATTAAGAGTGTGATCAAATAAGGAAACCAAAATAAGCAGAGTAATAGGAAGGATATACCACATCAGTCCCCTCTTCTTAAAAGAAACTCTCCCTCGAGTTATGTTGTAAAAAGAACTTCATTATCCCCATGAAACGTGAAAATTTCTTATACTTTGAAGATATTAGAAATGCTCCAATCTGATGGAAGATCAATGACATAAGCATTATCACTGATTTTCTTAAGCACCTTGAATGGTCCATACTTTTTCATCTTTTTCTTGTTGTAAGTTCCAGTAAGAAAACACTCATTTCTAAGATGAATCAATACTAGTTCCCCTTCTTGGAAAGTCTTTATTCTTTTATATTTTTTTGCAGCTTCTTTGTACTTGTTGTTGGATCTTCAAGTTTTGTCTTTACTTCTTGATGAATCCGTGAATCTTTCTCAAGCATATTATCTTCTTTCACATTTGACTGCGCGACTTTGGAAGTATTACCAGGTCCAAAATGTGATTAGGAACTTTAGAATACACTATCTCAAAAGGTGTCTTACCTGTAGACCTATTGACTGAAGTGCTAAAAGCGAACTCCGTGTGTGGAAGGAGATTGTCCCACTATTTATTTTTCCTTCTATGATCTTAGATCGAATCAAATTCCCTAAGGAACGATTCATAACCTCAGTTTGGCCGAAATTTGAGGATGAGCATTTGTGATGTACTGCAACTTAGTTCCCAAACGCATCCACAATGACTTCCAAAAGTAGTCTGGGAATTTAGTATCTCGATCAGAAATGATGTCTTAAGAACACCATGTAAACGAACCACTTCCTTAAAAAAAAGATAAGCAATATTTGAAGCATCTATTATCTTCTTGCAAGCTACAAAGTGAGTCATTTTTGTATAACGATCTACCACTACCATAATAGAGTCATTCCCTTTTGAAGTACGTGGTAAACCAAGTACGAAATCCATGCTAATATCAACAAAAGGAGCATCTATAATTGGAAGAGGAGTGTACAATCCTGTGTTTTCTATAGTTCCCTTGGATGCTGACAAACCATACACTTTTGCACATAGTTCTGAACATCTCGCTTCAGGGAAGGCCAAACATATCGTTCTTCAACTAAAGCTATGGTTTTATCACGGCCTAAATGCGCACCAAGTCCATTGCCATGCAATTCATAAATCAGGTGAAGGCGTGAAGTACTCTGCGGTATAAACAATCGATCTCATTTGAAAAGAAAATCATCCTGAATGAGATAATCATCCACACTTCCAGTAGAAGAACCACACTTTTCCCAAAGTGAATGAAAATCTTTATCTTCACTATATAGATCCTTCAAGAAATCAAAGGCTAGACTCTCATGTTTAAGAGTTAAAGAAAAGATGATCTCGTCTACTCGAAGCATCAACAACTTGATTAAGTTTTCTACTCTTATGTCGAATAGGGAATGTATACTGGTTGATAGTAGATAACCATCTATCATGCATTCTGTTAATTTTAGATGAAGTTTATAAAAACTTGAGATATAGATTATTAGTGTTCATTATGAACTCACTATGAATGAGATAAGGATTCAATTTTTTCAAAGCTTGAACAAGTGTTATCAGCTCCAGTTCATAAGAAGACTACTTTTTCCTGGTATTCGAATTCTTGTCACTATAAAAAGCAACTGGATGATATTCTTGAGACAACACGGTGCCTATACCGACAATAAAAGCATCACAATGAACTTCAAATGGTTTCTCAAAATTTGGTATAGCAAGAACAGGAGCACTACACAACTTTTCCTTGAGAAGATTAAAGCTTTCGTCTACTTCTTCTGTCCATTCAAAACTTCAACACTTCAAAAAATATGTAAGACCAGCAGCAATGGTACTGAAATTCTTCACAAATATTCTATAAAAAAGAAGCTAGTCCATGAAAACTGCGCACTTCACGAATAGATGTTGGAGTAGGCCAATTAACAATTGCCTTAATCTTGGAATCATTCACAGAAATACCAGTACTTAATACGACATAACCTAAAAATGTAACTTTGTTCGTAAGGAATGTGCACTTCTTTAATTTCACATACAAAACATTCTTTTGTAATGCCTTAAACACCACAGATAAATGTTCAAGATTTTCTTCTTCATTGTGGATGTAAATTAAGATATCATCAAAATATACTGTGATAAATTTTCCTAGAAAAGGTTGCAATACTTGGTTCACGAGACGCATAAACATGCTAGGATCATTAGATAATCCGAATGGCATTATAATCCACTCATAAAATTCTTCACGAGTTTTGAATGTTGTCTTTCATTCATCACCTACACGAATACGTATTTGATGATAACCACAGCGTAAATCAAGTATTATAAACATCTAAGAACCATAAAGCATATCTATCATGTCATCGAGTCTCGGTATGGGAAACCTATATGGTATTGTCACTCTATTCAGTGTCCTACAATATATACACATACGATGTCCACCATCCTTCTTGTCCACCAAAAATGTTGGGCTTGCACAAAAACTTTTGCTTAATCTAATCAATCCTTTTTGTAAAAGGTCATCAACTTATCCTTGTAAAATCTCATGCTCTTTTGGACTTAATCTATAATGAGCATGATTTAAAAGAGAAGTCTTGGGGATAAAATCTATTTGATGCCTTAAATTCCTCAATGGTGGTAAAGTACTTGGTAATTCAGCAGGAAATAACTTACTAAAGGAGGATAATAATTGTTGTACCTTGTCAGGAATATCCACCATAGGCTTAGAAACTTCATGTGAACTCATAGAATGAGTTTGTTTCAACGATCGAGTAATGGTTGCAACTAAGGCATTTGTCTTCGGATCTTAATGTTCTCTGACTGAAGTAGTAGATCGAATAGGCCATAACACCTTTGTAAAACCATCATGTATAAAAGTGTAAGTATTTTCATAGCAATTATGAACATCACAAATATCATACTGTCATGGTCTTCCCAAAAGTAGATATGCAGCAGTAATGTTAATCACATCGCAAATATCGTAATCTTCATATCCAGGGAATGGAAATTTCAATACACACTGATGAGTTACTTTCTTATTAGAAGAGCCATCAATCCAACCAACTAAATATGTATTTGGATGAGGTGTAACTGGTAGACCCAATTTCTCTACAATATTGGCAGCTACGTAATTCTCCGTACTTACACTTTCAATGATCATGCAACAATATCTTCCTTCAATAACACACCATGACTTGAAAATACTATGTCTCTGTGCAAGACATGGTTCAGTAATCAACATAGGATGAATCACACCAAAAAAAAAATGTGTCATAAGAGTCGTGCATATGCTCATAGTTCTGGTTATCATTCTCCCACACTTCTTCCTCGTGTGTTTCCTCTTGGGTTTGAGTTTCTTCAATATATGCATGGAATTTACGGCAGTCACTAGAGGTGTGACCAGTTTGACTGCACTTGTTGCACTTTTCTTCTCTAAACTTGGAATAAGGATTTGGAGGTTTGGGTAAGGGAGGAAATTGTTGTTGATACTTATTATTACGGATGTTTGGAGTAATATCCTGACAGTTAGTATCTTGAGTTAGTTTTGCAGGTGGTATATCAATTAATGGTAAAATTTCTGCCTAAAGTGATGTTTGATTATAAGAAAAATTGTTTGCTGGATGTTGTGGAACCTGTAGACTATATCTCCCTTCTTGCGCACAATAAGAACCATATTGGTTACCAGAGTAAGAATTATATGGTTTTGTAGCTCTATTATAGTTTTGATAACCGTTTTGTCGTGGTTGTGCATGGCTTGAAGTATAAAGCACAAGTCTCTCAATTTTAAATGCTTGTTGAATAGCTTCAACCATCGTGTACACTGATTGAGTCATTCCTTGTTGGATAAGCCGATTTAAGACTTCTATGAAACGTGTGTTGATGGTGGATTTTCATTTTAAGGCTAAAACTGTGAAAGCCCAAATTATGCAATAACAGACTGCAAAGGATAAAGCCACTGATAAAATGGTGAATACTTCCTCACTGTAAACTTATAGCATTATCAATTAATGCATGACTAGCCTTGTATTTCCTGTACTGCTCCACTCTCATTATTGGTGCGGCATGACGACTGAGTGTTGCTCTCAGCAGAGAAACACGAATCTCCAAGCGTTAATAATGAAGCACATACGAAATACCCGTACAGGCTGCAATTCTCGGAGTGTTATACTAACCCGATCGAGCATCTGGAATGTCTACGACAGTCTTGGAAATAATCACGACCACGCAAGTCGGCCACAAAGGTGCAAACTCACGCCTGACAAAATAATCACCAAACGCCAGCCCAGAACGGATTTCCAGACTGGTGTGGAGCAGCTTGGAAAAGCTTGTGCGCACAAGACCACCTACGGCAGTCTCAAATTCATCACGACCGTCCAACTTCACCAGCATGGTTGGACGGCGTAGATTATCCCATAACCGGTTAGGCAAAGCTTGTACTGTACGCCGACGGACCTTCTTCCTACCTGCATGATCGACTCTTCCCTAACCTGACCAGATTGCAATATACGATTGTTCGAAGTTGGGTCAGCGTGGAGAATTGAGGGTCGCAGAAAAGTCCACTAAAAACCTAAAATTGATCACGACCATCCAACTTCACCAGCATGGTTGGATGGCTTAGATTAACCCTGAGGTGGTCGGACACATACCACCGCACTCAGCACCGGCCTAGTAAGTGCCCCCACACAATCGTCCTCTCCAGATGAGGTATATAACATGTATTTTCGGTTAGCCAAACTAGCTAACACGCGGCCGGCCGAAAACCCTAATTAGGGTTTTTGTCACAAATCGATCACGAACGTCCATTTTCTTCTGCTCAAATGAAGGGTCCAAGAATAGATTAAGCAGGTTCGGTGAGTATCAACACGATCATTGTGGCCCATCTATCTCCACACACGATCGGCCAAGGCATACCATGACTGGTTGCCTCGATTCGCACGCCCAAACTAGGCGTGGTCATACTTCCCAATTGCAAACCAATCTCGACCACTCAACTTCGCCGGAAAAATTAAGTGGCTTAGATCACATTTCTACGGGACAATAAGGTACAGACATGTACACCAGCCCGCCGTCTGCATGCCCGACTGATCGGTCTTGCCCGCCGTCTGCATGCCTGACTGATCGGCCAAGACCGATCAGGCTTGGTCGTCTCGAAACACGCGTCCGAAGTAGGCATGACGCGCGGCCTTTGCGGCATGAGATTTCTGTCGCAAATCATTCTCAGCCATTCCTCTTTGCCTGACAAATTCAGTGGTCTAGATTACACCTTCATGAGACAGTGAGGTATAGGCGCATACGTCAGCATGCCGTCTACACACATGCCCGATCGGCCCTGCCAAATATGTCTCCCACGCTTGGATTCGACCAAGCTAAAGGTTGGTGTTTGAGCACCTCCTAAACCCTAATCCAACAGTCGCAGATGTGAGTCGCAATCCATTTTTTCCGTCAAACTTCACCAGCTTGGACGGACAACCTAAGACAATAATTAGTCGACCAGTGAGGCATCACCACAATCACCGTCCACCACTCTTCCGCACAAAGTATTCGGCCAAGTCAGGACTTACCTGTACAACCTCCAAACGATCACTCAAAGATGGCTAGACATGCATCTATTTTAAGACGCTTAATCGTGACTTACTCCGTTAAGCCTTAAAACAGCGATGCTTCACACATGCTGATTATATTCGATGCATTACCTGCATAGAATACACACGATGTTTCACAAATATCGACTTCCTAAATAACTTAGTTATTTAATCTAGCATCACATGCTACCTTTTGTGGGTCCCACGATCCATAATAACTTAGTTATTTAATATAGCATCACATGCTACCTTTTGTGGGTCCCACGATCCACACACTCGAGACATTAATCATGTCACAAACCGGGGGATACATATTGGGGTATTGGTCTGGCGGTTTACAGCGTGCAGCGCACAACGCGCCATCACAAGAATGTGTCAAGAAGACATGGACGGTTAGTGATGATGGGAGAAGTGGGCAAGACTATTCGTGTGACACTAACACACGCAACTCCACTACTCCATCACTCCACTTTCTCCACTTCCCATGAGAGACGTGGGTAAGGCTCAATGACTTGTATAAATAGGTTCTCATCCCTATTTCAAAACAACGCAAGACATAAACCAAGTGTTGATACAACCGTATCCAAACACCAGAACTGATAGATTACATTCTGCAAGCCAGTTCATCTTTCTGATACAAGTCATACACAACCAACACCTTCACAATCTCAACACCTTCTTTGCTTCCCTCCTAAGATAAACCCCATCTCCTTCACTTTGTGATCGAAGCAAGTCTGGAACAACCATTTCTTGGTTTAGGCCAGAGTTGTACAGATTGATTTCTCGAATCACAAGCACTCCCGTGCAGTGCATTTATTTAGGGTTTAGATTCATTTCTCATCCGCATTACCAAAACCGGCAGAAATAGTTTTCACCCATAAACAATTGGTGACCACAACGGGAGGTTAATCTCTCGGTTGTAAAGTCAATTTCTTCAAAATCCGATTCTAATTCATCAATTTCGAAGGGGTATATCTTAGATTCAATTCAATCATCAACCTGTTTCAAGATGGTAGAACTTAGGTCAGGATCAACAATCAATTATGATGGAGCTAGTGCGGATAACACTCTTGGTATCGATGTACCTTTCAGTGGAGCTACTGTGGTCAATACATCCCGTGGAGTCGTCTCTTCTACTACCAACTCCAGCGGAGCAGGAGATGTTCCTGTAAGTGTAACAACTCATATCACCAGAGCCAGAGCATCCGCAAATCCCGGCATCTCCTCAAGTGTAACACCTTCGACAGTCACCAGGGCAACAACTTCCACTCGTTCATCATTAGGACGAGGAGACGGAGGGACGAGAGGAGGACCATCTCCCATTACTATCGAAGACTTGATGGAGAGGCAGGAAGCTCTTGCTAAGACTCAAACGGATATGGCTGCAACTCAGAAGGAGGTACTCACTTTCCTCAAAACTTTAACTGAACGATTACCACAAGATTCACGACAACCCGGAGAAGGCATCTCCATCCTGACCCACATGAATGAAGAAACTCGCGTTGCTCCTGAACGCCAAAGAGAAAGGGACCATCCGTCCAACTTCATCACACGTGAGGACCTGGAATGACTTCTCCAAAACCGAGGCAAAGGAGATCCAACAGATGTACACCAGCATCAGTCGTCGTACCCTCAAGATGTGCAACGAATTCCTCTTCCAAGAGGATACACCTCTCCTCAGTTCTCCCCCTGCGATGGTACTGGTAATGCTCGTGAACATATCTCTTGATTCTTGGAATACCTGGGGGAGCATGAATACAATCATGTTCTCCGCCTGAAAGAATTCTCAAAGTCACTTACGGGAAGGGCATACACCTGGTACAACAACATCGCGCCTAACAGCATATCCAATTGGGACGAGATGGTCAGTGCTTTCTACAGAAAGTATTTCTTTGTATCTGAATAGATCACCTTTTCAGAACTGGGAAGAGTTTTTCAGTGGAACAACGAGCATCCGAACGACTTCGTTAAGAGGTTCAGAACTCAAGCACTGGATTGAAACGACCCAAACGTCACCGAACGCCAATTGGTAGAGTTGTGCATTAATGGGATGATACCCATATACCACTCTTCATTAGAGAACCTGCGCTTTAAAACGTTATCCGATCTCCATGAAGCTGCCAAACGCTCAGCCACAACTGCACCAGCATTGGTAGAGAGAACCAAGGTTGTTCGAAGCGAAGATCCACGTGAGAGTCGAGGAAGCAGGCGTCTCACGAACAAGCAATACAACACTAGTCCTTCTGTGAGTGTGGTGGGCGGAGGAGGAAAAAGGAAAGCTTCAGCAACAGAACAACAAGCAAAGCGTACATCTCCGACACACACGACTTCGTCTCGGAAGGGAGCGGAAAAAGCTCCTGCACAAGACACCGAAGATGCAGGCTTCCCTTTCCCCATGAATGAAGTAATGGAACTCTTGGAAGCATGGAGTCAAGACGACGCCGTCAAGCTGCCTCCTATCAGACGTCCACCAACTAAAAAAGACATAGCGGACCCCAAGTACTGCTGGCTACCATAGGTTTGTCCATCATCCAAACAAAGATTGCAACAGGCTGAAACAAATCTTCAGAGAGAAGATAGAGGCAGGAGAACTCCAACTAGGGAACGAAGGTGTTCATGGAGATCCTCTTCCTGTCAGGAACTGCATGATTTAGGGGGATTCTGTTCGCAAGACTGTACAATATATGATGGAGCGCTTGTGCGAAATATTATATTTCTCCAAGGCACATCGTTAGGACATATTTGCAGCCCTCAACCGCGTTGTATCAGGAAGGCGTTTGTATTCAGAAAAGGAAGCAGTCCCGAAACCTCAATCCTTCCTGGAATATGCAAGCAGTGGAAACTGGGGACTCTTAACCGTCACTCGTTTGAAGGATGTCGAGTTCGATAGCACATTAATTGATACGGCCTCCGAATTCAATATCATCACTCTCAAGACCTTGAAAGTAGCAAGGATTTCAAAGCAGGAAGCTACTCGCATCCCAACTGTGATTAAGACTCCAGAAGGACAGATTGGAGATGCATATGGATACATCGACCTTGAAGTTAAATTGGGTGATGCCTCGACACAAGCAAAGTTCTACGTAGTCAAAGAACATCCCATTTACAACATGATCCTAGGACGCTCTTGGGTACATGACAATAAGACAACACTGGGAGTTTGTCCTCTACCAGCCTCGATACCCGAAAGAATCTCCAACAAGCCGTCTGGACTTGAAGACTGTCTGTTGCCGCACCATTTGCAGCTCTCCAATGTGACACAACTTCCTGGAGAGAGCCCGTCAGCATACATTAAAAGGTTCTGATCCCAAGTAAGTCTTATCACGCAACCCTTTTTGAAACCAATCACTCCTCACCCTGACAAGCACTGGGGACTGGTTCCAACTAACAAACCAACCCCGGCTAAGAGATGTGAATGGGAGGCCGGCCCCTTCAAGCGTTTTATCAAAATCTTAGAGGTTGTCTCGGTCAAAGATGATAAGGCCAGGATCCAGGCATCTGCACGCCCAAACCCATTTGGAATTGGAGATTTGACGAATTTGGCTACATTCAAGGTTGGGAGCATGACGGTGAAAGTAACCAATCCACCTGACTCACCCACTGAAAGAGAGGATGAACCATACCTGGTAGCAGACGTTATCCTATGAGGCTACTGCAAGCTCATCAACGCTGACAAACTGGAAGGCGTAACAATTCACTCGCGATGGCTCAAACCCTACCGTACTTAAGACGTTGTGCTACCACTTTCAAGCGTCCTCCACACTTTAAAACGCTGTGCTATTTTCTCCAGCGTGTCTTTTTATAATTACCTTTTCATGTCATATTTGTAATTCCTCCAGAAAATGATTGCAATACTTGCATTCATAATTAGGGTTTCAATTTTCAATTTCAAATTAATTGAAGTATTATTTCCATCCAAGAACTTCTTTACCCCTAAAGGAAGACACAAAGTCCTGAGTCAGCCTAAAACCCATTAGAGCAAGCTAGAGAAGGAAATCCTAAGTAAAAATTTTGTAAGAAGTCAAAGAAATAGAATATGTGCGGAAAAGGAAGATGCTTTGAGCCATTCACCCAGCAAGACCAGGGAGATCTCACGTCAGGAGCACATACAGGTCCGTGGTATTCCATTATGACATTATTTCTTTTATCATAAAGACTCAGATACAATGAAGGCACACCATTGCGCCTGAAAAGGTTCAGATGTAGTCTTAACAAAGGATTATAACATAAAAACCTTTATTCAAGCAAGCAAACAAAAGATCCTGGACTCATCCGCCACTGAGTACAAGGAAGATGTTTATGAATTACAGGAATGTATTTAAATAGAAAGAGAAGCTAAAAGACTAGACGTCAACAAGGTCGACCGCGTCAGCACCACTACTAGGTCCTGCTTCAACGCCATCACCATCGTGGGACGTTACTGCTTTTTCCTTCGAATCTTCCGCTTCAGATGATTCCGCAGCAACGCTCTCCGTCCCAATCTCATCGGAAGGAGCAGCTTCCATGTCTTACTCAAAGGCCACATCAACATCATAGATTATGTTGGATGCTTTCAGGCGCTCAGGTTCATCTGTGTCAGAATCAAGGATTATCACACCGTCGTGGATTGGATAATCACACTTATCTTCACCAGGAGGGCGTCTGTGTTCAACCCTCCGCCTCTTTAACCATGTTGCAAACCTCTCTGCCCTTGCGCTCACTGGTGCACGCAACGCTTCATCGCGCCTACATCCCTTCTCCATGTCAATTGCAGCTGAAAGGGCACAGATACGTCCCCTGGCAATACGCAGATGCAGAACAGACATCCCCTGTATAGCACGACCGACTTCGCGAAGTGGGAGATCGATTTTAGCCATTACTTCTTCGTGCGCATTAGCTTCGGGCTTTTCAACTTCGAAACTTTTTTCTGGAGAAGTTACAGAATGATCATCGTTCACCGCTTCCATGACAAGCTACAAAGAAGAAGAAGTTGTGAGCACACAAAAAAAACGTGTATATCATCATCAGATCAGATAAGTGCGAAGCAGTACCTAGGATATACGACTACGAGACGAGAGGAACCCTTGGAATTTATATCTCGCAAGTCAGCAGAATCCCAGGAGAAAAGGGGTCTTTACTTGCCACCTATAAAGGCTACTGATTCGGGATAGTGATCAACGATGCTTATCGGATATATCTGGAAAAAGCTACCGTGCAACAGAGGGGAGTACACCCAGCTCAATAAGCGGGTCAAGCTCCGCCGGGACTTCCCGGGGAGCACGATGTCCATCTACGCGGTAAATATGTACTCACTCGGTCATTTCCGTATACAAATTTATCACCATCTCATGCCTACCCCACAATAGTGTAACCATTATGTGCTAGGCAGGGGACTTAATGTTGATGGTGGATTTTCATTTTAAGGCTAAAACTGTGAAAGACCAAATTATGCGCTAACATACTGCAAAGGATAAAGCCACTGATAAAATGGTGAATACTTCCTCACTGTAAACTTATAGCATTATCAATTAATGCATGACCAGCCTTGTATTTCCTGTACTGCTCCACTCTCATTATTGGTGCGGCATGACGACTGAGTGTTGCTCTCAGCATAGCAACACGAATCTCCAAGCGTTAATAATGAAGCACATACGAAATACCCATACATGCTGCAATTCTCGGAGTGCTATACTAACCCGATCGAGCATCTGGACTGTCTACGACAGTCTTGGAAATAATCACGACCACGCAAGTCGGCCACAAAGGTGCAAAGTCACGGCTGACAAAATAATCACCAAACGTCAGCCCAGAATGGATATCCAGACTGGTGTGGAGCATCTTGGAAAAGCTTGTGCGCATAAGACCGCCTACGGCAGTCTCAAATTCATCACGACCGTCCAACTTCACCAGCTTGGTTGGACGGCGTAGATTATCCCATAACCGGTTAGGCAAAGCTGGTACTGTACAACGACGGACCTTCTTCCTACCTGCATGACCGACTCTTCCCTAACCTGACCAGATTGCAATATACGATTGTCCGAAGTTGGGTCAGCGTGGAGAATTGAGGGTCGCAGAAAAGTCCATTAAAAACCTAAAATTGATCACGAGCATCCAACTTCACCAGCATGGTTGTATGGCTTAGATTAACCCTAATGTGGTCGGACACATACCACCGCACTCAGCACCGGCCTAATAAGTTCCCCACACAATCGGCCTCTCCAAATGAGGTATATAACACGTATTTTCGGTTAGCCAAACAAGCTAACACGCGGCCGACCAAAAACCCTAATTAGGGGTTGTGTCGCAAATCGATCACGAGCGTCCATTTTTTCCTGCTCGAATGAAGGGTCCAGGAATAGCCTAAGCAGGTCCAGTGAGTATCAACACGATCACTGTGGGCCCATATATCTGCACACACAATCGGGAAAGGCATACCATGACTGGTTGCCTCGATTCGCACGCCCAAACTAGGCGTGGTCATACTTCCCAATTGCAAACCAATCTCGACCACTCAACGTCGCCGGAAAAATTGAGTAGCTTAGATAACGTTTCTATGGGACAAAAAGGTACAGGCGCTTACACCAGCCTGCCGTCTGCACGCCTGACTGATCGGCCAAGACCGACCAGGCTTAGTCGTCTCGAAACACGCACCCGAAGTAGGCATGACGCGCGGCCTTCGCGGCATGAGATTTCTGTCGCAAATAAATCTCAGTCATTCCTCTTTGCCTGACAAATTCAGTGGTCTAGATTACACCTTCATGAGACAGTGAGGTATACGCGCCTACGCCAGCATGCCGTCTACACACATGCCCGATCGGCCCTGCCAAATATGTTTCCCATGCTTGGATTCGACCAAGCTAAAGGTTGGTGTTTGAGCACCTCCTAAACCCTAATCCAACGGTCGCAGATGTGGGTCGCAATTCATCTTGTCCGTCCAACTTCACCAGCTTGGACAGACAACCTAAGACAGGATTTAGGCGACCAGTGAGGCATCACCACAATCATCGTCCACCACTCTTCCGCACAAAGTGATCGGCCAAGTCAGGACTTACCTGTACAGCCTCCAAACGATCACTCGAAGATGGCTAGACATGCATCTATTTTAAGACGCTTAATCGTGACTTACTCCGTTAAGCCTTAAAACAACGATGCTTCACACATGCTGATTATATTCGATGCATTACCTGCATAGAATACACACGATATTTCACAAATATCGGCTTCCTAAATAACTTAGTTATTTAATCTAGCATCACATGATACCTTTTGTGGGTCCCACGATCCACAATAACTTAGTTATTTAATCTAGCATCACATGCTACCTTTTGTGGGTCCCACGATCCACACATTCGAGACATTAATCATGTCACAAATTGGGGGATACATACTGGGGTATTAGTCTGGCGGTTTACAGCGTGCAGCGCACAACGCGCCATCACAAGAATGTGTCTGGAATACATGGATGGTTAGTGATGATGGGAGAAGTGGGCAAGACTAATCGTGTGACACTAACACACGCAACTCCACTGCTCCATCACTCCACTTTCGCCACTTCCCATGAGAGACGTGGGTAAGGCTCAATGACTTGTATAAATAGGTTCTCCTCCCTATTTCAAAACAACACAAGACAGAAACCAAGTGTTGATACAACCGTATCCAAATACCAGAACTGATGGCTTACATTCTGCAAGCCAGTTCAGCTTTCTGATACAAGTCATACACAGCCAACACCTTCACAATCTCAACACCTTCTTCGCTTCCCTACCTAAGATCAACCTCATCTCCTTCACTTTGTGACCGAAGCAAGTCTGGAACGGCCATTTCTTGGTTTAGGCAAGAGTTATACAGATTGATTTCTCGAATCAAAAACACTCCCGTGCAGTGCATTTGTTTAGGGTCTAGATTCATTTCTCATTTGCATTACCAAAACCGGCAGAAATAGTTTTCACCCATAAACAACGTGCAACTAATTGTTCCACAGATTCATTCAATTGATTACGTGCAATAAGACTGTAGAATCCTGCAACATATTCTTCAACAAGTCTAGCTCCTTGTCTACAATTCTGAAGTTTGATAAACAATTGTTGTCTGCAATCTCTAAGGAAAAACTTATCTCTAATCAAATTTCTCATTCTTCCCAAGTACGGACGGGGGGGTTACCATATTTGATACGATCTTCACAGAGTTTTCCCCACCAAGTTGTTGCTCCTCCTTTGAGTTTATATGCGACAAGCTTCACCTTAGAATGGTCAAGCACCTCCATGAATTTGAAAAACGCCTCTACTTCACAGAACCAATCCATGAGTTCTTCCATCAGCAAACCACCATGGAAGTTAGGGTTGTCATCTTTCAACTTGTACTCTGGTAGAGTTCCAATGTATTCTGACCAGACTTCAATCTTCTTTCATCAGTCCACCTCTTCTCTTGTTCTTCTTTTAACTCATCATCTTCATCATTGTCGAGGTTGAATATCGTAAGCCTCTTCCTTGGATTTTCTAGGAAACTTTCCAACTGCTTCTTTTGTTTTAGATCATGTATTTTTTTCCAGGAATATCAGTATTGTGAAAGAAAGAATATTTCTTAACGTTCTTTGTTTCGTCTTCTTTCTTTTCTTTTTTCACTTCTTCCAATGCTGAAATGTCTTTATCTTCCATACCTACATGTTTAGCCAACTTGGTCATGAATTCTTCATTATTTTCAAACTTCTTTTCGAAAGACTTTTTACAGTTTCAAATTTTGTCATAAAGCTAGTTTCAAGTTCTGCCACGATGGTAGTTTTAAGTTCAGCAAGATCCGTTTTTGTAAGTGGTTTATGTGCCATTGAATTTTCAGAAAAAAAAGAAAAAAAAACTAAACTTTTATTGAGAAATGAAATTTAGGGTTTTGACTTGCAAAAGCGATATAAGGATCAAATTTTAGATAAGAATCTAAAATTGTTGGTTGTGGTACCAAAGCAGAACGATAGGTTTGAACGCAAACTAGTTGCACGAGATACGAAAAGAACTTTAAGTTTCGTAAGAAACTTAATAAAATAGGATTGAATAATCAAGATACTAAATTGAAATTTATATTAATAATTGATAATCTCTAAATAAGAAGACTTAGCCTTTACATAGCTTCAATAAACTGACTAAGTAAAGAAAAGGAAATCTATCTAGACTAGGAAAGCAAAATCTTGTAACACAAGAACTACTCGATGAAGAGTGTGATAAAATAAAGAAACCAAAATAAGCAAAGTAATAGGAACGATGTACTACATCACATAGAAGATAGAATATGCAAGATCAAAGTATTTTTAACTAAAGATAATTAGATGAAACTAGACACTCTATGTGGCTGCTCATTCCATATGGGGAAATCACAGTTAAATCTTTATATAATAAACCGAATCAACCAAGGATCAACACACACGATCTAGATATGCATGTCCAATTCTGGAAAGACTTATGGGAGTTAGACTGTTCTGGAGAATAAAAACTTTTGCATGGAAGTGTCTCCAAAATGCTTTGTCAACTAATGATGTAGGACATCTACCTGTTTTCAATGTATCAACTGTCCCAGTTGATCCCTTTATCTCGTATCAACTTTCACAGTTGATCCCTTTGCGCTGTATCAACTGTCACAGTTGATTCTTTGGTTTACTTGTGTTACAAGTCTAGAAATTCTTCTTTTAGAGTTTCTTTATTTCTTCTTTTAGAGTTTTACTATTTTTAGGTTCTTTTCATGCCTATATAAACAGACTTATTAAGTTCTTGTAAGACACACATTATTATCAAAGATTATTCAATACAACTCTTTCAGAGCTTTCTATCCTTCTCATCTCTAAAACCTATTATTCTTTCTGTTTTCTCATCCTTTTTCTTCTCTTCTCAACACCAGCAATCTTCGTATTGCTTTCTTCTCTTATCATACTACATTAGTTGGTATCATTCGACAATAGATTAGATTTTCATCTTTTCTATGATCCTGTTATTCGCTTCCGCAAACCCTTTTATCAATTATTAAAAAAAAAATTCTATGGCAGGCAACGTTACTCAAGAAGCTTTCGACGCTGCTATTACCAAGCTTACCGATCTTATTGTTGCAAGTACTACTTCTAGTAATGCTTCTAGTACTTCAATTAACACAAATATTTCTACAATTAATACCAATATTGCTACGGTTTCAGATAACCTAACAAAGCTGGAGAAAACTTGCTTTACTTAGTATGAAAATTTTGAAAAGAAGTTTGAAGATATACATCTGATTTTAGATAAGTTTGTCACCACTCTTAAGATTGAGGATGAAGAAACTTTAAATCTACTGGCTGAAGCTAAGAAACCATCATCAAAAAAGAAAAATTTGTTTGTCCAGAAGGATGATATTCCTGATGAAATTATGCAAAAGATAAAGAGCACATTACAACATGAAGGGTTTATTGGTTATACTCCCAAAAAAAGTTCTATTCCTCATGTACACGACCGTGATAATGAAGACCTTGAAGAGACACAACAAGAACAAATTTGGATTGACGAAAAAATGCTCAAATCTTCACAAAATCCTTATAGTTCTTTACCTGAATACAAGTTGAAAGCTGACATTCCAAGTTTTAATGGCAGTTTCAAATTGAAGAACTTTTAGATTGGTTTTATGAAGTTGAGGCTTTCTTTCAGTTTATGGAAATTCCAGATGATTCTAAAGTTCGACTTGTTGCATATAAGCTTAAAAGAGGTGCTGCTGCTTGGTGGGAAACCCTATGTGAGGTCAAAGTTCTTTCTTCAAAACCTCCTATTCTTACTTGGTATTGAATGCGCAAGTTATTGTGAGCTAAATTTCTTCCTCAATATTACAAACAACAATTGTTTGTTAAACTTCAAAACTCTAGACAAGGAGCACGTCTAGTGGAAAATATGTGGCTGAATTCTATAATCTTATCCCTCGTAATCAGCTGAAGGAGTCGGAAGAACAATTGGTAGCAAGATTTATTGAAGGTTTGAATATTCTAATTCAACAGGGAATGGTTCAATCAGTTTTCGCAATGGTTGAAGCTATACAACAAGCTATAAAGGTGGAAAGGCGTGTCCTTAGTACTTCCAGACAAGCAACTCCTTGCCAAGCTTGTTATCAGCATTACTATAAACTTGCCAAACTATTTAACTATTCTTATAGTTATCAAGGTGAAAAGGGATCAACAATCGTTGTTGATCCATATTCGTAGGGATCAACTATCTTTATTGATATACATGATAGAAGTGCAAACCAACCATACCAACAACAACCAGTGAGTTTTTCTTTTGCTCAACCGACTTTTATCACAAATACTTCACCTATTTTACCATCTCCTATTGAGCCTCAATCCATTCAGCAACATCAACCTAAGTCAGCAAGCGTCAGATTTTCTAATAGGATGAAAAATCAGTTTCCACCTCCAAACAAGCCAACTAATGTTTATTCAAAATATCGTGAAGATATATGTAGTAAATGCAATCAACCTGGTCATTCTTCAGCTGACTGTAGACGCTTTGATGGTTTCATTGGAGATAATCATATACTGACTGACTCAAAGGATGTTGAAATTTTTGATGATGATGAAGGTGAAGAAGCTGAAAATATTGATTTACATGATTCTTATGGTGAACAATTTGTTGGAATGATTCGACCACTCATGCTTACTGAACCATGTTATTCTCAAAGACATAATATTTTCAAAACCAAGTGCTTTATATGTGGCAAAGTCTGTGATATGATCATTGACAGTGGCAGTGTCGACAATTACATTGCATCTGTTGTTGTCGAGAAAATGGGTTTACCAACTACACCGCATCCTACTCCTTATCATGTAGGTTGGGTGAATAGTTCCTCTACACAGAGAATTACTCATCAGTGTGTTATTAAGTTTTCTTTTGTTGGATATGAAGAATCTGTACTATGTGATGTTATCGATATGAATGCAACACATCTCCTACTTGGAAGACCATGGCAGTATGATGTTAGAGCAGTTCATAACTGTTTTGATAATACTTATACCTTTTACAAAGATGGTAAACGAGTAACTCTGTTTCCTTCCAAGTCTTCTTCAGTATTTAAGGAACGTAGTGATTGCAAGACTACTGCTTTGGTGACTACTATCTCCCGCTCTTTACATTCAACTCACACTTTGAGTTCTCATGAAGACACCAAACCTATGGTACAAGTTCCTTCTCAGGTACAACCTTTATTATCTAAATATCATGCATTATTTTCTGAAGAATTACCTGTGAGTTTACCACCTTTTCGAGATGTTCATCATTGCATTGATCTTATTCCTCGAGCTTCTTTACCTAATCAAGCTCATTATAGGTTAAGTCCTACTGAACATGAAATTTTACAGGGTCAAGTTAATGATTTATTAACTAAAGGATTAATTAGACCTAATAATAGCCCTTGTGTTTGTCCTGCTTTTTTGGTGCCAAAAAAAGATAATGGATGGAGAATGTGTATCCATTGCAGATCTTTGAATCGTATAACCATTCCTTATAGGTTTCCCATTCCTCGTATTGAGGATATGATTGATCTTTTAGCAGGGTCTATCATTTTCACTAAACTTGATCTTCGCAGTAGTTATCATCAGGTTAGAATAAGAATTGGAGATGAATGGAAAACTGCTTTCAAAACGAGAGAGGGATTATATGAATGGCTTGTTATGCCTTTTGGTTTGTCTAATGCTCCTAGCACCTTTATGAGGCTCATGAATCAGATTTTACAACCGTTTCTGAGCAAGTTTTTCATTGTGTACTTTGATGACATATTAATTTTCAGCAGAAGCGCAAAAGAGCATATTAATCATCTTTCTCAGGTGTTCAAAGTTTTGTTTGACAATTCTTTGTTTGTGAACTTGAAGAAATGCATATTTATGTCAGTTGAAATTACTTTCTTGGGATATATTATCTCTTCCAAAGGTATTCATGTGGATCCTTCTAAAGTTCAAGCTATTATGGATTGGCATGTTCCTACTTGTATCAAAGAGGTGAGAAGTTTTCATGGATTAGCTTCTTTTTATAGGCGTTTTGTACTAAATTTCAGCACCATTGTTGCACCTCTTACTGATTGTTTGAAGAAGGAACAATTTATATGGACTGAAGAGGCTGATAAAAGTTTTAATACTCTAAAAGAAAAACTATGCTCAACTCATATACTTGCACTGCCTGACTTTTCCAAGCCTTTTCAAGTTGATTGTGATGTTTCTATTATTGGAATTGGAGCAGTTTTATCTCAAGAAGGACATCCAGTTGCTTATCATAGTGAAAAGAACTCTAAGACACATAAAAATTGGTCTACATATGAACTGGAATTACTTGCACTTGTACAAGCTCTTAAAAAATGGCATACTTATTTGGTTCATCGAGAGTTTGTCATTAATACTGATAATCATGCTTTGAAGTATCTCCAAACTTCAGCAAAGGTTAATCGTATGCATGATAGGTGGTTATCCACAATTAACAAGTACACCTTTTCTGTTAAACATAAAAGAGGGAAGCTTAATCAAGTTGCAGATGCACTGAGTAGACGGCGACATCTTTTAGCAACCATTCGGAATGAGAGTTTTGCTTTTGATTATATCAAAGAGATTTATGCTGAAGATGGTGACTTTAAGTCACTCTGGGAACAATGCAGTTCTTTGGTTCATGGATTTGATGACTTTCTCATTCAAGATGGCTTCTTATTTAAAGGTAATCGTCTTTGCATTCCTAATGGCTCTTTACGTCTTCATTTAATACGTGAATTGCATGGAAGTGGACTTGGTGGCCATTTTGGCAAAGATAAAACTATTGTACTTGTAGAGGAACGCTATTAGTGGCCTTCACTTAAGCGTGATGTACAAAAATACGTTATGAAATGCATGGTTTGCCAACTAGCTAAGGGTACTGTTCAAAACACCGGACTTTACACTCTTTTACCAATTCCAGAAGCTCCATGGGTGGACATTAGCATGGACTTCATTCTTGGTTTACATAGAACAACTAGAGGTAATGATTCAGTGATGGTTGTTGTGGATAGATACTCCAAGATGGCTCATTTTATAGCCTGCAAAAAGTCTACAGATGCTTCAAATGTTGCATCTTTATTTTTCAGAGAGATAGTTCGATTGCATGGCATTCCTAAGTCTATTACTTCTGATAGAGATACAAAATTTTTGAGCTATTTCTGGAAGACTTTATGGATGCGTTTGGGAACTAGTTTGCAGTTCAGCACTACTTCACATCCTCAAACAGATGGGCAAACTGAGGTTGTCAATCGTTCTTTGGGCAATTTAATTCGAGCCAAATGTATTGATAACAACAAACAATGGGATATATTGCTGCCTCACATGGATTTTTCATTCAACACTCCTATAAACAAATCTACAGGTAAAACTCCAATTGAAATTGTTTATTCAAAAGTACCTAATCATGTACTAGACTTGGTTGTATTTCTTACGTTACATAAATCCAATGTCAAAGTTGATAATCTGTTGGAGCAAGCTTCTCAACTACATCATGAGGTAAAAACAAAGCTTGAAGAGTCTAATGCTAAATACAAGGATGCTGCAGATAAGCATAAAAGATTCAAAACTTTTCAAGAGGGAGAGCTGGTAATGATTCATCTACGCAAGGAAAGATTTCCAGTTGGTACTTATAACAAGACTAAGATGAAGAAGTACGGTCCTTTCAAAATCCTAAAAAAAATCAGTGACAATGCATATGTCATTGACCTACCCAAGGAATGGAACATTTCTAATGTGTTCAATGTTCAAGAGATTTTCACTTTTCATGGTGATAATAATCTATTACTTGTTTCAAGCAACTCAGAGACGAGTTTTTCTCAAGAAGGGGGGACTGATGTAGGACATCTACCTGTTTTCAATGTATCAACTGTCCCAGTTGATCCAATTGTTCTGTATCAACAATGACAGTTGATCCCTTTTATGCCGTATCAACCTTCACAGTTTATCCCTTTGCGATGTATTAACTGTCACAGTTGATTCTTTGGTTTACTTGTGTTACAAGTCTACAACTTCTTCTTTTAGAGTTTATTTATTTCTTCTTTTAGAGTTTTACTATTTTTAGGTTCTTTTCATGCCTATATAAACATGCTTATTAACTTCTTGTAAGACACACATTATTATTATCAAAGATTATTCAATACAACTCTTTCAGAGCTTTCTATCCTTCTCATCTCTAAACCTTATTATTATTTCTGTTTTCTCATCCTTTTTTCTCTCTTCTCAACACCAGCAATCTCCATATTGCTTTCTTCTCTTATCGTACTACATTAACTAATCATAGACTTCTTGGTATTATTAGAGATATATC
The DNA here is from genome assembly GCF_003573695.1 of Papaver somniferum. NCBI lineage: Eukaryota > Viridiplantae > Streptophyta > Magnoliopsida > Ranunculales > Papaveraceae > Papaver > Papaver somniferum. Next base: position 116,289,832 of record NC_039367.1, read on the forward strand.
TCCTTGTCGTACTTTTGGCTGTGATGCGAATGAAACAGTGGAACACCTTTTCTTCTATTGTCCTTTTGCGAAACAAGTCTAGGCACTCAATCCTAATCCAGTTCAATTCCAATTTAATGATTCAGTTCAATTAATCGACATTTGTAAATCACCTAGTAGTTCAATCTCTTTGGAATTAGTTCTGAAATCCAGTTCAATTCCAATTTAATGATTCAGTTCAATTAATCGACATTTGTAACTCACCTAGTAGTTCAATCTCTTTAGAATTAGTTCTGACAAAGATGTGGTTCATCTGGAAAGAGAGATGCAATATAGTTTTTCAAGGGAAACAAAAATCAGTTGCACAACTAACTATAGAAATACAGAGACATGTTCAATTTTGGCACAACAATAATAACAAATCAAGAAAGAATATCCCTCGTAGAAGACAAATAGTTGAAGAAATCTGGAAATTTCCAGCAAAGAATCATCATAAAATTAATGTAGATGCAGCTTGAATAACTTATGACAAGACATTTGGTTTTGCACTAATTTTAAGAGATGATGTAGGTGAATTTGAGAAAGGGAGAGCAGGACCATCCACAGCAGCTGAACCAGAAGAGGCAGAAGCGATAGAATTGTTGCAGGCTGCAACATGGGCAAAAAAGGAGAATAATTTCAGTATTGAAGGAGATTGTAAGATTTTTTTTGATTTTTTTGCAAGGAAAGAGCTCCACAATTTCTTAGCAGATCTGTCAGGCAATATTGATGGAGGCTGACAAGATTGCTGAAAATTGTCAAAATTTTATCGGTTTTTTCTTTATTCCTTGAACTGACGATAGGGCAGCAGACTTATTAGCTAGTTAAGGAGGTAAAATCTTTTGACTGTGTTGCTAATTGGGACAACGTCCCACCATCTTGTATCGTCTTTCAAATTTCAGTAGATAAATCCATAATGCTAGCAATGAACACTCAACTCCCACATTAGATAGCTCTACTTCTATTGTACCACAGCTCCCTAACACGTTAAGTTAGTTGTTTGGAATGCATCAACAATTTACGAAAGAAAGATTTTAAAAACAAACTTGATCACACGGTCACATTGTCTCTCTCTACTTTTCATAGTTGGTAGACAACATATTTCTCCCATATCCCGTTAATTTTTAACTATATACACCTCAAGAAAAATGGATCAAATTGACACACCTGGATGTTGATAACAAATAAAAAAGTAGCCCGATAGATGCACAAGTACTAATTTGATATTTTCATTTGAGTGGTTGAATACATAGCTAGCCACTAATCTTAAAATCTCATCAATATTAAATTGAGAAATCACTGAAACACTTGTTACACAGAATGGACAGATTCCGTACATCATATACACGGCCCAAAAGAAAAAAAACTAGTGAGAATAGTGTTGAACAGTAGATGCAACATACTGACAAGAGCAAAGGTGAGAATGATTTCTCCACATTGTATTTTTAGGAGCTAGATTTATTGTTGCTCGATGCGTTGGGAGATTAGCTGGATCGCTGCGTTTGCTGATGAGAAGGCTCCATGAAAGCTTTCCTGATAAGATATAGATTCTAAATCTCTTGCCATCTTTAATAAGATAATCCCAAGGTCTGCCTCTTTCCGAACTACCAAAGATTCATAGTATGATCTGGCTGCAACCTCACTAATTTCTACATTTGTATCTTCAACGCAATATTCATCGTCTAACCATTTATGCAACACTACTTTAAGCCACTCAGATTCCTGCAAAGGACATTTTCACCAAATCTTCAGCAGTTATTTACTCTCAACTCTTATCGGCTCATCCTTGGAGGCTTAGAGCGATTTTCATTATGAAATTTGATCAGTAACCTAATAGACACTTCTGACCGCACCGAGAAACTAAACGGAACTAATGGAAAATTAATAAATAGACCAAATCTCTCATCACCGCCAAAACAAAATTCGTAAAATTGATCAATTAGGTTAATTAACTTAATTACATGATCAAACATTTGATAGTATCTTAAGAAATTCAATAAATGTCCCTATGAAGTAACTAAAGGAAAAATTAAATGTTACCTGAAGAGCATTTGAAGGGATTAACCAATGACTAGGAACTCTAAGATCCTGAACCAAATCTCCTTCTTCATCTTCGTTTAAGTCTTGATAGTTAGAAAGAGAAAAATATGTTCTTGTTCTTGAGATGCACGGGAATTGAAGAAACGAGTTTTTTACCCTAATTGAACTCACAGAACTAAATATAATGGAATTTGATCTGTTGTTTTTATTAGTTAAGGAAGTAAGGTTTGGGTAAGCAAAGAAGGACTTGGGATTTACAGTGGAAGAGCAGAAAACTAGTGGTGACGCCATTGAATTTTGTCAGTTCACAGTTAAGAGATGATAACTGTTTCTAACCTCACTTTATTGGCAGGGGAATGGATATTTACACCCAATGAACAGAAAATAGCCTTGAAATTTTGAAACGAACAAACTTGTTGGGATGAATGCTATCCAGGATCATCACGTCGTGTACAGGAATAAGTAGTTAGCTTTATATACCCTAAGAGTCTAAAAACATATATAGACACTTCATTTGAGAAGCAAGTCACTGTAAAAGTGGTGAACCAAGTTTCCACTGTGATTCAAATAATGCAGAATTTGAAAAATGTGGCAGAACTCATAGGGGCTCATCACGTCATCACTCAACAGGAACAACTATTGAGTAACAAATTCGAGATGTATTAAGTGACATACCCAGAAATCTTTTTAAGGTTTCAATCGTGTGCGAGATTGCAATAATTTACCTTGATTTTAAATAAGCGGCACTGCGGCTGTATTCGAGCACCCTGCAACTTTTGCTTCGGATATTTGCAAATGCAGCAAGTCATACTGTCATAGCATGCACCGATTAAGCAGGGTTTTTGAGGAATCTAAGGCTCTTTATTCACTTTTGAGAGATCAAGCTGTGGCTCATGTTAGTGAACAAAGTCACAGAGTTATGTAATAGGGGTTTTATTTCATTATTATTCTTCATATGAAATTGAAAATACATACAACATTTATGGAATTATGACATAAGTTTATAGCTATATATAAGTCATGCAAACAGACCAAGACTAGACTAGACTAGACAAGAGCGACTCTTGACCAACACAGCAACAGACATGCATACATGTTAGATTGCTCTTAACAAACCATTACCTACTTTCTGCTTATTTATTTTCTTCTTATTATACCTCTCCACTTCTTATTTAGTTACAAACATACTTTTCTACTGATATATATATGGATAGACCAACTCTTAACTCTATATAGCTAGAGAACCTAACTGATCAGTAACTTTACATATATATAGCCAGACCATATTTTGGATAGGATGATGCATGTTGATGATAATGGTAATGAGATTATGGTAATGGTGATGTTATCCTTATTCTATTTTCTTCTTCAACTTTGGATAAGTACGTATCGCACAAACATTTACTGTGGGATTGGATTGGGCGAATCAGGATCCATGTTATTGACTTCTTCCTTGGGGCTAATGTAGATCTTTTGAACTACTCGTCGAAATTCCCTGCATTCATAATGAAACAGAATTAGACAACAACTTAAATGATTTATATGTACCAACTACTTCGAGCACAATTCATTTAGTTAATGGGTTTTGATGCTTAACGGCAAGGGAAATCGCCTAGAAACATGATATCCAAATTGTACTTCTTAACATAAAGAATATCAGTTAAACTAAACAAGACATAAATACTTGTAAATTAGTCTATAATGATCACCTTATAAAATTTGGGGGGGTATTGGAACAGCTCTGGCATGGCTTTTCGACACCACTTCCAGATCCACTAGAATATGAAGGATTCGTGATCTTAGATGAGTCGGAAATTTGATCAGAATCCACCATGCCGAAATGTGGAACATGACAATTGTCATGAAAGAATTGTGGGAAACTCATTTCTGAAGCTGGAGTTGTTCCCATTGGAATCTTTACTAAATCAACACCAAAAAGCATGCAGGGGCTACTGTCTCTTTGCTGATGCATTGGTACTTCATCGTGTGCATGGCCCATCATTCCTGGGAAACCAGAACTTGGGAAACTGAATTGAGGAACTGACCGGTTCTCACTAAATCCAGAATTGCTACTGTCATTACATGTTGAAAATAGGGGTGGATGAAAGTTGCTACCGAATCGTGACACATCTTGATATGCACAATTAATTGGTAAATTATTTCCAGGATCCATATAAAAAGGATCATTTCTTTGAAACGGGAACGGGTTCTGACCCCAGTTATAGTTCCTTGGAGGTATCAAATTTGGGTTTGATGGAATTTGTCCATTTTCTTGACCATGAAAGACCCCTGAAGACTGCCCTGGCAGTGGTGGTGCATGCTCAGTCGAACCTAAGGATAGTCCTAATGAAGGAGCTAAATTTAGATGATTCATACGCGGTTCAGTAAAAGTAGTAAGTAAGAATCCATTTTGGTTAAATCTTCTAAACTTATCAGTAAACATTACTAACCATCATTGCACAGTGTAGATGATTCATCTGGTGATGCTTGACTGGTTCTAAGTCTCTTTGTTCGGGATTGAACCTGTTGCATGTTAGTCGCAGCTGAAAGTGGTTCAATCATCCATGGAGAAATCCGAAGTGGACGTGGCACGGAGGAAGATGGTTCATCCCAATGAGCCTATGAATGTATTGCATGAGTAAAATTAAGTCAAAATATATATACAAGCTTGTTGTTCATTTCAATTACAATTGGAGAAGATCAAGAGTAACTTACGACGAGACATTTCCATTGCGAGCAGGGCCAGTGAACAGGATCATCCTCTTCGATACCAACTAAGGTGCCTGAAGGTCTGGTTTACGGAAACATGCATGTAGACATGATGATTTGACCATGAAATCAAACGAGATTAAAAAAAAAATAATAATAATAATTAGTACACTAAGTTAGGTCACCTTTCTTCTGGAGCTTCTTCCCTGTCAATCCTCATTTTAAATCTAGTCCCAACTGCAAAACTGCTTCTTACGCTATTCATGTATTGCTTATATGGGATCAAGAACTCTGATGGGCTTGTCCTGAGAAATCGAAAACAATTGTTTAAGAATGCCAAACACAACTGTTTCCGGTACAAAATAAACATATTTATAATTACCTATACTAGGACGAATCTGATTAAAAAAAAATTACCTTGGACGATAGTAAACACTGAACATGGATCCAGTTGAAAGTGCATGCGAAGCAGTTGCGAGTATGCCAAGCTGCATGGTGTGACTGCTGACTGATGTTGATGGATAACTTTGCATCTTACTTGAAGCACGGCGAAACCCAACGCGAAGCTCCCCATCTTCTGCCCTGAAATTACAAACATATATCTACGGTGACTCTCGATAATGCAGCAGTACTGACTTCTAATCAAATAAATAAACCAATGACCCCCAGCAAGACAAAGCAATTGACCACAAAAGAATGGTACTCTCAAGAAAGCATAAATATGAGACAAGTTGAGGAAAACCTTATGAAAATAAAGGTATCACCAGCAACAAGTTTCTTTGAGTTCACAAATGTACTCCAACCACTTGTAAGCAAGTGCCTCTTGGGTTGACCTAGATTTATGTTAGAGAAGAATACATGCATTTAGAAGATCAATGAGGCAGAAAATGAAATTACAAAATGTTAAAGAAAAGAAGCAATCAAGTAAATGACCGTCAATTCATCATATGATGATATTTACCACGATAAATATGGCGGAAGCGCCATTCTACCCCATGCAAATCTTTTGCCACCAACTCTTGACATGGTGGTTGCTGGCTCATGTCCTACAACAACAACAAACAACAACCAAATTAAGTCTAAAAGCCTTCAAAATGGGGATTCAAAATAAAAATTATAAACCAGAGGAAACAAAATGAAGTTATAAAAATACTTCTATGATCATCTTAGAACAGCAAGATGATTCGTCTCCTAGATTAGCTAATTGATCTGGGCTTGATAAAATTCAACGAAATCCGTCAACTATATAAATACAGTGATGTTGAGGACGTGCCATGAAAACACTTGCGTTTTGGATGCTGGACAAGAGGAGCATTCTTTCTTCAAGTTTCGACACATCATTACCCACATGTCACATGAAATGCATTCGTCTTCCCAGCATCAAAAGATTCCTCTCCTTCCAGACTCAAATGTTTCGTGGTAAATTTGCTTTAGAACCAACTAAAACCGAAAAACTTTACTTTTCCTGATTAAACCCAGAAAGAAAGTGAAACGGATATACCCACGGAAAGTCGAAGATCATTAATTATTCTTAATTTTCAGTTGGACTCCATATATAAACTTCAGCGCGTGGTTTATCTAATAGTGAGTTGAAACTAAAACATACCAAAGGTGGAAGACATTCATTAGCATGTCGTCTAAGAACCGAAAATCCTCCATGAGTACTTGTATCAGATGGAGTAAGTATCTTGCAAAAGGAGTAAACTTTAGTGTTCTTAGGAGGAAAAAGAAGTTTCTCTTTGTTTATTCCAGGTTCATCTTGCTGCGAGAAAAGTCATCAGTTATTTTAGTTAGCTATATTTTTGAAAACCCAAAACAATTAAATGCATATTATACTCCATCCGCCCTAATTAAATGACCTAGTTAAAATTTATTAGTAAATTTAAAATTGATTTATCTCTCAAACTATACAACGGATTTTCGTAAATTTTGTATCGTTGGAAAACATTTTAAAACACATACCTAATGAATATAAATATGACTATCAAATTTTACATATTTTTTATAACAATATTAATTTATTACTCCATTTATTTATGGTATATGTCATCTAATTAGGGACGGAGGTAATATAACAAAACCTTCGAGTCCGGAACTAGTGTCACTTGAGCAAACACTTCATCTGATTCCATTTCAGCCTACAAATTTAAACCGAAGACAGAATCAGTCAAATAAAATTTAATCAAACTTAAATTAATGCAGCAACAAATCTATAACACATTCAGCACCAAAGTCGGAAATGAACAGTTTTTTATGGGTGAGTGAGAGAGAGAGATTGAATAACAATATCTATACCTTAAGTTGTACATATATAACTCTGCAGAGAATCTTTGATGGTAGATCATAAACAGGCATTTGAGAACTGGTTCGTTGATTTGTATATGCTTCGACCTACACCAATAAAAAGCCAAGCAAATGAAACAAAATAAAGGAGATATAATTACAGAGAAATTCACAAGTGTTGCGGTAATATTCTTTAAATGTTGTATAAAAAAGGAAATACAAACTGAAGAAAACACCCTGTATGCAACAGTACTAGAGACAACCTGAATGAAACGAACCTGTTCTAAGTGACCTTGTGGGAAATAAAAAACTTTCTCTCCTATACGTGGAATTTTAACGGAGGGTCCAGCACATGCATTCCATAATGCGCCATATATTCCATCTCTTTCGTCTGTTAACCCGAAAACACAATTCGGTTGTTAATGGGGTTTCAGCTAAAAAGAAATCTAGAAAACAAAACTCTGATCCAAGTTTGAATATTTTGAATTGTTGAAAATTTACACCGAAAATGAAAAATAACTAGGATCAAAAGTGAAAACCAGCTGAAGTGCATAGGTAACAAATACCCAGAAAAAAACATTTTATTGGCCAAATTAATAATTTAATGTCCAACCCAAGAAGGAACATAGTATTACAATAAAGGAGTACAGAATCACCTTCAATCTTCAAAGTTGAAAACAGGCGCAAAAAAAGAAAAGCCAAAATAAAGGAAAAACACAACATGAGCGAAAACATATACATGTAGAATGCTTGGGAAAGAGAGAGTGAGAGGGAGAGAGAGAGGTAGCTTATGCATGCACCTCTGGATTTGCAGAGTAAGACTTGTTCTAAGGAAGTAGGGTCTTTGATGATATCAGGACATATACCCTCTAAATTCAATCCTTCTGCTCCCACACAGCCCATCATCTTTGACAATAAACCTCTGCCTCTCTCTAATTATACATGCACAAACTCAAATACACAGCAATTAGTGGAGCAACTTTGATAAACAATGAAGTAAAACTTAGTAAACTCTCAAACAACGACAGTAACAGTTTTAGCTAGAGATATATATATATATATATCAAACTTAAGGCATTACTCATACTCCTGTAGCAAGACTCTCTATGGTTTCTTCTCATCCATTAAACTTCTCTTTATATAATAATTAGGAGACCATCACGCCTCCTCTCTCCTCAACGCCTTTTTGCTTTTCAGGAACACCTGCTCTCGTTTGCTGCCTCTTCCCAGCTGCACACTCCTTAATTTTTACCCCGTGTCTATTTTTCAGTTTGTGCATGCACTATTTTAATACTAACATACCAATTTTGACTCTGATTTGTTGTACACCTCGCAGTTGCACCGATTCAAAACTCAAATACAATTTTCAACAAATATTTGATTTGGAAAGATATCAATCTAATATATATAGCATGCAAGACTCAGGAGCTCTACATGGAATAACAGCTCTTAAGTTACCTGCTGTACATAGTCGTATACGTAGCCTAGATTCACTTGATCTGTCCTTGAATAACCTAGTTTTAGCTTTGGTTACATGAAAAAAACGACAATTCCCAACACCTAAAAGTAATACCGTCATCAAAATGTGCCGGAAGGACCGGAACATAGATAGGAAAAGAGAAAAGGGCGGCTCTTCCGTTACGACTCTTTTGACAGACGTGATGTTTAACAAGCGGAAACTGACATTAACAAACGGCGTTAAATCTGGGTTTTTGTTTGATAGCTAAACCAAAACCAATTGGTTTAACTGAAAGAAACACAATTGAGTTCTTTGAGAAACATTTGTCAAAAAGTACTGAAATCGTGTCATTAACTGAGGTTAAATAGGTGAAAAAGAAGAAGAATTTGATCAGTTACAAGTTTTATTTGTCTTAGTTAGGGTTAGGTTTTGGATCCCGTGTTATCATGAGAAGTATACAAACACGCGAGATTTGCTTGCCCTAACTTGTTTTTTTCTATTCACATCTTATCGAAGCTGGAAATCAGTTACAGAATCATATTTTTCGTTTCTCATTTTCAAATTTCAAGGTTCCTATATAATAGAATTTGATGTACCGGTGTTTTGCACTGCGATTATGCATGCATGCATGCATGCATAATAACATTTGATTAGCTCCTACTAGAAATTTTAATGCAAGTTATATAAGTATAACATTGCAATTATTTCAATGTTACTTTGCATTTGCTGTATTTTAACCATAATATTATATGACCAGTTGTAGTTAACTACTTCTATTTACTTAAACCTTAATGCTATTTGGGTCGAGAACAATTACTAATCTAGGAATTACTAGTTAATCCACTATAGGAAGAACCGGTTACTGTGTAGTCCATTTCTCTCGTCCAGCATACGTGTAAGGTGTTTTATGTGTATTTCATAAATGTTGTAATTGTCCCTCCGTCCAATCAATACCTAACATAAAACACGTCAAGCATATTATTTTATTTTTCAGATCTGAATCGATTAAGAAGAAGAAGACCGAGAGCAGATTCATGAAGAAGAAGAACAAAGAAGAGAAATATAATTCAATTGAAGAAGAACAACAACAAAGAAGAACAAGATATCATTCCATTAATAGATCAGCGAATAAAAAAATAAGAGATATGGATTTAATCAATATTGGGATTCTTAACTTTTTAATCTATTTCCTCGTCTGGATCTGTTATTCAACATTGAAAACGAAGGTAGTCCATTCAAAACGATATGATTAGTTTATTAAAGTGAAGATTAATACTCCTTTCGTCTCCGGTTAGTTTTGATTTCAATTTTTTGTTAATTTTATCTTTGATCAAATTGTTTTGGGTTTTAGGTTCGTATAAAAAAGATTGGGGAGATTTTGTACGATCCTACAATAACCCAATTGTTTTTCTTTTTTTGTACATATTTTCATTCAGAACATATTGAATCATCAACGTTTTCCTTTTATACATATTTTTCTTTCAGTACATATCAACATGTATTGTTGGATCATCTATTCTTTTTTTCTTTTGTACTTTTTTTTTCTTCTGTAAATATTTTCCTTGAGTAAATATTAATATGTATTGTTGTATCAGTATGTACTATTGAATCATATACTTTTCCATTGATACACGTTTTTGTTCAGTACATATCAATATGTATTATTGGATATGTATTGTTGGATCATCCACTCTTTTTCTTTGGGTACGTATTTTTCTTTAGTACATTAATATGTAGTGTTGGATCATCTACTCTTTTTTTCTTTGTCTCTTTTCCCCTCAGTACATGGTTTCCATGAGTACATATCAACATGTACTATTAGATCAATATGTACTGTTGAATCATACTTTTTCCTTCAATACATATTTTCCTTCGTACATATCAATATGTATTGTTGACCAATATGTACAATTGGATCTTCTACTCTTTATTTTTCTTTGTACTCTCTTCTTACTGTGGTATTTGTGTATTCTTTGTATTCTTCGATCTTGTTTTTACCAGGATTCACCAAATGTAAATTTCTCCATGGTTTTAGTAAAATAGGGTTTTCTTCAATCTTTTCTCAATATGTATTATTGATCAATATGTACAATTTGATGAGTTTGTTTGATTTTTTTGTTTATCTGTTTGATGATTTCCTTTTTAACATTTCAGTTTGTTTGGTTGGTTTGAAAATTTGATTTTTCATTTTGATTATTTTTTGCTCTAAACCTAATCATATTTTAGTTTATTTTTGCTGTTTTGATTTGCAGTTTTCATTACTGTTGATCGAGAAGAAAGAACGAAGAAGTTGTAGAGAAGAATAAAGAAGGAAGTAGTGGGAGGAAACGGTTAAAGCGTGAGTGAGGATAGCCTGATAACTTTACATATGTTTAAACCTTTTTGGACTAAAGGAAAATAATGTTTAATCCCGCTGGACTAGCCACTAACCCGGGTCGGGTTTAGTGGACTAAACAGGAAATCCCTCATTACTAATACGGCTTCTAATGATAAAAGGAAATGAGTTAAAGAACTCCATTTTTGACAGTGTTGTAAAAGTTTAGACACAGCAGGAACTTACAACGACCGTTATAACGAGGAAGCATTCACAAACGATCGTTATAACGTGATAGTGACGCGAGATCTAGTCTATTATGCATGTTTTTAATGTCGTTTACGAAGGCGACATTGTACAGATTTATCCATGAAACTGTCGTGACCATTGACACGTATCGACAACTACAAACCCTACAAGATGGAATTGTATTCAGTGTTATCATCAAAATTGTTTGCACTCGCTTTTCTTAACCTAAATTGACACATTTAATTCAACGTGGAATTAGAGATGTAGTGATCAAAATGTGGCATGCATTCCAAATAATTAAGGGAAACATGTACCACAGGATGTTATCCATTTTTGATTATTGACTATATTCCACGTATTCCTTCACTTTCACCCGATGCCCGGTGTGCATGTTTTCTTTTATAGATTACCCACATTTGTATGAAACTTAAAGGTTTGCAGCAACACACAATCCCCATAATTACCTTAAAAGTTTCATCACCCTCCAGCTTTGTGTTTAAAATACCAATTTTGTACTACGGATAATTGTTCAAAAGATAAAACATATACCTACTTCAACAACTTTCTCACCTATGTCACAAGTCCATTCTTTCACTTCCTCACCTTCTGCATCATCATATTTTGGCGATCACTTTTGCCTTCTTCATATCTGTCAGGTTCTTCTTCATCCAAGTCAGTATCAGTTTCACCGCATTCTTCATCATCATCAGATCTTCATGAGTTTCCACTGTGAGTCATCTTTAATAGGCAAGTCATGAATATCATGGTTCTTCATATTTGTACTCTCAGGCAATGCATCAAGTTTTTCTTAAGCTAACAATGCTTCCAATGTATCATGTTCCTCATCAAGTTCAATTGATGGTTGGTTCTTCTGTTTCTTCTTTATTGCAGGTGATTTTGAAACATGTCTCTTTGTGGGGGTATGCTGAGATGTCTGCTGACTAGGCATGTCCACTGAAAACTGACTTGGTTGTTGTACTGGTGACACTTGTGATGTGTGCTGACTTGGATCATTTGTCACTATATCTTATTCTTCACAAAAATTGGTTTGCCAAAATTCATCATCAAGACTCTCCCAATCTCTGATAACTGGTAACTCTTGTTGAGTCTGTGTTTGTGGCTCCACAACTTCTTCATCCACAATAAAAGGACCTACATCATCACCAACTTCATCAATCAAAACAACTGGAGGAACTAATTGTTCACCAGGTTTCATAACGTTCATAGCTTTATCATAACTCATAAACAAATGAACTTCATTCGGTACATCTTGGTCTGATTCATTCCAAAACTTCGACAGCTCACTCTGTTCATCAATAGAACGATAAAGTCTCCTCTAGTTGAAACTTATAACCCTAACAGATTGAGCCTCATCTGCATTCCAAAATACCCCCTAAAAAAGTAATGATCTTCATGACAGTATATTTACACGCATCTCAGTTATGTTTTCTTTTGCACGTATCTGCATGCATGATACAGCATGAATTAAACCATTAAGCTCAAGATCTTAGATATGCAGTTTCTCAAACTTGGTTTAGTTAATGGGTTCTTTTTTTCTCGTGCACAATACTCATAGTGGAGCCTCTCCTTTTTGCTCCATTTAGGGTTTATCACGAGGTTCACACTTAACCTAGCATCTCCACTTGTACAGATTATACAAACTCATAATTGCAAGTGCGTCCTACATGATACCGTCGGATCATTAATTTTCAATGATAGGATACCCACCCTATTATATGCATGTAATTCTCTTGTAAATACATCAAGATACTAAATTGAAATTTATATTAATAATTGATAATCTCTAAATAAGAAGACTTAGCCTTTACATAGCTTCAATAAACTGACTAAGTAAAGAAAAGGAAATCTATCTAGACTAGGAAAGCAAAATCTTGTAACACAAGAACTACTCGATGAAGAGTGTGATAAAATAAAGAAACCAAAATAAGCAAAGTAATAGGAACGATGTACTACATCACATAGAAGATAGAATATGCAAGATCAAAGTATTTTTAACTAAAGATAATTAGATGAAACTAGACACTCTATGTGGCTGCTCATTCCATATGGGGAAATCACAGTTAAATCTTTATATAATAAACCGAATCAACCAAGGATCAACACACACGATCTAGATATGCATGTCCAATTCTGGAAAGACTTATGGGAGTTAGACTGTTCTGGAGAATAAAAACTTTTGCATGGAAGTGTCTCCAAAATGCTTTGTCAACTAATGATGTAGGACATCTACCTGTTTTCAATGTATCAACTGTCCCAGTTGATCCCTTTATCTCGTATCAACTTTCACAGTTGATCCCTTTGCGCTGTATCAACTGTCACAGTTGATTCTTTGGTTTACTTGTGTTACAAGTCTAGAAATTCTTCTTTTAGAGTTTCTTTATTTCTTCTTTTAGAGTTTTACTATTTTTAGGTTCTTTTCATGCCTATATAAACAGACTTATTAAGTTCTTGTAAGACACACATTATTATCAAAGATTATTCAATACAACTCTTTCAGAGCTTTCTATCCTTCTCATCTCTAAAACCTATTATTCTTTCTGTTTTCTCATCCTTTTTCTTCTCTTCTCAACACCAGCAATCTTCGTATTGCTTTCTTCTCTTATCATACTACATTAGTTGGTATCATTCGACAATAGATTTTCATCTTTTCTATGATCCTGTTATTCGCTTCCGCAAACCCTTTTATCAATTATTAAAAAAAAAATTCTATGGCAGGCAACGTTACTCAAGAAGCTTTCGACGCTGCTATTACCAAGCTTACCGATCTTATTGTTGCAAGTACTACTTCTAGTAATGCTTCTAGTACTTCAATTAACACAAATATTTCTACAATTAATACCAATATTGCTACGGTTTCAGATAACCTAACAAAGCTGGAGAAAACTTGCTTTACTTAGTATGAAAATTTTGAAAAGAAGTTTGAAGATATACATCTGATTTTAGATAAGTTTGTCACCACTCTTAAGATTGAGGATGAAGAAACTTTAAATCTACTGGCTGAAGCTAAGAAACCATCATCAAAAAAGAAAAATTTGTTTGTCCAGAAGGATGATATTCCTGATGAAATTATGCAAAAGATAAAGAGCACATTACAACATGAAGGGTTTATTGGTTATACTCCCAAAAAAAGTTCTATTCCTCATGTACACGACCGTGATAATGAAGACCTTGAAGAGACACAACAAGAACAAATTTGGATTGACGAAAAAATGCTCAAATCTTCACAAAATCCTTATAGTTCTTTACCTGAATACAAGTTGAAAGCTGACATTCCAAGTTTTAATGGCAGTTTCAAATTGAAGAACTTTTAGATTGGTTTTATGAAGTTGAGGCTTTCTTTCAGTTTATGGAAATTCCAGATGATTCTAAAGTTCGACTTGTTGCATATAAGCTTAAAAGAGGTGCTGCTGCTTGGTGGGAAACCCTATGTGAGGTCAAAGTTCTTTCTTCAAAACCTCCTATTCTTACTTGGTATTGAATGCGCAAGTTATTGTGAGCTAAATTTCTTCCTCAATATTACAAACAACAATTGTTTGTTAAACTTCAAAACTCTAGACAAGGAGCACGTCTAGTGGAAAATATGTGGCTGAATTCTATAATCTTATCCCTCGTAATCAGCTGAAGGAGTCGGAAGAACAATTGGTAGCAAGATTTATTGAAGGTTTGAATATTCTAATTCAACAGGGAATGGTTCAATCAGTTTTCGCAATGGTTGAAGCTATACAACAAGCTATAAAGGTGGAAAGGCGTGTCCTTAGTACTTCCAGACAAGCAACTCCTTGCCAAGCTTGTTATCAGCATTACTATAAACTTGCCAAACTATTTAACTATTCTTATAGTTATCAAGGTGAAAAGGGATCAACAATCGTTGTTGATCCATATTCGTAGGGATCAACTATCTTTATTGATATACATGATAGAAGTGCAAACCAACCATACCAACAACAACCAGTGAGTTTTTCTTTTGCTCAACCGACTTTTATCACAAATACTTCACCTATTTTACCATCTCCTATTGAGCCTCAATCCATTCAGCAACATCAACCTAAGTCAGCAAGCGTCAGATTTTCTAATAGGATGAAAAATCAGTTTCCACCTCCAAACAAGCCAACTAATGTTTATTCAAAATATCGTGAAGATATATGTAGTAAATGCAATCAACCTGGTCATTCTTCAGCTGACTGTAGACGCTTTGATGGTTTCATTGGAGATAATCATATACTGACTGACTCAAAGGATGTTGAAATTTTTGATGATGATGAAGGTGAAGAAGCTGAAAATATTGATTTACATGATTCTTATGGTGAACAATTTGTTGGAATGATTCGACCACTCATGCTTACTGAACCATGTTATTCTCAAAGACATAATATTTTCAAAACCAAGTGCTTTATATGTGGCAAAGTCTGTGATATGATCATTGACAGTGGCAGTGTCGACAATTACATTGCATCTGTTGTTGTCGAGAAAATGGGTTTACCAACTACACCGCATCCTACTCCTTATCATGTAGGTTGGGTGAATAGTTCCTCTACACAGAGAATTACTCATCAGTGTGTTATTAAGTTTTCTTTTGTTGGATATGAAGAATCTGTACTATGTGATGTTATCGATATGAATGCAACACATCTCCTACTTGGAAGACCATGGCAGTATGATGTTAGAGCAGTTCATAACTGTTTTGATAATACTTATACCTTTTACAAAGATGGTAAACGAGTAACTCTGTTTCCTTCCAAGTCTTCTTCAGTATTTAAGGAACGTAGTGATTGCAAGACTACTGCTTTGGTGACTACTATCTCCCGCTCTTTACATTCAACTCACACTTTGAGTTCTCATGAAGACACCAAACCTATGGTACAAGTTCCTTCTCAGGTACAACCTTTATTATCTAAATATCATGCATTATTTTCTGAAGAATTACCTGTGAGTTTACCACCTTTTCGAGATGTTCATCATTGCATTGATCTTATTCCTCGAGCTTCTTTACCTAATCAAGCTCATTATAGGTTAAGTCCTACTGAACATGAAATTTTACAGGGTCAAGTTAATGATTTATTAACTAAAGGATTAATTAGACCTAATAATAGCCCTTGTGTTTGTCCTGCTTTTTTGGTGCCAAAAAAAGATAATGGATGGAGAATGTGTATCCATTGCAGATCTTTGAATCGTATAACCATTCCTTATAGGTTTCCCATTCCTCGTATTGAGGATATGATTGATCTTTTAGCAGGGTCTATCATTTTCACTAAACTTGATCTTCGCAGTAGTTATCATCAGGTTAGAATAAGAATTGGAGATGAATGGAAAACTGCTTTCAAAACGAGAGAGGGATTATATGAATGGCTTGTTATGCCTTTTGGTTTGTCTAATGCTCCTAGCACCTTTATGAGGCTCATGAATCAGATTTTACAACCGTTTCTGAGCAAGTTTTTCATTGTGTACTTTGATGACATATTAATTTTCAGCAGAAGCGCAAAAGAGCATATTAATCATCTTTCTCAGGTGTTCAAAGTTTTGTTTGACAATTCTTTGTTTGTGAACTTGAAGAAATGCATATTTATGTCAGTTGAAATTACTTTCTTGGGATATATTATCTCTTCCAAAGGTATTCATGTGGATCCTTCTAAAGTTCAAGCTATTATGGATTGGCATGTTCCTACTTGTATCAAAGAGGTGAGAAGTTTTCATGGATTAGCTTCTTTTTATAGGCGTTTTGTACTAAATTTCAGCACCATTGTTGCACCTCTTACTGATTGTTTGAGAAGGAACAATTTATATGGACTGAAGAGGCTGATAAAAGTTTTAATACTCTAAAAGAAAAACTATGCTCAACTCATATACTTGCACTGCCTGACTTTTCCAAGCCTTTTCAAGTTGATTGTGATGTTTCTATTATTGGAATTGGAGCAGTTTTATCTCAAGAAGGACATCCAGTTGCTTATCATAGTGAAAAGAACTCTAAGACACATAAAAATTGGTCTACATATGAACTGGAATTACTTGCACTTGTACAAGCTCTTAAACAATGGCATACTTATTTGGTTCATCGAGAGTTTGTCATTAATACTGATAATCATGCTTTGAAGTATCTCCAAACTTCAGCAAAGGTTAATCGTATGCATGATAGGTGGTTATCCACAATTAACAAGTACACCTTTTCTGTTAAACATAAAAGAGGGAAGCTTAATCAAGTTGCAGATGCACTGAGTAGACGGCGACATCTTTTAGCAACCATTCGGAATGAGAGTTTTGCTTTTGATTATATCAAAGAGATTTATGCTGAAGATGGTGACTTTAAGTCACTCTGGGAACAATGCAGTTCTTTGGTTCATGGATTTGATGACTTTCTCATTCAAGATGGCTTCTTATTTAAAGGTAATCGTCTTTGCATTCCTAATGGCTCTTTACGTCTTCATTTAATACGTGAATTGCATGGAAGTGGACTTGGTGGCCATTTTGGCAAAGATAAAACTATTGTACTTGTAGAGGAACGCTATTAGTGGCCTTCACTTAAGCGTGATGTACAAAAATACGTTATGAAATGCATGGTTTGCCAACTAGCTAAGGGTACTGTTCAAAACACCGGACTTTACACTCTTTTACCAATTCCAGAAGCTCCATGGGTGGACATTAGCATGGACTTCATTCTTGGTTTACATAGAACAACTAGAGGTAATGATTCAGTGATGGTTGTTGTGGATAGATACTCCAAGATGGCTCATTTTATAGCCTGCAAAAAGTCTACAGATGCTTCAAATGTTGCATCTTTATTTTTCAGAGAGATAGTTCGATTGCATGGCATTCCTAAGTCTATTACTTCTGATAGAGATACAAAATTTTTGAGCTATTTCTGGAAGACTTTATGGATGCGTTTGGGAACTAGTTGCAGTTCAGCACTACTTCACATCCTCAAACAGATGGGCAAACTGAGGTTGTCAATCGTTCTTTGGGCAATTTAATTCGAGCCAAATGTATTGATAACAACAAACAATGGGATATATTGCTGCCTCACATGGATTTTTCATTCAACACTCCTATAAACAAATCTACAGGTAAAACTCCAATTGAAATTGTTTATTCAAAAGTACCTAATCATGTACTAGACTTGGTTGTATTTCTTACGTTACATAAATCCAATGTCAAAGTTGATAATCTGTTGGAGCAAGCTTCTCAACTACATCATGAGGTAAAAACAAAGCTTGAAGAGTCTAATGCTAAATACAAGGATGCTGCAGATAAGCATAAAAGATTCAAAACTTTTCAAGAGGGAGAGCTGGTAATGATTCATCTACGCAAGGAAAGATTTCCAGTTGGTACTTATAACAAGACTAAGATGAAGAAGTACGGTCCTTTCAAAATCCTAAAAAAAATCAGTGACAATGCATATGTCATTGACCTACCCAAGGAATGGAACATTTCTAATGTGTTCAATGTTCAAGAGATTTTCACTTTTCATGGTGATAATAATCTATTACTTGTTTCAAGCAACTCAGAGACGAGTTTTTCTCAAGAAGGGGGGACTGATGTAGGACATCTACCTGTTTTCAATGTATCAACTGTCCCAGTTGATCCAATTGTTCTGTATCAACAATGACAGTTGATCCCTTTATGCCGTATCAACCTTCACAGTTTATCCCTTTGCGATGTATTAACTGTCACAGTTGATTCTTTGGTTTACTTGTGTTACAAGTCTACAACTTCTTCTTTTAGAGTTTATTTATTTTTCTTTTAGAGTTTTACTATTTTTAGGTTCTTTTCATGCCTATATAAACATGCTTATTAACTTCTTGTAAGACACACATTATTATTATCAAAGATTATTCAATACAACTCTTTCAGAGCTTTCTATCCTTCTCATCTCTAAACCTTAATTATTTCTGTTTTCTCATCCTTTTTTCTCTCTTCTCAACACCAGCAATCTCCATATTGCTTTCTTCTCTTATCGTACTACATTAACTAATCATAGACTTCTTGGTATTATTAGAGATATATCTCCTTGTCGTACTTTTGGCTGTGATGCGAATGAAACAGTGGAACACCTTTTCTTCTATTGTCCTTTTGCGAAACAAGTCTAGGCACTCAATCCTAATCCAGTTCAATTCCAATTTAATGATTCAGTTCAATTAATCGACATTTGTAAATCACCTAGTAGTTCAATCTCTTTGGAATTAGTTCTGAAATCCAGTTCAATTCCAATTTAATGATTCAGTTCAATTAATCGACATTTGTAACTCACCTAGTAGTTCAATCTCTTTAGAATTAGTTCTGACAAAGATGTGGTTCATCTGGAAAGAGAGATGCAATATAGTTTTTCAAGGGAAACAAAAATCAGTTGCACAACTAACTATAGAAATACAGAGACATGTTCAATTTTGGCACAACAATAATAACAAATCAAGAAAGAATATCCCTCGTAGAAGACAAATAGTTGAAGAAATCTGGAAATTTCCAGCAAAGAATCATCATAAAATTAATGTAGATGCAGCTTGAATAACTTATGACAAGACATTTGGTTTTGCACTAATTTTAAGAGATGATGTAGGTGAATTTGAGAAAGGGAGAGCAGGACCATCCACAGCAGCTGAACCAGAAGAGGCAGAAGCGATAGAATTGTTGCAGGCTGCAACATGGGCAAAAAAGGAGAATAATTTCAGTATTGAAGGAGATTGTAAGATTTTTTTTGATTTTTTTGCAAGGAAAGAGCTCCACAATTTCTTAGCAGATCTGTCAGGCAATATTGATGGAGGCTGACAAGATTGCTGAAAATTGTCAAAATTTTATCGGTTTTTTCTTTATTCCTTGAACTGACGATAGGGCAGCAGACTTATAGCTAGTTGAAGGAGGTAAAATCTTTTGACTGTGTTGCTAATTGGGACAACGTCCCACCATCTTGTATCGTCTTTCAAATTTCAGTAGATAAATCCATAATGCTAGCAATGAACACTCAACTCCCACATTAGATAGCTCTACTTCTATTGTACCACAGCTCCCTAACACGTTAAGTTAGTTGTTTGGAATGCATCAACAATTTACGAAAGAAAGATTTTAAAAACAAACTTGATCACACGGTCACATTGTCTCTCTCTACTTTTCATAGTTGGTAGACAACATATTTCTCCCATATCCCGTTAATTTTTAACTATATACACCTCAAGAAAAATGGATCAAATTGACACACCTGGATGTTGATAACAAATAAAAAAGTAGCCCGATAGATGCACAAGTACTAATTTGATATTTTCATTTGAGTGGTTGAATACATAGCTAGCCACTAATCTTAAAATCTCATCAATATTAAATTGAGAAATCACTGAAACACTTGTTACACAGAATGGACAGATTCCGTACATCATATACACGGCCCAAAAGAAAAAAAACTAGTGAGAATAGTGTTGAACAGTAGATGCAACATACTGACAAGAGCAAAGGTGAGAATGATTTCTCCACATTGTATTTTTAGGAGCTAGATTTATTGTTGCTCGATGCGTTGGGAGATTAGCTGGATCGCTGCGTTTGCTGATGAGAAGGCTCCATGAAAGCTTTCCTGATAAGATATAGATTCTAAATCTCTTGCCATCTTTAATAAGATAATCCCAAGGTCTGCCTCTTTCCGAACTACCAAAGATTCATAGTATGATCTGGCTGCAACCTCACTAATTTCTACATTTGTATCTTCAACGCAATATTCATCGTCTAACCATTTATGCAACACTACTTTAAGCCACTCAGATTCCTGCAAAGGACATTTTCACCAAATCTTCAGCAGTTATTTACTCTCAACTCTTATCGGCTCATCCTTGGAGGCTTAGAGCGATTTTCATTATGAAATTTGATCAGTAACCTAATAGACACTTCTGACCGCACCGAGAAACTAAACGGAACTAATGGAAAATTAATAAATAGACCAAATCTCTCATCACCGCCAAAACAAAATTCGTAAAATTGATCAATTAGGTTAATTAACTTAATTACATGATCAAACATTTGATAGTATCTTAAGAAATTCAATAAATGTCCCTATGAAGTAACTAAAGGAAAAATTAAATGTTACCTGAAGAGCATTTGAAGGGATTAACCAATGACTAGGAACTCTAAGATCCTGAACCAAATCTCCTTCTTCATCTTCGTTTAAGTCTTGATAGTTAGAAAGAGAAAAATATGTTCTTGTTCTTGAGATGCACGGGAATTGAAGAAACGAGTTTTTTACCCTAATTGAACTCACAGAACTAAATATAATGGAATTTGATCTGTTGTTTTTATTAGTTAAGGAAGTAAGGTTTGGGTAAGCAAAGAAGGACTTGGGATTTACAGTGGAAGAGCAGAAAACTAGTGGTGACGCCATTGAATTTTGTCAGTTCACAGTTAAGAGATGATAACTGTTTCTAACCTCACTTTATTGGCAGGGGAATGGATATTTACACCCAATGAACAGAAAATAGCCTTGAAATTTTGAAACGAACAAACTTGTTGGGATGAATGCTATCCAGGATCATCACGTCGTGTACAGGAATAAGTAGTTAGCTTTATATACCCTAAGAGTCTAAAAACATATATAGACACTTCATTTGAGAAGCAAGTCACTGTAAAAGTGGTGAACCAAGCATTTCCACTGTGATTCAAATAATGCAGAATTTGAAAAATGTGGCAGAACTCATAGGGGCTCATCACGTCATCACTCAACAGGAACAACTATCATTGAGTAACAAATTCGAGATGTATTAAGTGACATACCCAGAAATCTTTTTAAGGTTTCAATCGTGTGCGAGATTGCAATAATTTACCTTGATTTTAAATAAGCGGCACTGCGGCTGTATTCGAGCACCCTGCAACTTTTGCTTCGGATATTTGCAAATGCAGCAAGTCATACTGTCATAGCATGCACCGATTAAGCAGGGTTTTTGAGGAATCTAAGGCTCTTTATTCACTTTTGAGAGATCAAGCTGTGGCTCATGTTAGTGAACAAAGTCACAGAGTTATGTAATAGGGGTTTTATTTCATTATTATTCTTCATATGAAATTGAAAATACATACAACATTTATGGAATTATGACATAAGTTTATAGCTATATATATAAGTCATGCAAACAGACCAAGACTAGACTAGACTAGACAAGAGCGACTCTTGACCAACACAGCAACAGACATGCATACATGTTAGATTGCTCTTAACAAACCATTACCTACTTTCTGCTTATTTATTTTCTTCTTATTATACCTCTCCACTTCTTATTTAGTTACAAACATACTTTTCTACTGATATATATAATGGATAGACCAACTCTTAACTCTATATAGCTAGAGAACCTAACTGATCAGTAACTTTACATATATATAGCCAGACCATATTTTGGATAGGATGATGCATGTTGATGATAATGGTAATGAGATTATGGTAATGGTGATGTTATCCTTATTCTATTTTCTTCTTCAACTTTGGATAAGTACGTATCGCACAAACATTTACTGTGGGATTGGATTGGGCGAATCAGGATCCATGTTATTGACTTCTTCCTTGGGGCTAATGTAGATCTTTTGAACTACTCGTCGAAATTCCCTGCATTCATAATGAAACAGAATTAGACAACAACTTAAATGATTTATATGTACCAACTACTTCGAGCACAATTCATTTAGTTAATGGGTTTTGATGCTTAACGGCAAGGGAAATCGCCTAGAAACATGATATCCAAATTGTACTTCTTAACATAAAGAATATCAGTTAAACTAAACAAGACATAAATACTTGTAAATTAGTCTATAATGATCACCTTATAAAATTTGGTGGGGGTATTGGAACAGCTCTGGCATGGCTTTTCGACACCACTTCCAGATCCACTAGAATATGAAGGATTCGTGATCTTAGATGAGTCGGAAATTTGATCAGAATCCACCATGCCGAAATGTGGAACATGACAATTGTCATGAAAGAATTGTGGGAAACTCATTTCTGAAGCTGGAGTTGTTCCCATTGGAATCTTTACTAAATCAACACCAAAAAGCATGCAGGGGCTACTGTCTCTTTGCTGATGCATTGGTACTTCATCGTGTGCATGGCCCATCATTCCTGGGAAACCAGAACTTGGGAAACTGAATTGAGGAACTGACCGGTTCTCACTAAATCCAGAATTGCTACTGTCATTACATGTTGAAAATAGGGGTGGATGAAAGTTGCTACCGAATCGTGACACATCTTGATATGCACAATTAATTGGTAAATTATTTCCAGGATCCATATAAAAAGGATCATTTCTTTGAAACGGGAACGGGTTCTGACCCCAGTTATAGTTCCTTGGAGGTATCAAATTTGGGTTTGATGGAATTTGTCCATTTTCTTGACCATGAAAGACCCCTGAAGACTGCCCTGGCAGTGGTGGTGCATGCTCAGTCGAACCTAAGGATAGTCCTAATGAAGGAGCTAAATTTAGATGATTCATACGCGGTTCAGTAAAAGTAGTAAGTAAGAATCCATTTTGGTTAAATCTTCTAAACTTATCAGTAAACATTACTAACCATCATTGCACAGTGTAGATGATTCATCTGGTGATGCTTGACTGGTTCTAAGTCTCTTTGTTCGGGATTGAACCTGTTGCATGTTAGTCGCAGCTGAAAGTGGTTCAATCATCCATGGAGAAATCCGAAGTGGACGTGGCACGGAGGAAGATGGTTCATCCCAATGAGCCTATGAATGTATTGCATGAGTAAAATTAAGTCAAAATATATATACAAGCTTGTTGTTCATTTCAATTACAATTGGAGAAGATCAAGAGTAACTTACGACGAGACATTTCCATTGCGAGCAGGGCCAGTGAACAGGATCATCCTCTTCGATACCAACTAAGGTGCCTGAAGGTCTGGTTTACGGAAACATGCATGTAGACATGATGATTTGACCATGAAATCAAACGAGATTAAAAAAAAATAATAATAATAATAACACTAAGTTAGGTCACCTTTCTTCTGGAGCTTCTTCCCTGTCAATCCTCATTTTAAATCTAGTCCCAACTGCAAAACTGCTTCTTACGCTATTCATGTATTGCTTATATGGGATCAAGAACTCTGATGGGCTTGTCCTGAGAAATCGAAAACAATTGTTTAAGAATGCCAAACACAACTGTTTCCGGTACAAAATAAACATATTTATAATTACCTATACTAGGACGAATCTGATTAAAAAAAATTACCTTGGACGATAGTAAACACTGAACATGGATCCAGTTGAAAGTGCATGCGAAGCAGTTGCGAGTATGCCAAGCTGCATGGTGTGACTGCTTATGACTGATGTTGATGGATAACTTTGCATCTTACTTGAAGCACGGCGAAACCCAACGCGAAGCTCCCCATCTTCTGCCCTGAAATTACAAACATATATCTACGGTGACTCTCGATAATGCAGCAGTACTGACTTCTAATCAAATAAATAAACCAATGACCCCCAGCAAGACAAAGCAATTGACCACAAAAGAATGGTACTCTCAAGAAAGCATAAATATGAGACAAGTTGAGGAAAACCTTATGAAAATAAAGGTATCACCAGCAACAAGTTTCTTTGAGTTCACAAATGTACTCCAACCACTTGTAAGCAAGTGCCTCTTGGGTTGACCTAGATTTATGTTAGAGAAGAATACATGCATTTAGAAGATCAATGAGGCAGAAAATGAAATTACAAAATGTTAAAAGAAAAGAAGCAATCAAGTAAATGACCGTCAATTCATCATATGATGATATTTACCACGATAAATATGGCGGAAGCGCCATTCTACCCCATGCAAATCTTTTGCCACCAACTCTTGACATGGTGGTTGCTGGCTCATGTCCTACAACAACAACAAACAACAACCAAATTAAGTCTAAAAGCCTTCAAAATGGGGATTCAAAATAAAAATTATAAACCAGAGGAAACAAAATGAAGTTATAAAAATACTTCTATGATCATCTTAGAACAGCAAGATGATTCGTCTCCTAGATTAGCTAATTGATCTGGGCTTGATAAAATTCAACGAAATCCGTCAACTATATAAATACAGTGATGTTGAGGACGTGCATGAATAACACTTGCGTTTTGGATGCTGGACAAGAGGAGCATTCTTTCTTCAAGTTTCAGACACATCATTACCCACATGTCACATGAAATGCATTCTTCCCAGCATCAAAAGATTCCTCTCCTTCCAGACTCAAATGTTTCGTGGTAAATTTGCTTTAGAACCAACTAAAACCGAAAAACTTTACTTTTCCTGATTAAACCCAGAAAGAAAGTGAAACGGATATACCCACGGAAAGTCGAAGATCATTAATTATTCTTAATTTTCAGTTGGACTCCATATATAAACTTCAGCGCGTGGTTTATCTAATAGTGAGTTGAAACTAAAACATACCAAAGGTGGAAGACATTCATTAGCATGTCGTCTAAGAACCGAAAATCCTCCATGAGTACTTGTATCAGATGGAGTAAGTATCTTGCAAAAGGAGTAAACTTTAGTGTTCTTAGGAGGAAAAAGAAGTTTCTCTTTGTTTATTCCAGGTTCATCTTGCTGCGAGAAAAGTCATCAGTTATTTTAGTTAGCTATATTTTTGAAAACCCAAAACAATTAAATGTCATATTATACTCCATCCGCCCTAATTAAATGACCTAGTTAAAATTTATTAGTAAATTTAAAATTGATTTATCTCTCAAACTATACAACGGATTTTCGTAAATTTTGTATCCTTGGAAAACATTTTAAAACACATACCTAATGAATATAAATATGACTATCAAATTTTACATATTTTTTATAACAATATTAATTTATTACTCCATTTATTTATGGTATATGTCATCTAATTAGGGACGGAGGTAATATAACAAAACCTTCGAGTCCGGAACTAGTGTCACTTGAGCAAACACTTCATCTGATTCCATTTCAGCCTACAAATTTAAACCGAAGACAGAATCAGTCAAATAAAATTTAATCAAACTTAAATTAATGCAGCAACAAATCTATAACACATTCAGCACCAAAGTCGGAAATGAACAGTTTTTTATGGGTGAGTGAGAGAGAGAGAGATTGAATAACAATATCTATACCTTAAGTTGTACATATATAACTCTGCAGAGAATCTTTGATGGTAGATCATAAACAGGCATTTGAGAACTGGTTCGTTGATTTGTATATGCTTCGACCTACACCAATAAAAAGCCAAGCAAATGAAACAAAATAAAGGAGATATAATTACAGAGAAATTCACAAGTGTTGCGGTAATATTCTTTAAATGTTGTATAAAAAAGGAAATACAAACTGAAGAAAACACCCTGTATGCAACAGTACTAGAGACAACCTGAATGAAACGAACCTGTTCTAAGTGACCTTGTGGGAAATAAAAAACTTTCTCTCCTATACGTGGAATTTTAACGGAGGGTCCAGCACATGCATTCCATAATGCGCCATATATTCCATCTCTTTCGTCTGTTAACCCGAAAACACAATTCGGTTGTTAATGGGGTTTCAGCTAAAAAGAAATCTAGAAAACAAAACTCTGATCCAAGTTTGAATATTTTGAATTGTTGAAAATTTACACCGAAAATGAAAAATAACTAGGATCAAAAGTGAAAACCAGCTGAAGTGCATAGGTAACAAATACCCAGAAAAAAACATTTTATTGGCCAAATTAATAATTTAATGTCCAACCCAAGAAGGAACATAGTATTACAATAAAGGAGTACAGAATCACCTTCAATCTTCAAAGTTGAAAACAGGCGCAAAAAAAGAAAAGCCAAAATAAAGGAAAAACACAACATGAGCGAAAACATATACATGTAGAATGCTTGGGAAAGAGAGAGTGAGAGGGAGAGAGAGAGGTAGCTTATGCATGCACCTCTGGATTTGCAGAGTAAGACTTGTTCTAAGGAAGTAGGGTCTTTGATGATATCAGGACATATACCCTCTAAATTCAATCCTTCTGCTCCCACACAGCCCATCATCTTTGACAATAAACCTCTGCCTCTCTCTAATTATACATGCACAAACTCAAATACACAGCAATTAGTGGAGCAACTTTGATAAACAATGAAGTAAAACTTAGTAAACTCTCAAACAACGACAGTAACAGTTTTAGCTAGAGATATATATATATATATATCAAACTTAAGGCATTACTCATACTCCTGTAGCAAGACTCTCTATGGTTTCTTCTCATCCATTAAACTTCTCTTTATATAATAATTAGGAGACCATCACGCCTCCTCTCTCCTCAACGCCTTTTTGCTTTTCAGGAACACCTGCTCTCGTTTGCTGCCTCTTCCCAGCTGCACACTCCTTAATTTTTACCCCGTGTCTATTTTTCAGTTTGTGCATGCACTATTTTAATACTAACATACCAATTTTGACTCTGATTTGTTGTACACCTCGCAGTTGCACCGATTCAAAACTCAAATACAATTTTCAACAAATATTTGATTTGGAAAGATATCAATCTAATATATATAAGCATGCAAGACTCAGGAGCTCTACATGGAATAACAGCTCTTAAGTTACCTGCTGTACATAGTCGTATACGTAGCCTAGATTCACTTGATCTGTCCTTGAATAACCTAGTTTTAGCTTTGGTTACATGAAAAAAACGACAATTCCCAACACCTAAAAGTAATACCGTCATCAAAATGTGCCGGAAGGACCGGAACATAGATAGGAAAAGAGAAAAGGGCGGCTCTTCCGTTACGACTCTTTTGACAGACGTGATGTTTAACAAGCGGAAACTGACATTAACAAACGGCGTTAAATCTGGGTTTTTGTTTGATAGCTAAACCAAAACCAATTGGTTTAACTGAAAGAAACACAATTGAGTTCTTTGAGAAACATTTGTCAAAAAGTACTGAAATCGTGTCATTAACTGAGGTTAAATAGGTGAAAAAGAAGAAGAATTTGATCAGTTACAAGTTTTATTTGTCTTAGTTAGGGTTAGGTTTTGGATCCCGTGTTATCATGAGAAGTATACAAACACGCGAGATTTGCTTGCCCTAACTTGTTTTTTTCTATTCACATCTTATCGAAGCTGGAAATCAGTTACAGAATCATATTTTTCGTTTCTCATTTTCAAATTTCAAGGTTCCTATATAAATAGAATTTGATGTACCGGTGTTTGCACGATTATGCATGCATGCATGCATGCATAATAACATTTGATTAGCTCCTACTAGAAATGTTATAATGCAAGTTATATAAGTATAACATTGCAATTATTTCAATGTTACTTTGCATTTGCTGTATTTTAACCATAATATTATATGACCAGTTGTAGTTAACTACTTCTATTTACTTAAACCTTAATGCTATTTGGGTCGAGAACAATTACTAATCTAGGAATTACTAGTTAATCCACTATAGGAAGAACCGGTTACTGTGTAGTCCATTTCTCTCGTCCAGCATACGTGTAAGGTGTTTTATGTGTATTTCATAAATGTTGTAATTGTCCCTCCGTCCAATCAATACCTAACATAAAAACACGTCAAGCATATTATTTTTATTTTTCAGATCTGAATCGATTAAGAAGAAGAAGACCGAGAGCAGATTCATGAAGAAGAAGAACAAAGAAGAAGAAGATATAATTCAATTGAAGAAGAACAACAACAAAGAAGAACAAGATATCATTCCATTAATAGATCAGCGAATAAAAAAAATAAAGAGATATGGATTTAATCAATATTGGGATTCTTAACTTTTTAATCTATTTCCTCGTCTGGATCTGTTATTCAACATTGAAAACGAAGGTAGTCCATTCAAAACGATATGATTTAGTTTATTAAAGTGAAGATTAATACTCCTTTCGTCTCCGGTTAGTTTTGATTTCAATTTTTTGTTAATTTTATCTTTGATCAAATTGTTTTGGGTTTTAGGTTCGTATAAAAAAGATTGGGAGATTTTGTACGATCCTACAATAACCCAATTGTTTTTCTTTTTTTGTACATATTTTCATTCAGAACATATTGAATCATCAACGTTTTCCTTTTATACATATTTTCTTTCAGTACATATCAACATGTATTGTTGGATCATCTATTCTTTTTTCTTTTGTACTTTTTTTTTCTTCTGTAAATATTTTCCTTGAGTAAATATTAATATGTATTGTTGTATCAGTATGTACTATTGAATCATATACTTTTCCATTGATACACGTTTTTGTTCAGTACATATCAATATGTATTATTGGATATGTATTGTTGGATCATCCACTCTTTTTCTTTGGGTACGTATTTTTCTTTAGTACATATTAATATGTAGTGTTGGATCATCTACTCTTTTTTTCTTTTGTGCTCTTTTCCCCTCAGTACATGGTTTCCATGAGTACATATCAACATGTACTATTAGATCAATATGTACTGTTGAATCATACTTTTTCCTTCAATACATATTTTCCTTCGGTACATATCAATATGTATTGTTGACCAATATGTACAATTGGATCTTCTACTCTTTATTTTTCTTTGTACTCTCTTCTTCTACTGTGGTATTTGTGTATTCTTTGTATTCTTCGATCTTGTTTTTACCAGGATTCACCAAATGTAAATTTCTCCATGGTTTTAGTAAAATAGGGTTTTCTTCAATCTTTTCTCAATATGTATTATTGATCAATATGTACAATTTGATGAGTTTGTTTGATTTTTTTGTTTATCTGTTTGATGATTTCCTTTTTAACATTTCAGTTTGTTTGGTTGGTTTGAAAATTTGATTTTTCATTTTGATTATTTTTGCTCTAAACCTAATCATATTTTAGTTTATTTTTGCTGTTTTGATTTTGCAGTTTTCATTACTGTTGATCGAGAAGAAAGAACGAAGAAGTTGTAGAGAAGAATAAAGAAGGAAGTAGTGGGAGGAAACGGTTAAAGCGTGAGTGAGGATAGCCTGATAACTTTACATATGTTTAAACCTTTTTGGACTAAAGGATAAATGTTTAATCCCGCTGGACTAGCCACTAACCCGGGTCGGGTTTAGTGGACTAAACAGGAAATCCCTCATTACTAATACGGCTTCTAATGATAAAAGGAAATGAGTTAAAGAACTCCATTTTTGACAGTGTTGTAAAAGTTTAGACAGCAGGAACATGGTACAACGACCGTTATAACGAGGAAGCATTCACAAACGATCGTTATAACGTGATAGTGACGGCGAGATCTAGTCTATTATGCATGTTTTAATGTCGTTTACGAAGGCGACATTGTACAGATTTATCCATGAAACTTGTCGTTGACCATTGACACGTATCGACAAACTACAAACCCTACAGAGATGGAATTGTATTCAGTGTTATCATCAAAATTGTTTGCACTCGCTTTTCTTAACCTAAATTGACACATTTAATTCAACGTGGAATTAGAGATGTAGTGATCAAAATGTGGCATGCATTCCAAATAATTAAGGGAAACATGTACCACAGGATGTTATCCATTTTTGATTATTGACTATATTCCACGTATTCCTTCACTTTCACCCGATGCCCGGTGTGCATGTTTTCTTTTATAGATTACCCACATTTGTATGAAACTTAAAGGTTTGCAGCAACACACAATCCCCATAATTACCTTAAAAGTTTCATCACCCTCCAGCTTTGTGTTTAAAATACCAATTTTGTACTACGGATAATTGTTCAAAAGATAAAACATATACCTACTTCAACAACTTTCTCACCTATGTCACAAGTCCATTCTTTCACTTCCTCACCTTCTGCATCATCATAATTTTGGCGATCACTTTTGCCTTCTTCATATCTGTCAGGTTCTTCTTCATCCAAGTCAGTATCAGTTTCACCGCATTCTTCATCATCATCAGATCTTCATGAGTTTCCACTGTGAGTCATCTTTAATAGGCAAGTCATGAATATCATGGTTCTTCATATTTGTACTCTCAGGCAATGCATCAAGTTTTTCTTAAGCTAACAATGCTTCCAATGTATCATGTTCCTCATCAAGTTCAATTGATGGTTGGTTCTTCTGTTTCTTCTTTATTGCAGGTGATTTTGAAACATGTCTCTTTGTGGGGGTATGCTGAGATGTCTGCTGACTAGGCATGTCCACTGAAAACTGACTTGGTTGTTGTACTGGTGACACTTGTGATGTGTGCTGACTTGGATCATTTGTCACTATATCTTATTCTTCACAAAAATTGGTTTGCCAAAATTCATCATCAAGACTCTCCCAATCTCTGATAACTGGTAACTCTTGTTGAGTCTGTGTTTGTGGCTCCACAACTTCTTCATCCACAATAAAAGGACCTACATCATCACCAACTTCATCAATCAAAACAACTGGAGGAACTAATTGTTCACCAGGTTTCATAACGTTCATAGCTTTATCATAACTCATAAACAAATGAACTTCATTCGGTACATCTTGGTCTGATTCATTCCAAAACTTCGACAGCTCACTCTGTTCATCAATAGAACGATAAAGTCTCCTCTAGTTGAAACTTATAACCCTAACAGATTGAGCCTCATCTGCATTCCAAAATACCCCCTAAAAAAGTAATGATCTTCATGACAGTATATTTACACGCATCTCAGTTATGTTTTCTTTTGCACGTATCTGCATGCATGATACAGCATGAATTAAACCATTAAGCTCAAGATCTTAGATATGCAGTTTCTCAAACTTGGTTTAGTTAATGGGTTCTTTTTTTCTCGTGCACAATACTCATAGTGGAGCCTCTCCTTTTTGCTCCATTTAGGGTTTATCACGAGGTTCACACTTAACCTAGCATCTCCACTTGTACAGATTATACAAACTCATAATTGCAAGTGCGTCCTACATGATACCGTCGGATCATTAATTTTCAATGATAGGATACCCACCCTATTATATGCATGTAATTCTCTTGTAAATACATCTTAGGCAACCAAATCGGCAACAGCTCAAAATAAAGACTTAACAAATGGGTTCATCAATCCTCTTGAACGCATCAGAAATTTATCAGAACCATATATTCAGAATACTCATCTATTCATAAAGCAGTAGTGTCAATTGTCAAACAAAGATTTTTGTCAAATGGAAAACAGATTTGAGGAGAGCAAGCACGACAATGCTATTTTCTGCCCCATGCACCTCCCAAGTCTGCTCCTTTACTATAATCTGGTGTGTCCTCAATTACATCTTAAATCACGTGAATATTTCTCTCCCATATATATCTCTTCAGACTCTTCTCTTATACTTGATCATTTGTAAAAGAATTTTTTTCTCTCATTTATCCTCTTTTATCTCAGGTTAATGTTCTTAAAATTTTGAAAAGTCATTATATTTCTGAAAAAGACAACTGTAAAAGATTAAGCCGCTCAGAAATGACCTTTTTGGCCTGATTAAATTTGTCGTAAATAAAATTATCGACAGTCTTTAGACGTCGAGGAGTCTGTCCTGTTTAAGGTGTCGAAAACCTTAAATAACAACGACATAGTATCGTTTATGATAATAATAACCGACGATTTTTACTTGTCAAAAAATGACGGTGTTGTCTGTCAATTAATTCGAAAATCAAATTGACACCCAGTTTTCTCTTTGACTACTACATTTCATCAACTTTCATTGTTGCTTAAATTATGAATAAAAGACCAGACATTTTTATCATTAAAAGCATTTTATAAACAATATAACCAATATTTTTCTCACCGTACATATGTTTGAAAATAAGAATTGATTATATCTTATAGTAAATGCACAAGTGGACATAAAAACAAAATTATGCAGCTAAAGATAGCTCGTCTGAAAAGTCTGAAGCTAATACATTGTAGGTAGTAAAAATAACATTGATCATTCTACACCAGTAGCTTTTGCATATTTTGGTCTACTTTGCCCATAATGAGCAAAAATAAACAATAAGCAAAAATCCATATTTGCCATGAATCTCCATTTCTGCCTGAAATTCAACAGCATGACATAGATTAAGCCGTAGATCTTATCAAATCTAGCACTAACAAAAAAAAACATAAGTTGTTCAAGATACAAGAGTCAACTTCTTGCCTTTCTCTTTCCTTGTAGGGTCATGGTAAAAACAATAAAACTCCCACTACTAACAAGTGATGCCTCGGATTTCATAAGTTTATAAAAATCAGAATTTTTGTTTACTTTTTGTGTAGAACTTGGAGATTGACCCAACAAACATCCTTCACTAGTTTCATCAAAATCCTGGACCGTGAGGTGACCGCTTGATAAGATCATCTCATAAAATCATGAAGAACTTCCACTTTTTGGATTTAGTCAAGTATTAGGTAGGAAAGGTATGGAAATCCTGAGAGTAAACTGTATTTCAGATTTGTCTGCTCATTCCAACTAAGACATTTGGACTGAATGATGGATTTCGATGACTAATTTTCCTATCATCACATATTATGGGGATGTTTAAAACTATTATTCTGAACCTGAAATTATGTGTAGAGTTCTTAATCTCCTTATTCAAGATTCTGAAATGCATGAACCTAAATGGATCCATACTAAAAAAAGATGGTGTGCCTAGTTTTAAATTTTTTTACGGGGTTTGACCAGTAAATTAGGTGATCCTAACCCAATATGTAAAAAAATTGGAAACTTATTTGTCAACTCAGAGTACATCTCTTGTTTGAAAATTATATTTTAATAGCATACTAGTTATATACGTTTACTCATAAAGTATTTCCTAATTGCTTCCTTTGCAATGGCAATCAGAGTGAAGATTCTCTCCATATTTTTTCTGAAGTGTCCTCTTGTTCTTGCTATGTGGTTTGCTCTTGGACTAACACCTTTGTTTTCAAATAGAAATTTCATCTCAATTCAGTAACGGATAGGTCATCTATATCATAACCATGAGACAAAGTTGATAGAAAAACACTTTATATTTTTTGGTTTGTCAAGAAACACATGTGCATGTGTTTTTAAAAATCAAAAACTTGATCCAGTAAAGTTAGATGGAGACGTTTCTTTCTAGTTTGCTTATATTGAAGAAAAAAATCTATTAAATGATGTAGGGATTGCAGTTAATAATATCTATAACTTACAGAGAATACTTAGAAATAACAAAAAAAATACTAATACAGTATATGCTTCTTATGGTTACTCCACAAGAAGATATGGATATATTACAATACTCATTGATGAATATGAAGAGTGTCAACATACCAGAGCCTCATCTGGCCTAGTATGCAGGGAATCATCTACTTATGTTGATGAACATGGCTTGGTAGCTCACAAAACAAAGTTGAGTTCGTGAAGTTACTTTCATGTTTACGAATTACTTTGTTACCAAGCAAGCTTAAATTTTCCATATAGATTACTTATGCAAGCATGTGAGAAGTTTTTCTTAGATTATAAAAAAGAAATACGCAACCGTACATTAGTCGAAGTGCACGTTATGCACCAAGTGGTTAGCCTTAATGGTTAAATGTTTGGGAACCGATAAACATATATTGGAGTATAATAACTCTCAAGACCAAAACAGTTTGTGAACATATTTGTCGTCTCGGAGTTCCGGAATCTTTTATATTGATAAGTTCGTTAACTATCCAAAACAATTTGCATACTCAAATAAAAAAGGTTTACAGATAACTCTTAAAATCAACCAGTTCGCGAACTGAAAAAATCAATTCATTTAATAGAGATACCAAAAGTATCTAGCTAGTAGTATCTCAGAATCGACAAGTTCGAGAAATGATAAATTCAGTTCTTGTACGCGAGTTAATTGAGAAAAATTCATCAAGTATTTATTATTTATAATTTCAAAATCATGAACTGACCAAATCAATTTGTGAACATAAAAATTAAAATGATGACTCCTTATGAACTCAAATACCTCTCAAATGATGCCAATGCTTCTCCATGCATCATATGTTCCATGTGTTACAGACTTTACTTAACCATAGGTAATAGACAATATGGATGCATTTGAATGCGTTACGCTCTTGTAGCATTATCCAAGCTTTGGTCAGGCTTTGGACCAATGCGTAAGCATACCATGAATTATCTTGCATCCTTAATCCATTCTTTGAATTGGGCCAAACTGTGGATTCTCGGACATGCACCATTGCACCATCAATATTGCATATGCCAACGTCATTATTTGTCTTAGCCTTATGTTGTTGCATCATAGGATAAATGTGTCTTTATTTGCTATGACACTGACTAGGACGGTAACACTAATCCATAATATGATCTTATTTGAATTTTGACCAACTACTAAAGTCATCTACTTATACTAGGATCAATAGAAAGATATATGAAAACGAGTTCAAAAGGAAAGATAAAACTCCATTACTTACCTCGACAAAGCTTCTTCAGATTGGTGTTTTATTTTAATCTTCAATTATTAATTCACCTTGAGCTACTCAGAAAATCCTAAGACTCTACTACGTATACCTAATTCATTCCAAACCGAAATTGACTTTAGTAGGCTAAATGAAATCAAATAGTTTTGGCAAATAAAATATGATAACATACTTGACATACCAAGGTATGTACGTTTAACCAAGCATTCTCTCTAACATAGTCAAATTGATGCTTTTACATTTTGGATGAAACCTATAAAGACCTCGAGCCTCTAGGAATGAAAGAAGATAACTAAAAACATATATCCCAATGACAAACAGATAAGAGGAGAGAGGACAACCATGTCTCAACGCTCTTTTTATATTACAAACTCATAAGGGAGCCATTCACCATAATTGAAAATCTGGAAGTATAAATTCTTGAGGAAAACCAAATTTGTGAAGAGAATCAATGATATCTTCACGGCTAAAAGTGCATACGTTTTCTTCAGATCAATTTTTAGAGCACATCTAGAAGAACCCACAAATGTATGATAGTTTCTCACTAGTTCATGAGTCACTATCGTATTGTCTTGAATACTTATACCAGAAATAAAAGTTGACTGATTGGAACTAGTAAGAGAACCTATAATGGTCTTCATTCTAAGACAAAAATTCTCAGTAATACACTTGGTTATCACATTACAGCAAGAAATAAGTCTGAAATCAGAAATGAAGGTAGGATTTTATGATTTAGCAACTAAGGTAATGAAAGTACTATTAACTTCTTTAGAAAGTTTACTTTAATGAAGAAATTAGCAATACCCTCAACAAAATCATCACAAATAACGGACCAGACCACTTTAAAGAAGTAACTAGAAAACCCATCTGGACGCGGGCTTTTGGAGAAATGAATAGTGGAAAAAGTCAACACCACTTCATCTCTGGTAACAGACACAATAAACCTTGTATTTATATCAGGAGATAAAAAAAATGCAAAGAAATATCTTGCATGACCTGAGCAGTACACAATCCCTCACATAAAATCATAAAAAGCCACACAATCAGCAACAATAATCTTATCATCATCCAAACACCCACCGTCTCTAGAATGAAGAATGAAAATGTTATTTCTAGACTTTCGTTCCTTTATAGAATTATGAAGGAAAAAAAAATTGTGTTAAAATCTCTTACCTCTATCTAATACACCTTTCAATTCTGCTTAGCCAAAAAAAAAAAAATCATGTCTAACAATTTAGCATAATGCTTAACCGCCTCTCTCCAATTAGCACTAGAAACACTTAGAGGATTAGATTGTAGATCGTACTGCAACTTCAACATATCTTTCTCAGCTACATCTACTTGCTCAGGCACTTTCTTGAACTTTGCTTTCCTCCAAGATATAAGATATCTCTTCACTTTCTTAAGATTAGCAACCACCCTCGTCATTGGATTTAATTAATTCCCATGTCCCAAGCATGTCTTACAATATCCAAGAACTCCACATCATCATCCATAAAACTGCAATACCTAAAAGGAAGTGGAACATGAGCCCAACTTTAACAATAAGTCACGACACTAGGGTTATGATCATAAATACCAACATTTAAGAATTCAACACCAGACTCGTGAAATTGAGCAATCCATTCAAAGTTAACCAGACCCCTATCGAGTTTCTTTATCATCCTATCAATACCTTTTTGTTGATATTAAGTGCGGAAACTACTAGTAAATCTTAAGTCAAAAAGTAAAGAAGCCTGAATGCAATCCCAAAATCAGAAAACTGAGATCTAATCAACGCAAACCTATTCAAATTAAAATGTAAAGTTTGTTATTATCATAAGCAAAAGCAATAATCTCGTCCCACAAATACATCCTAACAGCCAAATCATTATCACCATAACCATAGTAATAATGAAAATAAAAAATTGACTATACCAGACATGAATAAAATATTTAAAAAAAGTATTAATCATTGTGACCTTCGTAACCTCATTATCCTATCCAATCTAAACTCTCCCAACAGCATTATAAACATAATTATCAACAAATTGCCAACAAGGCGCTATTTTGTTTCTTATTCTGCTATTATTATTTTGAGAAACATGAGTCTCAACCAAGCTAAAAACCTATTAACAACCACATGTTTTAATCGATCATTAGGACCCCTTAAATTCCAACGTCCAACTTTAAACATCATTGGAAACAAGAAGTTTTCTAGTACCCCCAAGACTTTTTATTGTCTAAAAGTTGTTTTAGACACACCTATATAATAGACACATTTATGTGTCTACTTTGGTCTCAATTGTTTATATTGTTACTACCTATTTTGTACTTATTTTGCTATTTTGTGTGTTTGTAAGTGTTTTTAGGAAATAAAGCTCTTATGGAGAAAGGTGCTCGAAAAGTGATCCTAGTAGAAATTACTAAAGGCACCCCCCATAAAGTGTTAAAGGAACCTCAAAAATAGATAAGGGGTCTTCACTGCTATAGGCACCCGGGACTGATAGGGGAACCTCCTTCTTCACGGGTTAAAACTTTTTTTGGCAGGAAAGTTGTTTTAACAATTGCAAAATTCTTGGATCAAATTTGATGAGATTTTCTCGGTATTTTGTGTTGGTTTTGGATTAGTACCAACTTATTTCGACGAATCAGGGGTGGTACGTGTTTTGGAAACATGAATAAAAAGAAGATTTCAACAAAATAGAGCATGAAAATAACTCGGGTTTGTTGTTTCATGTTTATGGGAAGTACATGGATAAAAAAGGATAGACATCTTCTTTGCTTATGTTCCACTCATTGTAAGATGTGTATATCATGTCTGGAGTGTGACAGCTGCGAGTTAATGCGTGGGAAGAAGAAAGAAAAATAAAATTTCCGTCACTGGCAAAAAAGGAAAGAGAATTAAATAAACAAGATATGGGAATTAAACTCGAAGATATGTTTGTACTCTATATATAAAGGTTGTTGGCGAGCCAAAGAAGGATTATCGAAAGTAATGGGAGAAAACAGAGTGAAATCGAGAGTTGCAGAGAAACGTCTTTGTTGCTGCTGTGAAGAAGAATAACAAATAACATTAATATGCTCTAGACAATCGTTAACAAATTGTCGCAGTTCTAAGCTTTAAGACTATTTCATGCGATAGTTTTATGTGACAGTTTTCCTATTTTTCCTTGTAACAGTGGGTTTGCAACGTTTAATTATTTTCCCCCTTTTCACCATTTGTAAACACTTTTGAGCGATGAATATATATGTTGAACGTGTTTCTACTATGATGAGCTAATTCTTGTGTAACCAAGGCAATGGAGGAAGCTATTACGCATGATTGATGGGTAATTATTTTATTTTCTCTAGTTTTAATTTATAATTCACTCAATCACTTCTTTTCGAAGTTTTAAATTGTTTGCATAATTTTCTTAATTTCTGGTCATTCAATTCGATAGGTTATACTTTGTTTAATCCATTGATAATTTATGCTTAGAGAATACAATTAATATTTGAGAATATGCCTGATTATTTGTGAATTAAGAAATAAAAGAACTTAGAAAATAAGTAGGATTTTGAAATATTTGTTGCATCATTCAATCATGTGTAACAGTGGAATCTAGTGTCTTGGTTGCTTTTAATATCTTGTTATCACTTTCATTTGAATTTTTATTATTTTGTAAAAGAAATTAAATCTAAAATCAACTTTCACAAGTCCGATAATCGAATCCTTTTCTCTCACCATAGCAAAAATAACATCATTATACTAGCAGTATTATGAGTAAAGTTTGATCTAATACCATGTGTATACATATTATCCTCTCCAACAAAAGAATTAGCTCTAGTTTATATTAAAGTAGTAGATTTGCTCGAATTCCCTGCTGACTACTAGTTACGTCTTCATGAGTCTTGTGAGACTCATACCCTTCCAACAACATCCTCAATCTCCTAGGACTCATTTCCTTCGAACATACATAACAAATTTATTTGATTTCACAGCAGGAATCTTAATAAATTTAGAATTACCTCATTTGGCAGATACTTTCTCCTTAGCAACAGTGAGCTTAGTCCTCCAACCACTACCCATACCAGCAGAATTATTTCTCACCATTATAGGGACTCCCAAATAAACCTCCTCTACATCGAATATGATAAAATCGTCATTTTCTTTATTAGAACTACCAACTCTGCTCATTTTAATTTACTCATATCCCAGATTTCCTTTGTTTCCACAGATTGCTTCACATTCTAATATTCCCCTTGCTCCACAGCTGGAGTTTTAGGCTTTTTAAAACATTTCTCCAAAGAATGACCAAAAGTACTGCAAAAAGTACATCTAGGCGGCTTCCAAGGATAATCTACCAGAATTTCAATTATTTTTCCATCAAAAATAATTGGAACAATGGATGGAAAAACATAAGTAGGATCAACCTCGACACAAATTCTTGCTAACTCATATGAAAGCTACTGATAATCTATTTATCCATCATAGTAGGTTTACGAATATAGCTAGCACTCGTACCTAGTCCTTTGGGGTTCCATATATGGATTAAAACGTTATGAAAGTTCATCCAAGATGGAACAGTCTTCAACTCAACAATCTCCCTCCAGTAAATGAGCCTAATCCCTATCCAAAAACAATTGATTAGCTATGTGGAAATACCATGTTTTGTAGCATGAATTATATCCTCATCACAATCAAATCCAAAGAAAAACACAAAATCTCCAGGAGTAGTCATTTACATCTCTCTTTTCAACTTCCAAGATTCAAAAACAATCTTCTTTACATTTACCATCATAAAGGGAAGCTTTCCACCCACAAATAAACCAACTACAAGCTCTTCACACCTCTTAATATTCTCTTGAAAATGATCATCACCCGCAGCAATCACCCTTTCTTCATTCACCACATTAGTCACATGACATCCCTGAGGAACTTCTTCCCGATTCTCGACTCTCTTAGAAGCAAAAAGATCTGACTAATCAAGACTACCAGCAAAAGAATTAGAAACAAACCTATCATATATCATCTCAGAAACAACAACCTTCAAAAACCCATCAGATCCATCACCAGAACCAGCACCAAACCTCTTCCCAATATCCTAAGAAGACATATGATTTCCTTCAATACTAGATTTCGAAATATCAGAGACTATGAAAAACAAAAGCATAAGAATGAACAATAACGTGGAAACAACCAAATCCGGAGAAAGAAACAAAATTTAACAATACCAATCATCAGATCCCCCAAAATCAAGATCAGAAGAGAAATAACACAGACACATGTTGACCAAAGCCAACCACCTATGAAAATTACCTCTTTCTCATTTAGATGACAGAATTATTAGACGTCGAATTGGGACCTTTATGTTACTTTTAGGAATATGGTGGTCGTGGATTAGTGATTTTTTATATGCCCCAAGTATGATGATTTTGGTTTTTATCGTATAAAATGTTATAAGGGAAAAATATCGTTTGGTCCTGTTTTAGGTGGGCCCATGTCTGTTTAGTCCTTTGGGAAAATGCCTTTACTGTTTGGTCCATAATTATTTAAAAATATAAAACAGACAAAAGTATCCTTCCGTGTTAATTTTTACTTATTTTCTTGTAGTAGTTCATTCGTCAAAATGAACTCCTGTTAATTTCTACTTATTTTTTTCAGAAAACATATAAACCAGAGTTCATTCCAGAAATGAACTCCATATAAAAACCTAAAAAAACAGAGTTCATTCCAGAAATGAACTCCATATAAAAACCTAAAATCATTCCAGAAATGAATTCCATATAAAAAACCTAAAAAAACAGAGTTCATTCCAGAAATGAACTCCATATAAAAACCTAAAAAAACAGAGTTCATTCCAGAAATGAACTCCATATAAAAAACCTAAAAAAACCATGATTTATAAAGGGGATACCAGTTCTACTAAGTGATGATACCGTTTCATATAGGATAAAAAGATCCCACCGATCCTGGCCGTTGGATCGATGAAATGGTATCAGCACTTAGTAGGACTGGTATCCCCCTTTATAAATCATGAAAAAAACAGAGTTCATCCCAGAAATGAACTCCATATAAAAACCTAAAAAAACAGAGTTCATTCCAGAAATGAACTCCATATAAAAAACCTAAAAAAAACAGAGTTCATTCCAGAAATGAACTCCATATAAAAAACCTAAAAAAACAGAGTTCATTCCAGAAATGAACTCCATATAAGAACCTAAAAAAACAGAGTTCATTCCAGAAATGAACTTCATATAAGAATCTAAAAAAACAGAGTTCATTCCAGAAATGAACTCCATATAAAAACCTAAACACACAAATCTTCATCTTCTTCATCATCTTCATCGATTTCATCTTAAGCAGCAGCAGCAACAAAACACATAAATCTTCATCTTCAAACAACAACAACATCGTATTCATCATCTTAACAGCAGCAACAAACAACAGACGCACAAAAAGAACACAAAACTTCATCATCTTCATCGACTTCAACATCATCATCAACAGCATCAACACCAGCAGAGAAGAAAAAACCCTAAAACTCCGTCGTTCATCATCTTCTTCGTCGTCTTTATCATATTCATCGTTTTTCATCTTCGTCTTCAACAACAACAATCACCGTCTTCAACAACAGCAGATCTCGAGAAAGTTTTTATCATCTTCGTCGTCTTCAAACAACAGTCGATCAAATCTTCAAATCAAGATTCATTGTCTGCAACATAAACAGCAGCAGAAAAGAAAAAAGAAAAAAATGGAGAGAAAAAAAAACTGAAATATAGAGGAGAGAGAAAGAAAAACTGAAAATAAGATATCTTTTACTCCTTTTTTGTATATATATGGTCCTTGTAGGATATTTTTGCCACTACAAGGTGACAATTGCATCATCCATGACGTCACCCTAGGACCAAACTATAATTTCTAGGACCAAACTATAATTTATATTTTCAAAAAGAACCAAACAGACAGTTGACTGGGTCCACTGGACTAGACTCTCTCTAATATATTATTCCTATGACTATATGGTATTTCCTACATGTTAGAAGTGCATCAAAATAGCCTTAGTTGTAATTGTCGATATTCAAAGCTCGGTAACGGATGGCCACATTAACATCCTATTTGACATGCTTATTTGATTGGTTGATTCCTTAACGGAAAGCCCCGTTACCATCCCGTTTAGTATCTCGTTTATTATTATACAAGTACCAAAACTAAATCAGTGGTGCGGATCGAAAGGTCACGCGCAGACTAGTTAAACAGTGCACAAAATCGGACTAAATGTTTCGAGCTGACCCCTCGTGTGCAGCTTTCTTCTAGGGTTTTAGATTTTTCAGCTGATCGCTCATCTTATGTTTTAATCAACGTCTAGGGTTTAAGCAACTAGGTTCTATGTTTCGAGCTATATGCTTTTTCTTCTTCTTCGATGAAACACAAAGGAATTTCTAGTGAATTGCGCAAGTCTTGAATCTCCAGTTACAGGTACAACCGTATAATAATTCTTACTTATTCCACAAATCTCAAACAATTTGATTACTTTGCTATTAGCAACCATCAATTTCTCAAAGAATCCATCAGTATGTGGCGGAACATTGCAAAACGAGCAGTTTCTTCGAGAAAACTTATGAAATGCTGGGAAGATTCAATCTGTAAGGTAAATTTAAAGCCTTTAGAATTAAATCCATTTCATCAGAATGGGGAGGTTAATGTTGTTAGAAATTTTTATTATCGATGTCTTGGTGATACTTCAGTTAGTTTTTCTGGGAATTTGAGCCATCCTAAGGGTTATGCTAGTGTTGCTGAGGCTATATGTACGACTGATACTGAAGAAGATATTTCTGTAATGGATGCAAATCAGGGAGAATTTCAACATGAGCAAGAAAAGGAACCGAAAATTGTTCCTGGAGTTGGAAATGCAGAATATGAGTTGCTTAAGAGGAGACAAATAAAGATTGAAACGGAGGCATGGGAACAAGCGGCCAAGGAGTACAAAGAGCTACTTGAAGATATGTGTGAACAGAAATTGGCTCCCAATTTGCCTTACATGAAGTCATTGTTTCTTGGTTGGTTTGAGCCGTTGCGCAATTGTATTGCTGCTGATCAAGAGCTTTGTAGGCAAGGGACTAAGGCTAATTATGCGCCATATTTTGATCAGTTGCCGGCTGAAATGATGGCTGTTGTTACGATGCATAAGATGATGGGATTTTTTATGTCAAGTGATGATCATGGTACTGCTAAGGTGGTTCAAGCTGCTTGTCAGATTGGTGAAGCCATTGAACAGGAGGTTAGGATACACAATTACTTGGAAAAAACTAGAAAGAAACCCGGTGAAGCTAAGGGTAAATCAAAGAAGGTGATGAACCTGATCCCGAGGCCATCAAACAAGCACGCTTGAGGAAAACAGTAAAGACTTTGATGAAAAAGAAAAAGTTACAACAAGTGAGGCACATAATCAAGGGACAGGAAGAAGATGAGATAAAGCCATGGGGACAGGAGGCTCATGCTAAGGTTGGAAGCCGTTTGATTGAATTGTTGATCCAATCAGCTTATATACAACCACCTGTTGATCAGTTATCAGATGGTCCGCCTGATATTCGACCAGCATTTAAACATTCTATGAAAACTATAAAGATAGATTCACTGAATCTCAGCAGAAAATTTGGAGTAATTGAGTGTGACCCACTGATTTTCCAAGGGCTGGAAAAAACAGCAAAGCACATGGTGATTCCTTATATGCCGATGTTGGTGCCACCAGAGAGTTGGATCAGGTATGACAAAGGGGCACATTTGTTTTTGCCATCTTATGTGATGCGTACACATGGATCAAAGCAGCAGCGTTTGGAAGTTAAGAATACACCAGTGAAGCAGATTCAACGAGTATTTGACGCTCTGAATACCCTTGGGAATACAAAATGGCGGGTTAACAAGAAGTTACTTGAAATAGTAGACAGAGTATGGGCCAGTGGAGGCAAATATGCTGGTTTAGTTGATCGTGCTGATGTTGTTTTACCAGAAAAACCAGAGACAGAGGATGAAGCGGAACTCAGGAACTGGAAATGGAAAATTAAAAATGCTAAGAAAGAGAATAATGAGAGACATGCTCACCGGTGCGATTTGGAACTCAAACTTGCTGTAGCGCACAAAATGAGTGCTGAGGATGGTTTCTACTATCCGCACAACCTTGACTTCCGAGGTCGTGCCTATCCCATGCACCCATATCTAAACCATCTTGGCTCAGACTTATGCCGGGGTATCCTTGAATTTGCGGAGGGACGCCCTCTTGGAAATTCAGGCTTGCGGTGGTTGAAAAT
This sequence comes from Papaver somniferum, assembly GCF_003573695.1. Taxonomy (NCBI): domain Eukaryota; kingdom Viridiplantae; phylum Streptophyta; class Magnoliopsida; order Ranunculales; family Papaveraceae; genus Papaver; species Papaver somniferum. The sequence goes on from NC_039367.1 coordinate 116,334,447, forward strand.
ACATCTGGCAAATTTGTTTGCCACTGGTGGTGTCGATAAAAGATCTTATGATGGTCGAATAGCTTTTACAAAGAGCAACTTGGATAATATATTTGATTCCGCAGATAAACCGCTTGAGGGTAACCAGTGGTGGTTGGGGGCAGAGGATCCATTCCAATGTTTGGCAGTTTGCATGAATCTCTCAGAAGCATTGAGAAGCTCTTCACCAGAAACTACTATCTCACATATTCCTATACACCAGGATGGTTCTTGCAATGGCTTACAACACTATGCTGCTCTCGGGAGAGATAAACTGGGAGCAGCTGCAGTAAATTTGGTTGCTGGAGAAAAACCAGCAGATGTTTACTCGGGCATTGCTGATAGAGTTCGTGAGATTATGCAGGAAGATTCCCAGAAAGATCCAGCTGCTGATCCAAATGTGTTCCGTGCGAAAATGTTAATCGAAAAGGATTGGGTGAACAGGAAATTGGTGAAGCAGACTGTGATGACATCAGTGTATGGTGTTACTTACATAGGTGCCCGTGATCAGATTAAGAAGAGGTTAAAGGAGCGTGATCCAGATGGTGATGATAATGAGCAGTTTCAGCTAGCTTGTTATGCAGCAAAGGTCACCTTAACTGCTTTAGGGGAAATGTTTGAGGCTGCACGTAGTATCATGAGCTGGCTTAGTGATTGTGCGAGTGTCATTGCCTCTGAAAATCATGCGGTGCGATGGACCACTCCTCTCGGACTTCCTGTTGTTCAGCCTTACCGCAAATTAGGAAGGCATAATATTAAAACCTCCCTTCAAAAGTTGACATTGAGAAGAGAAACTGACAAGGTCATGCTCAAGAGGCAGAGAACAGCTTTTCCACCGAATTTCGTCCACTCCCTTGACGGGTCTCATATGATGATGACTGCACTTGCTTGCAAGAAAGCTGGATTAAACTTTGCAGGAGTTCACGATTCATTTTGGACGCATGCATGTGATGTCGATGAAATGAACAGGATACTCCGTGAAAAATTTGTTGAACTCTATGAGCAACCTATATTAGAAAATTTACTGGAGAACTTCCAGGGGTCATTTCCCAAATTGGAATTTCCTCCTTTACCAGTGGCGCGGAGACTTCAATTTAAAGCAGTTCTACAGTCACCATATTTCTTCAACTAAGCTACAACAGATTTTTAGCAATCTACTCGAATGTGTTGGCGAGCTTTCTTTCCGCTTCTCGTTCAATCTTCACGTTTGAGTTCCCCTCTAATAGGAGTTGGAGATAGAGGAGCTCTAATCTAAAGATCTGGAGATAGGTACCACCATGCTTCTTTTAGCTGATTTCTGCACCAGCTATATTTATACATCACCCTTTTCTATTGAATTTATGTTCGCAGTTTATATTCATTCACTGAAGAAAGACCGCAAAGCCGAAAATAAGTCGTATACCTCTTTAAAAATGTAGGATAACATTATCTGCTTGCTATTAAAATTAGAGCTCTCTGTTACTGATAATGCCATAGAAGCTTATGATAAGAATAAATCGTTTTATGAGCGTATGAGGATGAAGAAAATGAAGTTTTATGCTTCATCCTTTGAAGACTGTAGTGAATACGGGAAATGATTGTAATGTTTTTGGTCTGTGTACATATACTGCCGAAAATTATGTATATTATTCTCTTTTTAACGAGGGAATCATTAAACCTTATGTGAGTGGGATGGTTGTGTTCCCTTGATGATGGCAAATTTTAGTATTACACTGACGTTTCTATCTTAACTGTGAGATTGTGTCTAGTATCATCTTTGATTATTTGGCGATTGGTTGAGTACTTCTATGTTTGTGACGAGGTTAACTTGCAGGTTTTGGATCTAGATACAATGTATCCAAGGAATATGAAGGAAATCCATAAAGTGGGTGAATATCTGCCGGGCTTTATCCAAGAGTTTGTACTAACTTTTGCAAGGCAGTGACTTGCAAGTCCTCAAAGGGCAGGAGCTGTTGGGGGTGTACAGTCACAAACAAGACTGGAGATACTAGTGTTTTTCAGGATGATCAGCGTACTGCACAAGACGGATCCCAGATTAGAAAACGTGTGGAGCTCGAGTCTACCAGGGAGTTTGGAAAACACTGAACTAGCTGAATACTGTGGGTTTTGTTAAAAGTATGGACTTCCTTCTTGTGTCTTGTCTTGTGTATGTTTTCCATATTGTCAAGTTGCTGATCCTGTGTTCTTTGCAGGGCTCTATTGACGAACAGAGATGGTTGCTTGATCCTATCGGCCAAAATGAACAAGTTATTTTGGTTCTGAAAATTGAAGATATTGTGCTTGGTATGTGATGCATGTTTCAATTAATATAAAAATACATGTCAGAATTTCATGATTTTACCAAAGAAATATCGGGAACATGGAGTTGTCACTCACTACATTATAATTCTGCGTAGCGTGTCGAATATAAGCTCTGGAATATACTTCATGCTGAATCATATTTCTCCTACTATTAACATGCTTAACAGCTGCGTCATACATAGTATGGCTATCATACACATCACAACAGATCGTACACACTTTAGGAACATAAGCATCATTATGAAGAAAAGAAGGAAAATAACTAGTTCTGTTTTTTACTTGGACTTCTAGTTCTATTTCCTCATACTAGATTGATTGATAAAACAGATTTACTGTAGGTTATATGAGGCTGGAAGAGAGTTCTTATCATGCTTGCCACACGTCTCCCCAACCTTTCCATCATGATGGGACAGCTCCTAGTTAGCTTTAACCTTAAGCTAGTCATTAGAGAACAAATCAGCCACAAACACACTGTAATGCTGATTACTACTATTCCGACTTCACATAATCAAGACAGACATTAACTATGCAAATAAAAAAACGGCAAAAATTTGATGCTAAACCATAAAAAAACCAACAGCGAAAACACAAATGTTGTTGCCAGGAGGCCATGGCTTATGAAGAATAGCCATTGGGAACTCTGGCTTACAATATACAAGTTCATCATATACCCGGGGAACTTTAGGTTATAGTAATACAATTAACCGACCACTGGGTTGAATGCAACAACTAAAAGGGTCAGTTATTGATACTATATATAGACTGAATATGTTATTGTAACAAAATTTCTTAACAGACTGCCTATTTGGCTTTTATTGTAAAAGCATAACAAGTAAAGTGAGTGATTAGAATGTTTAGAAATAGGAAGCTAGATTGCCTTTAGATCCTGTTGCCGTGTACTTTGCTCATTAGTAGTCATTACATATTCCTTGTTATTTTTACCACAGAGGGCTTCCAACACGAGAATGAAAACTTGTGATTTTAAAACTAAATGAAATGTGGTAATGCTCTGTCTTCTTTTCAGTTCTCAAGCAGCCAATTTAACTATTTGCAAATGTTGCTATCCATTTTCACTTACACGGGTTTTATCTTATGTTTCCGAAGGTATTAGTGGCCAACATGTTTCGAAGACGCCTAAGATGATTAATCTGTTCCAGATACTTGTATACTAATCCTGTGGTCAATTCCTTCTCCAGTAGCTCCCCAAGCGAGTAATTTGACAAATCCAAATAAGAAGATCAAAATGAATTATGAAGACCACAAGCTTGAAGGCATGCTCATAGTAGTTTTTGCTTGCTTCGTAGTTCTTTTCGACCCACCTTATTTTTACTGGTTAGTTAATAAGGTTTATTCTTCAACTTTGACAGTCGTTCCTGTACTGATTGCATGACCATGTTTCCTATCCTAGTTGCATTACCGTGTTTCCTGTACTTGCATAGTTTTTATACACGGAATTTGTTCTTTACTGTAATCATTTTTGGTAGCTTATTTGTCTGTCTGTAAATTTCACAAGATTACTGCTTGCTTTCAAATGTGGAGCAATGCCTAAGATTCATAAAAAATATGCTTGATTGTTGTATTGCCTAAGGCTACAGCTGTTGTTACAGCTAGCTTACATATGATCGGGCACTGCTACATGATCATGATCTCACAGGGTAAATGCCGTGTACTATTTACGGTTTCTCGTCGGGTCAAGCTAAAGTTATAACCAAACACTTGGTGCCATGTGGATGCTGTAAGATAAACTACTGTAGTATGTAGCATTGCCGTCTAAGTTATGTTATTCTCATTTGTCTACAAGTGGTCTGAAGAGTTATATTGCTTTTAATTACCTTGTGCGAGATCAAAGTTTGAAGTTTTAATGTTGAAACTAAGCTGGCGAAACAATTAATCCGTTGAAAACTTGCCGTGTTGTATTCTTAAACTCTTCCAAAGAAGGCATTCGCAAAGACCAAATGGTAGACGATGAGCGTGAATGGAATGTATTTTGGAGTTGGATATACGTAGCATAGCTTTCTTCGGTAATACACTAGAAAGCATCTTCAACTCCCCATTGACACCTCCATACCAGCCCAAACCGACTTTTGAGCTGAGGTTCTCGAAATGAGTTCCAAGAAGTGGAGACGCTAAAACTTGGAGAACCGTTCCACCAACCAAATTAGAATTGGGTTGTGTTCGATTAGGGGGGAAGGAAAACTCACAAAAAGACTGTCCACGGTAAGATCCTCTTTTTAACAACTAAGGCTCTCAAGTTCGGTAACGCGATCGGCCTCTTTTGATTTCCTAATTCGTCTGATTTCTGTTCACATTTCACACTACATCTCCTCCCTTGCTGCCGAGTCCCTCGTTCCTCTCCCTCTGTGGTAAACTCTTCACCAAACTTTGTTGCGATGACTATTAATCATCTCGTCATGTTTAAGCCTATTTAATTAGGTGTTCCATTAGAAATCAAAATCTTACTTTTAAGGTGTTCCATTAGAAGAAGATCAAAAAACTTACATACTAGCACAGGAACCATGCATAGATTCAACCAGAACAAACTTATATCCATATATACTCATTTGAAGACCAGAGAAATCATTTATTTATGAATCTCTGTTCAGATCCAATCCAAACCATCTTGGCGAACCAACATAATGCTCAAAAAGATTACAAGCAATACAAATGTCAGACTAGGCATTATATTAACTAGTACGACCGTTAGCCACGGTGGGAGGGCCGATCGAAGAAGAATCTGAAGATGGGGTTCGTCTGCGACTACTTTCGTCCCGTTTAAGAAAAGCTATACTTTCATCCCGTTTCAAAAAAAGTGATACTTTCGTCCCGTTTCGGAAAAAGTGATATTTTATTCCCGTTTTGAAAAAAGTGATACTTTCTCCCCGTTTCGGAAAAAGTATCGTTTTTTCTGAAACGGAGCGAAAGTATCATTTTTTCCGATCGTTTTATTAGTTGCAACGGAAAATTAGTTGATGAATAGACCAAAATTTTGCTATATAAAGTATTACGTATCCTTTGTGGTGGTTTGCATAATGGATATACATTTAATTTTCTAAAATTGTGCCTAAAATAAAAAATATCTCCGAATTTTTCTTTAAAATCTAAATTTGATATCGTTGTTTGTACTTGTTGCTTAGAGTTTTTTATAACCTTTCCAATGAGATAAAATTTGTAAAATTCCAAGGCATGGATTTTTAGATATGTTATATTAAAGTTTGTTTTCCAATTATACCCCTGAAAAGATAGGATACACAAGGAGTTGTAACTAGACTAAAAGGGAGGGACATTTTTGATTTTTAGGCCCTAACCATTTCCAATCTTTTTGTGTCAATTGATCACTTACATTTTACAAAAAAAAATGGTCATATAAAGGTCCTCCCTCGCTTCGCTCGGCCGGCCCAATTATAAACACTGGTCCAATATACAATTGACACCCAAGAAGAACCATCCAAACCTTGAAAGATTAACAGATCAAACAGCTGACGGTTAACTCTGTCAAGCAAATCCCATCTCTTCTTAGCTAGAGACTTATCGTTGAAGAAGATCCACTGACAATTCTAGAGGCCAATCTTGAACTTCGGCTACCCCACTTTGCTACAAGACCATCCAAACCTTGAATAATTAACAGATCAAACAGCTGAAATCAGAAATTAAGGTAGGATTTTCTGATTTAGCAACTAAGGTAATGAAAGTACTATTAACTTCTTTAGAAAGTTTACTTTAATGAAGTGATAGATGCATTTATGTGTCTAATTTGTCCTCAATGGTTCATATTGTTAGTACTCATTTTCGTCCTTATTATGGTGTTTTGTGTGTTTGTAGGTATTTTTTGGAAATAAATATTTTTGGAAATTTCGGCTCGAAAAGTTCCCGGAGCACCCTTGGAGGACACGTGTTATTCGGACTCTCACTGTTGGTTAAGGGGTACCTCAATTACTAAGGGGCACCTTCTTTGCTATTCACACCCCAGCTGTTGGATAAGGGACAACCCTTTCTTCTTCGTTTAAATTTGTTTTGGCGGGAAATTTTCATTCTCAAACTGTGGATTTTTCGATCGGAATTTGGAAGGGTTAGAGGTTAACTCAATCGCTGAAACTTCATGGGTAGACGTGATATGACAATAGAAAGCTGGTATGGGTGTTCTTTTGAATCAAATTTGGCTAGATAATCGTGTGGAAGAAAACAGGGCAGTCCGTGCATGGGAGAGTTATTTCACGGGATTGCATGAGTTTGAACGATTTCTTAGCATGTTTTGTTGACTCGAGCAACAATTTGGAGCGTGTAAGAGGTAAATAAGGTAGATTCAACAGCAGCAGACGTGTAGGGGAAGGATTTCTGGAAAGAAAATATTCCGAGAATATTACCTTCACTGCCGAATAAAGAGAGATTACTGTGAGTTATTATGCAGGATTTTCTTCGCCTGTTGAGTATAAATATCATCCTGGGGTAGCAGAGAAGCGATGGAGAGTTTGGGAGAGAAATAGGGCACCATAGAGTCGAAACACCAAGTTGCAGAGAGACCTGCTGCTGCTGCCATTGAAGAACACGAAGAACGGACCATCCAAGACCGTCGTTTTCCAACAGTAACAACGACTTACAGCCGTGGGTCATACATCAGAGGCAGACTTATTTGCCAGCGTTTGCGACACAGAGTCGTGGGTCTTAGAGCAACAGTAACAGTAACACATCCTCTGTATCGTCTTTTTTTTGGTTTGTAACAAATATAATTGTTACAAAACCCGGTTTTGAATTATTTCTCCATTTTCATCATTTGTAAACACCCTTTGAGCAATAATAATGATTTTTTAGCGTGTTTCCAACATGATGAGTGGCTAATTCTCTTACAACCAAGGCAATGAGGAAGCTATTTACGCATGAATAATTGGTAACTATTTTATTTTCACTAATATTTAATTATAATTCACTCAATCACTGCTTTTGCATAGTTTTAAATTGTTTGCGTAATTTTCCTAACCAGTTGTGATTCAATTAGATAGGTTATGCTTTGTTTAGATAATCTATGCTTAAGGGATACAATTGATGTTTGAGAATTTGCTTGATTATTAGTGAGTTAAGATATAAAGGACTTAAAAGATAATTAGAGTTTGGATTATTTACCATCATTAATTCATGTGTAATAGTGGAATCAGTGTCTTGGTTATTTTCTCATATCTTGAATTCAATTTTGTAATAAGTTTTCTTTACTTTTAAGTTTTATAAGTCTAAAAATCCATTGCTTTCACAAGCCTCAACGAACCTTATCACTACAACATTATTGAGTCACATCAATTTTTGGCGCCGCCAACGCGGGCTTGTCTTTATGCTGGAGTTTTTAGATTTTTTAGGTTTTTATTTGTTTTTATTTTATTTGTTCTTCTTTACGTTTTTGGGTTTTTGTCTTTTCCTTACAGATTTTGGAATTTGGAGCGAAAGAAAATTTTACCAAAGCTTTGGTGAATACTTAAAGACTTGGAGTAAAAGACAAAGCGAAAGGAGCGAAATAAGAATTTTTTTTTTTTGTTTTTCGTAGAAAAAAAAAAGAAAAAAAAAGAGAGACATTTTATTTATTTATTTTATTTTTTTAGACTTTCCTTTTCTTTTGGACTTTGGACTTGGACATTTGGACATTCTTTTATTTTTAAACCCTACGGAAGGGTAATATTAAATATTAAACTGTTTGCAGAGAAGGACGGTGATTACGATATCACCTCAGCCCCTCGGGTTCGTACACGACATTGGAGTTGTGGCCCGAGTCGACTTCAGCGGTTCATCCCCCGTCTGGAACGGGAGGTAAGTTTGTCAAAACACTCGCGAATCCCTGTCAGCGAGTTACTGTATTCCTTCGTTTGCATATATGTTGAGGACTTGAAAACGGCTGCTTTAATTTCCTAGTAAAGGGCAAGGACTGGCCATACAAGATAAAGGTTCGGATTTCATCACCATTCTCTTCTTGCCCGCCTTAGGAAAACAAAACCAAACGCGAACCTAAACCTAAAATTTGGAATAGAACGAGACCTATAGGGTAACTGGTAGTCCAGGGAATGTATAAGAAACAAGAGCAAAGGATAAGGAGAGACAGAAAGGCCTACATGTTATACCTGCAAGTGCACAGGGTCTGTTGTAGTGAGTGTGCAAGGCATGGTCATTTCCACAGGGACTAGGGTGTGTAAGTTGAAGTTTTATAGGCTATTCTAGCTAATCTAAGTGATGACAGTGAGTAAGAAGCAAAGGTGGTGACAGTGACAGTGAGTGACAAAGAGTGATAGTGGCAAAGAAACCAAGGCAGTAACACAGGCAGTGATAAAGAAACAAAGACAGTGAAGTATAGAAGGGACTAGGATCTTGAATCCACCCTTTTCCTAAGCTAAGTCCTCCAACTATGTTCTTGTCCCTTGTTAGTTATCAGTCAGCTTCTAGGCTCTCTGAATAACTAGATGACAGTTGCGGTTCAAAGCCGGCTGTTCATCTAAGGGTTGGTCTAGAAAGATTACTAAGAACACTAAGATGAATCTAATCCTAGTAGTAGTTGGGGCTCTCACACTGCAACTACCCGTAGAGAAGCTTGCTTAGTGTTTTAACAACCTAAAAGGATATTCAATCCTAGACAGTTCAAGCACAACAAGATCAGAGCATGGATGGGACAAATACAATTGAAATTTACAAAATAATTTAAATTAAGAACTAACCCTTGAGGCACTGGCTATTCCAGTCCTCTTGGGTGAAGCATTGGCTAGCCCAGGCATGCCAAAAAACAACACCCAAGAACCCTATTTATACATGCAAACCAAATATCCAAAAATCCCCAAAATATAAAATTTTTGGGGTAAACAAAAAATCCGAAATTGACCTTTACCTAATCTTTGAAATCAATCAATGGTCTCGACCCATTCTTCTATTGCTTCTCCTCTTCCGTAATTGGTGGTTTGATTTCACTAACTTCGTTTCTCTCAAACCTAGTTTCTAGGTTCACTGTTTTTGAAAAGATAAAATGGTTGAGAGAGAAGGAGATAGAGGGTATCATGGTGGTGGTGATGGTCGCTGTGAAGAAGAGGGGAAGAAGAAGGAAGAGAACTCGATAGAGTTTCTCTTAGGGGATGTTTGATTTAGGGTAAATAGGTTAGGGTTCTAGAGTATTGAGCGGACCCATCGTATTTTGATGGTCAGATGGTGAAAGACGATGGATGAAAAGATGAGAGAATTATCCAACGGCGAGAAGGAAATGAGAGTGGAGCGACCGTTGGATCTGAGATACATCAAAACTGACGGTCTGAGATGGAGTTAGGTGCTAAAGTGTTAGACAGGAACATCAAACTTTGATGTACTGGCGATGCTGCGACCATTGGATTCAGATGTGATCCAATCTGACGGCTGGCGAAGGATACGGGTATGGATATTGGAAATGGGTTCGGGTAAGGGTTTTGGACCTTGGGTATTCCAAGCCCATATCTTCTTTAAGAACAATTCTTCCTTGTTAAGCCCATTTCTAGCCTTTTGGTCTTGTGCACAACATTCCTCGCGGCTTCCTTGCGTAATTCCTCCCGACTTTTCACTACTTTTCTGCTCTTTTCGCTCCGCAATTCATCCAAACTTTATTTACAACCTAAAAATGCAAAATTAATTAATAAAAATATTTATTCTTGAAAACAACGAAAATACAGAATATGGGATAAAATGTAGAATTAATGCACAAAAGATGAGTTAAATGCCAAGAAGAATATATAGAAATATTCACTTTTTAGCACTCATCAAATACCCCCAAACCTGAATTTTACTTGTCCTCAAGTAAAACAAAACTAAGGAAATCCTAACTATACCACTGTCGCTGGTCTCTCGATTGCATTTAGCGAATGCAATAAGCCTTTTAAACCACTAAGTGTCCCTAGTGGACGAGTTGAAGTCTCGTGAAGGTTTGCTTAGAACGTACCTACAAAGTTCTAGGACAAAATATAAGCTCAGATTCCATGAAATGTGACATGTGCAAGATAGTAGAAGCTCACAGCAAAATGGAGATGTCAATCTAGCTACCAAAGGCACAATCCTAGCACTGATAACAAATAAAGACATGTGATAAGAGTGTAAAGTGTATCTACACATGTGTAAAGAAAGATCGGATGTTATGACTACTAATCACCAAGAGATAGTTTCTCAGGCTAAGAACCGAGGTCGAAATCTAGCTAGCTGTCCGGACTTTACGAGAATTGTGAATGAGTTGGAGGTATTTCACAATTACTCGCGTTGTACATCAAGCATACACCCTTCCTTGCTTATAACACAAAAACACAAAAGATGACTCTTTACATGACTCTTATTTACATTGACTACTCTCTTTTATTTTTGGAACAAGAGAGGATGGAATTGATAAATACTTGATTTTTTTTTTATTTTTTTTTTTTGATTTTTTTTTTTGAATATATCACATCGTTGTTTTTTTTTTTTTAACATGGTAACACTTTTGATACATATACAAAAGGAAACAAAAAATTACATGACTCTTAGCAAGAGGTAGCCCTTTTTGATGCACCCATTTAAATTCGATGGTTGTCTTTCTTAATGTAACCTCCACCTTCTATCCCAACCAACCAAAGAACAAGCTAGTCAAGTTTCGTTCAGTATTCTAAAGTGAATGGCAATCGTGACTTCCGATAGAACACCTCAAGGATGAGGCTATACATGTATTGGTAGATCGTGCGCGTGCAAGTTTCTTATCACTATGTGAATTGTGCTAGAATCAGGGGTGCCTAAATATCTAGACTAAGAATCCTTATGTTTACATACATGCACAAGAGTCAACATTTCAAGGTAAATGAGCTCCATTTTTATGTTTTTTTTTTCAATTTTTTAATTTTTATTTTGATTTTTTCATTTTTGTCATTCTTTTTTTTTTCAAAAAGAAAGAGTTCTGTTTTTCGATTATAGCATGTTATCAAAGTATCTACTTTTCACCCCAAAACCTAAACTAAACATTGTCCTCAATGTTTCAAAAGATAAACATGATTATAACACATACCATGAGAACGATGCTAAGTGTAGAAAAAGGAAAGAGATTACCGGATATTGGCGAAAGCAAGTTTTGAACTCCATTATTCAAGGCAAAACCCAACATATTTCAGTTAAGAGTCACATTGGATTAGCAAAATATGTACAAAAGAAACAAAAGATTTAACTAAGAAACTATCTACTAGATTCTATACAAGAAAATTTGGTTTTTAAAGGGATTGGACTTTTTGGGAAAAATTTGATTTTGTCGGGAGACATTTGGTTTTGATGGGAAAAAGAAAAATTTTGGTTTTTAGGGAAACATTTGGAAAACTTTGGTTTTTATGGGAGAAAAACATTTGGTTTTTAATGGGTTCTGAAAAGAAAAATTTGGTTTTAAAATCGGGAGCAAGCCCACATTGGTGGAAGAATGCACAGCCCACAACTTGTGTGAAGTGAAGCCCAACGAATTAGTTTGAATTGAGCCCAGCAAAAGGTTTTGAAAAAGAAGAGGTCCAACTGTTTGGGTTCAGGAGCCCAGAAGTTCAGTTTCAGTTTGGTTTTGGGCTAACAGAATAGCCAAAATTCGAGGCCCAGTTGGGCTTAAAAATTGTTTTTCCAATTTTAATTTGGGTCAAGCCTAGAGTTCATAAATTCAAATTTCAGGGTTGAAACCCACAGTTCAGAAACAAAATAAGCCCACAGTTCAGCTTAAATACAGGCCCACAGTTTAGCTAAACTACAAGCCCAGCATTCAGTATTAAAATTACAAGCCCAAAAATTGGGTTTACTGATGGGTTTAGGCTTACTAGTTAGCCCAGCCCAGCTGCTCAGTAATTGCAGTTGCACAGCCCAGTTGGGTTTGGTTCGCAGCAACAACAACTTCCGCAAGAGCACCAGAGGCTCATCAGCAACAGCAAGAAGAAGAAGAAGCAGCATCAGTAGGAGGCAGCAAGACAGCAGCAGCAGCAACACAGAAAACAGCAGCAGCACCAGAGGCTGGTTGTAGCAAAAGCAGGAGTTGATAGCAGCAGCAGCATCAGTTCAGCCACAACACAGGAGCAAGTAGCACCAGCAGCAAGTAGTTCAGTGTAGCAGCAACGGGAAGAAGAAGAAAGAGTAGCAGCACAGCTGCAGCAACAACAGCAAGAGCACCAGAGGCTCAGCACCAGCAGCAGCAACTCCACAACAACAGAAGACAAACAGCAGCAGCACCAACTACCTGACACTCATTGTGTGTGATCAGTACACAGAAAAGGCAGGGAAAAAAAGGAAAACTACATAAAGTAGTACAATTTGCAGCTGTAGTTGGCAAGGCCAAGATGCTTGACAGATAATATGCAGCTACAGATGCAGATGGGGATGCAGATGCAATGAATGATGCAGATACAGTGAATGGAATGCAGATGCAGTGATGCAATGATGCAATATGCTTACAGCTAAGTTAAAGATGCAGCTAAAGACACTAAGATTAAGTTAGAGACACTAAGGATAAGTTAGAGACACTAAGGCCAAGTTAAAGTTGCAGCTGAAAACACTAAAAGAGCTAAAACAGTTATACTAAGTTAAGGTTACAACTAAGGTTACAGCTAAGTTTGAAAACAGAAAAGCAAGAGCACAATTATTTTATTTTTTTTCTCAACTACACAGCACCAGTCCCCGGCAACGGCGCCAAAAACTTGGTAGGCCAGGGAATGTATAAGAAACAAGAGAAAAGGATAAGGAGAGACAGAAAGGCCTACATGTTATACCTGCAAGTGCACAGGGTGTGTTGTAGTGAGTGTGCAAGGCAGGGTCATTTCCACAGGGACTAGGGTGTGTAAGTTGAAGTTTTATAGGCTATTCTAGCTAAGCTAAGTGATGACAGTGAGTAAGAAGCAAAGGTGGTGACAGTGACAATGAGTGACAAAGAGTGATAGTGGCAAAGAAACCAAGGCAGTAACACAGGCAGCGATAAAGAAACAAAGACAGTTAAGTATAGAAGGGACTAGGATCTTGAATCCACCATTTTCCTAAGCTAAGTCCTCCAACTATGTTCTTGTCCCTTGTTAGTTATCAGTCAGCTTCTAGGCTCTCTGAATAACTAGATGACAGTTGCGGTTCAAAGCCGGCTGTTCATCTAAGGGTTGGTCTAGAAAGATTACTAAGAACACTAAGATGAATCTAATCCTAGTAGTAGTTGGGGCTCTCACACTGCAACTACCCGTAGAGAAGCTTGCTTAGTGTTTTAACAACCTAAAAGGATATTCAATCCTAGACAGTTCAAGCACAACAAGATCAGAGCATGGATGGGACAAATACAATTGAAATTTACAAAATAATTTAAATTAAGAACTAACCCTTGAGGCACTGGCTATTCCAGTCCTCTTGGGTGAAGCATTGGCTAGCCCAGGCATGCCCAAAAACAACACCCAAGAACCCTATTTATACATGCAAACCAAATATCCAAAAATCCCAAAAATATAAAATTTAGGGTTACACAAAAAATCCGAAATTGACCTTTACCTAATCTCTGAAATCAATCAATGGTCTCGACCCATTCTTCTATTGCTTCTCCTCTTCCGTAATTGGTGGTTTGATTTCACTAACTCCGTTTCTCTCAAACCTAGTTTCTAGGTTCACTGTTTTTGAAAAGATAAAAGGGTTGAGAGAGAAGGAGCTAGAGGGTATCATGGTGGTGGTGATGGTCGCTGTGAAGAAGAGGGGAAGAAGAAGGAAGAGAACTCGATAGAGTTTCTCTTAGGGGATGTTTGATTTAGGGTAAATAGGTTAGGGTTCTAGAGTATTGAGCGGACCCATCGTATTTTGATGATCATATGGTGAAAGACGATGGATGAAAAGATGAGAGAATTATCCAACGGCGAGAAGGAAATGGGAGTGGAGCGATCGTTGGATCTGAGATACATAAAAACTGACGGTCTGAGATGGAGTTAGGTGCTAAAGTGTTAGACAGGAACATCAAACTTTGATGTACTGGCGATGTTGCGACCATTGGATTCAGATGTGATCCAATCTGACGGCTGGCGAAGGAGACGGGTATGGATATTGGAAATGGGTTTGGGTAAGGGTTTTTGGACCTTGGGTATGCCAAGCCCATATCTTCTTTAAGAACAATTCTTCCTTGTTAAGCCCATTTCTAGACTTTTGGTCTTGTGCACAACATTCCTCGCGGCTTCCTTGCGTAATTCCTCCCGACTTTTCACTACTTTTCTGCTCTTTTCGCTCCGCAATTCATCCAAACTTTATTTACAACCTAAAAATGCAAAATTAATTAATAAAAATATTTATTCTTGAAAACAATGAAAATACAGAATATGGGATAAAATGTAGAATTAATGCACAAAAGATGAGTTAAATGCAAAGAAAAATATATAGAAATATGCACTTTTTAGCACTCATCAGTAACGATCTTAATAGGAAAGTCGTTCGAAAAATATTGGTTACTCTTTTGAGCATACTTCGAAGTTCATGATGGTTTCTGTGAGTTGAATGCGTGATTGCGCCGCCTTGGAATGCGGTGAGGCCTTGGGTATCAAAGCTCTACGCAGCTTCCCTCGCCTCTATTCAACTTACTTTGACTCGGATTGATTACAGAGGGGTTTTCTCAAATTGTAACGAATTCCCATTCGAAGGATTAGAAGAAGGTCTAGAAACAATCTAAGTGGAGCCATCATGCTTTTTGTTTGCTAGAAATCAGTAGGTTTGTTGTGGTGGAGTCAGCCTTGTTTGTGTTTGCATAGAACTTCCCTTCCTTTTAGGATTTTTCTTTTTCTTTTGTTTTTCTAGTGTATGCCCGAGGTTATTCGAGAGCGGGCTTGGAAAAGAAACACTCTAGGTCGTTTGATTAGTGATAAACCTAGTAGTTCTTCTTGTGAAGGCGGGGAGCTCGAAGACTCTTCTTTTGAGAGCCCCGTTTTTGGAAACTTCAGTTTTGAGAATCTGTCGCTTTGTGAGGAAAGTACCCCTAGTACTTCAGCTGTGCCAGCGATGACAACTTTGAAAGATTACATGTTCCCAACTAGGACCAACCGAGCTTCGTGCATTAAATTGCCGGCCAATACGGCTAATTTCGAGATAAAACCTAGTATTCTTCAGATGATCCCTATATTCTTAGGAAAAGATGATGAGAACCCTTATTTTCATATTAGGGACTTTGAGGAAATCTGTGGGACAGTTAGAATGACCTCACAGATGAAGTTTTGAAACTTAAGATGTTTCCCTTTTCCTTGAGAGATAAAGCCAAGACCTGGCTAAACAACCTACCACCTGAGTCCATTGAAACATGGCAGGAACTTGTTGCTGCTTTCTATATGAAATTCTACCCTAAGCATAAAACTGCAGCTGTTAGGCAGAAAATTAGTGCTAGTGTGCAACAAGAGGGAGAGTCTCTTTATAGGTTTTTAGAGAGATTCATTGATCTCCTATCCCAGTGTCCTCACCCAGGTTTTGGTTATGCTAAGAACTCTTCAGGTCAACCCAGTTCCAGAACCCCTTCTGAGAATAAAATGACTAGCTTAGAGGAATCTCTTAGTATATTAAAAAAGAGACGGGATATGCTATCACAAAGCCAGGAAATGTTAATAAAGAGCCAGGTTAATTTTCAAGAGGAAACCAAGCAGAATTTTAAGAATAGTTCCCAGTCTCTTGCTAAATTAGAACTTCAAGTTGGCCAAATAGCTAAGTTTCTCACTGAGAGAGAAGATGGAAGGTTCCCTAGTCATACTGATCCTAATCCAAAAGGAGAGAAATCGTACAATCATGTGAATTCTGTTACAACCCTTAGGAGTGGGAAGAAAGTTGACAATAAGGTCACCATGCCTGAAAGTGAACATGTTGTAGTTCACCCTTCTGAGCCAGAAAATGAGGAGACTGATAGAGTCTCTATAGAGACCAATAAGGGTCCTGTTGTGCCCGACTTTGTTCCCAGAGCCCCGTTCCCCCAGCTGCTAGTTCCAACTAAGAGGGAGTCCAACTTTAATGATATATTTGAGGTTTTTAAGGAGGTAACTATCAACCTACCATTGTTGGATGCGATTAAGCAGATTCCCGCTTATGCCAAGTTTCTTAAGGACTTGTGTACACGAAAGCGTAAGCTTAGTGTCCAAAAGAAAGCCTTCCTAGCTAGTCACGTGAGTTCCATTATTCAGAATACCACTACTCCTAAGTATAAAGACCCAGGGTCCCCTACCATTTCTTGCACAATAGGTAAATACCGTGTTGAGAAAGCTTTGCTTGACTTAGGAGCCAGTGTGAATTTACTTCCATACCATGTGTACCTTAAGCTAGGACTTGGTGATATGAAACCTACCCAGATGACACTTCAGTTAGCTGATAGGTCCGTTAAAATTCCTCGTGGTGTGATCGAGGATGTTCTTATTGAGGTCGACAAGTTTATTTATCCAGTGGATTTTGTTATCCTAGATACCCAACCTGTCCCTGACCCAGAGAACCAGATACCAGTGATTTTAGGTCGCCCATTTTTAGCAACATCCAATGCGATCATTAATTGTCGAACTGGTATTATGAACTTGTCTTTTGGTAATATGACTATTGAGCTGAACGTCTTTCATATTAGTAAGTACCCTCTGAACTAGATGACTCGAGCATAGAAGAGGTAAACATGATAGGAACATTAGTCGAGGAGTCATTACCAAACACTTTGTTAGAAGATCCGTTAGAGAAATGCCTAGCTCACTTTGGGATTGATTTCGATGATGATAATGTGATTAATGAGGTGAATGCTTTGTTAGATTCAACCCCTTTGTTAGACACTAGTAACGGATGGAAACCTAAGTTCGAACCACTACCAGTTTCTAAGTCTACCCTAGTTCCTTCGTTAGAAGAGCCTCCTAAGTTGGACCTAAAACCATTGCCAGATACCCTGAAGTATGTGTTTTTAGGCCCGTCTGAACTTTACCTGTGATTGTTGCTTCCGACTTGGATAGTGATCAGGAAAGTAGGCTAGTGACCGTCCTTCAAAACAACAAGGAAGCTTTAGGGTGGACCATAGCAGAATTAAGGGTATAAGTCCTACTGTTTGTATGCATCAGATCTATTTAGAGGAAGATACCAAACCTTCTAGGGAGATGCAACGAAGACTAAACCCTAATATGAAAGAAGTAGTTCGAACCGAGGTTCTTAAGCTGTTAGATGCAGGCATTATCTACCCCATTTCAGACAGTAAGTGGGTCAGCCCCGTTCAGGTTGTTCCCAAGAAATCCGGTATTACTGTAGTCCAGAATGATAACAATGAGTTAATCCCGACCCGAGTGACCACGGGTTGGCGTGTTTGTATTGACTATAGGAAATTGAACAAGGTCACTAGGAAGGACCACTTTCCCCTTCCCTTTATCGACCAAATGCTAGAGAGATTAGCTGGACATAGTCATTACTGTTTTCTAGATGGCTACTCAGGCTACAATCAGATCGTTATTGCCCCAGACCAAGAAAAAACTACTTTTACTTGTCCCTTTGGTACCTTTGCGTATAGACGCATGCCTTTCGGGCTATGTAACGCCCCTGCGACTTTTCAGCGTTGCATGATGAGCATATTTTCCGATATGGTAGAAAAGTTTTTAGAGGTCTTTATGGATGATTTTTCAGTGTTTGGTTCGTCTTTCGATGAGTGCTTGCATCATTTGTCATTAGTGTTGACTAGGTGTAAGGAAAAGAATCTAGTGCTTAATTGGGAGAAATGTCATTTCATGGTTCGATCAGGAATTGTCTTAGGGCATATCGTATCTTCTAAGGGTATAGAGGTAGATAAAGCCAAAGTTGACCTTATCAAGACTTTACAGGTCCCAAAAACCGTAAGAGATATTAGGTCATTCTTAGGGCATGCAGGTTTTTATCGTCGATTCATTAAGGATTTTAGCTTGATTTCTAGACCTCTTTGCAACTTGCTTGCAAAAGATGTTAAGTTTGTCTTTGATGATGCTTGTTTAGAGGCTTTTGAGAAGCTTAAGACTTTACTCACTACCGCCCCCCTAGTCCAGGCACCCAACTGGAACTTACCCTTTGAGATCATGTGTGATGCTTCAGATTATGCTATTGGTGTTGTGCTAGGTCAGCGAGAAAACAAATTACTTCATGTGATTTACTATGCTAGCAAAACTCTGAATGATGCCCAGTTGAACTATACCACTACCGAGAAGGAACTGTTAGCCATTGTGTTTGCCTTAGACAAGTTTAGACCCTATCTCTTAGGTTCTAAGATCGTCATATATACTGATCATGCTGCTTTGAAATATCTTTTGTCTAAGAAGGATACGAAACCTAGATTGATTAGGTGGATACTTTTGTTGCAAGAGTTTTCTCCAGACATTAGAGACAAAAAGGGTGCCGAAAATGTAGTAGCAGACCACTTGTCTAGGCTAGTTGTTGATTCCCCGATGATTCCCTTCCTATAAGGGATAGTTTTCCTGATGAACAACTTTTCTTTGTTACCCAAGCACCTTGGTATGCGAATATAGTGAATTATCTTGTTACTGGTCGAATGCCCCAACATTGGGGTAAACAAGATCGTTCTAGGTTTTTAGCCGAGGTTAAGCACTTCTTTTGGGATGATCCTTATTTGTTTAAGTATTGTCCAGACCAGATTATTAGGAGATGTATACCTGAGAGTGACCAGTCCAGTATTATTTCCTTTTGTCATGATCATGCTTGTGGGTCACTTTAGTGCTAAGAAGACTGCTGCTAAGATATTGCAGTGTGGATTCTATTGGCCTTCGTTGTTTAAAGACTCCCATAGTTACTGTGTTACTTGTGAGTTGCCAGAAATTAGGAACCATTTCCCGTAGGAACATGATGCCCTTGAACCCGATTTAGTTGTTGAGGTCTTTGATGTGTGGGGTATTGACTTTATGGGTCCGTTTCCTAATTCTTTTGGTAACCTATACATCCTTGTCGCGTAGACTATGTCTCTAAGTGGATTGAGGCGGTTGCGTGTAAAACCAATGACCATAGGGTTGTGATTGAGTTCTTGAAAAATAATATACTTACACGTTTTGGTACACCGCGAGCTATAATTAGTGATGGAGGGTCGCACTTTTGTAATGGACCTTTTAGGCTTCTGATGAAGAAATATGGTATTACACATAAGGTAGCTACCCCGTATCATCCCAGACTAGTGGTCAGGTAGAGGTTTCCAATAGGGAGATAAAACGTATATTAGAGAAAACAGTTAATCCTAATCGGAAAGACTGGTCGTCTAGGCTTACTGATGCCTTATGGGCTTACCGTACTGCGTTTAAGACCCCCATTGGAATGTCGCCTTATCGGCTTGTGTATGGCAAGGCATGTCATTTACCTGTTGAGTTAGAACATAGAGCTTATTGGGCTGTTAAGCAGCTAAATTTTTCACTTGACAAGGCAGGAGCCCATAGGAAACTCCAGCTCAATGAGTTGGACGAGATTCGTATAGATGCTTACGATAGTGCGAAGGAGTATAAGAACAAAATGAAACTTGTGCATGATAGAAATATTTTACGGAAGTCATTTTCTCCAGGTCAAAAAGTTCTTCTGTATGATACCCGTTGCATCTTTTCCCTGGGAAGTTACGTTCTCGGTGGACGGGTCCTTTTATTGTTCGCACTGTCTTTCCTCATGGAGCTGTTGAAATTGAGACACCGGATGGTAGTAGTTCTTCGAAGGTTAACGGTCAGAGATTGAAACCCTTTTTAGAGCCCTTTCCTACAGGTGATGTTGAGAGGTCCCTCTGAGGACCCTGTTTACCCTTGATTGACCATCGAGGAAGTTGTATGTATATTAGTTTTTGATTTTCTTCACCCAGGTACTATCCAACTTCTCCTCGTGTTATTTTACTTTTGGTATTGCTCTTTCATTAGAAACATTGAGGACAATGTTAGATTTAAGTTTGGGGGTGGGGAAGAACTTTTTAGTTGCACTTTTGAAACTTCTAGCGTCACATGGTATCCGGTTAGCTAAGTTTACATACTTTTCTCACCGAAAAGATAGAAATTGGAATGCTAGGGATAACAACCTTTGAGACATTAGAGAAAAAGACATTGAGATCCTTGAAATTCAGGAGAGGACAGGATGAGTTTAGAGGGTAACCGTGATGGACCTAACCATCCATGATGGAAAGGCAAGTAGGTCAGGAAATGCCAGAAAACAAAGCAACCTCACAATGTAGTCTTAGTTACTGGATTGCGACTCTCTCTCAGTAGAAACTTATCATCATCAACAAGCGGAGCGACATCAAAATCTATGAAGAAAGTTGAAGACGTTTTAGGTTTAGAAGCAACAATAAAAGAATAATTCAAAAATCAAAGTTGAAGACTTAGTTAGTTATAAGAGCAAATGATATAAGTTGTTAAATTCATGATACCAAGACATCACAAGTTGCGAAGATCCAAGTTTTAAAGTCCTTCTCATGGCCATGTAAATTTTGTCTTGTAATTTTCAAAAAAAAAAAAAAAATAATAATAATAAAAAAAAAAAAAATCATTACGTTCTTTTTGTTATATAATTAGTTTTTTCAATAAGGCCATAGGGAAGTATAAATTTTTAAGTCAAACAAGAAATCGAAGAGAAGAGTTAATTGTCAAGGTTCTATAGTTTATCATCAACAGTTGAAGTCCGAAGAAGACGTTGTTTCTACTGAGCACTATGAGATAGTCGAAGAAAGATACATTTGGTTGCTTTGTTAGTCCGCTTTCAATCGGGCACAAGATCTTTCTAGCACTGGTTTAACTCATCACACGTAATTAGTCCAGCTGTGTAGCAGATGTCCCTCTCATCTTTATCTCTCTCCTAATCTTATCCAGCTGTAAATCAGCGGACGCATCTTACAATGTTTATCTAGCTGTGTAGTGGATATCTCTTTATCTAGCAGTGCTGCAGATGTGTCTCCCTTTTCTTCAGTCAGCTTTAGAGCTGACACCTTTAATTTCTCTAGCATTTTAGTTACTTGGAGATAGGTTGAGAATATGTATTTCCTCATAGCTCTTTGGATACTTGTGACCAATTAGAAGTAATGGTTTTGTGGGTACACCTCTGGTAAACCCTCCCGAGTTTAACTCGGTTTTATTTTTTATTAGTTTTGCTCGAGGACTAGCAAATAATAAGTTTGGGGGTATTTGATAGACGCATTTATGTGTCTAATTTGTCCTCAATGTTTCGTATTGTTAGTACTCTTGTTCGTCCTTATTATGGTGTTTTGTGTGTTTGTAGGTATTTTTTGGAAATAAATATTTTTGGAAACTTCGGCTCGAAAAGTTGCCCGGGGAACCCTTGGAGGACACCTGTTATTCGGACTTTCACCGTTGGTTAAGGGGCACCTCAATTACTAAGGGGCACCTTCTTTGCTATTCGCACCCCCAGCTGTTGGATAAGGGACAACCCTTTCTTCTTCGTTTAAATTTGTTTTGGCGGGAAATTTCCATTCTCAAACTGTGGATTATTCGATCGGAATTTGGAGGGGTTAGAGGTTAACTCAATCCTGAAACTTCATGGGTAGACGTGATATGACAATAGAAAGCTGGTATGGGTGTTCGTTTGAATCAAATTTGGCTAGACAATCGTGTGGAAGAAAACAGGGCAGTCCGTGCATGGGAGAGTTATTTCACGGGATTGCATGAGTTTGAACGATTTCTTAGCATGTTTTGTTGACTCGAGCAACAGTTTGGAGCGTGTCAGAGGTAAATAAGGTAGATTCAACAGCAACAGACGTGTAGGAGAAGGATTTTTGGAAAGAAAATATTCCGAGAATATTACCCTTCACTGCCGAATAAAGAGAGATTATTGTGAGTTATTACGCAGGATTTTCTTTGCAAGTTGAGTATAAATATCATCCTGGGGTAGCAGAGAAGCGATGGAGAGTTTGGGAGAGAAATAGAGCACCACAGAGTCGAAACACCAAGTTGCAGAGAGACCTGCTGCTGCTGCCATCGAAGAACACGAAGAACGGACCATCCAAGACCGTCGTTTTCCAACAGTAACAACGACTCACAGTCGTGGGTCGTACATCAGAGGCAGACTTATTTGCCAGCGTTTGCGACACAGAGCCGTGGGTCTTAGAGCAACAGTAACAGTGACACATCCTCTGTATCGTCTTTTTTTTGGTTTGTAACAAATATAATTGTTACAAAACCCGGTTTTGAATTATTTCTCCATTTTCATCATTTGTAAACACCCTTTGAGCAATAATAATGATTTTTGAGCGTGTTTCCAACATGATGAGCGGCTAATTCTCCTACAACCAAGGCAATGAGGAAGATATTTACGCATGAATAATTGGTAACTATTTTATTTTCTCTAATATTTAATTATAGTTCACTCAATCACTGTTTTTGCAGAGTTTTAAATTGTTTGCGTAATTTTCCTAATCAGTTGTGATTCAATTAGATAAGTTATGCTTTGTTTAGATAATCTATGCTTAAGGGATACAATTGACTTGATTATTAGTGAGTTAAGATATAAAGGACTTAAAAAAGATAATTAGAGTTTGGATTATTTACCACATTAATTCATGTGTAATAGTGGAATCAGTGTCTTGGTTATTTTCTCATATCTTGAAGTCAATATTGTAATAAGTTTTCTTTACTTTTAAGTTTTATAAGTCTAAAAATCCATTGCTTTCACAAGCCTCAACGAACCTTATCACTACAACATTATTGAGTCACATCATGAAGAAATTAGCAATACCCTCAACAGAATCATCACAAATAACGGATCGGACCACTTTAAAGAAGTAACTAGAAAACCCATCTGGACCCGGGTATTTGGAGAAATGAATAGTGGAAAAAGTCAACACCACTTCATCTCTGGTAACAGGCACAATAAACCTTGTATTTATATCAGGAGATAAAAAAAATGCAAAGAAATATCTTGCATGACCTGAGCAGTACACAATCCCTCACTTAAAATCATAAAAAGCCACACAATCAACAACAATAATCTTATCATCATCCAAACACACACCGTCTCTAGAATGAAGAATGAAAATATTATTTTTAGACTTCCGTTCCTTTATAGAATTATGAAGGAAAAAAAAAACTTGTGTGAAAATCTCTTACCTCTATCCAATAAACCTTTGGATTCTGCTTAGCCAAAAAAAAAATCATGTCTAACAATTTAGCATAGTGCTTAACCGCCTCTCTCCAATCTAGCACTAGAAACACTTAGAGGATTATATTGTAGATCGTACTGTAACTTCAACATATCTTTCTCATCTACATCTACTTGCTCAGGCACTTTCTTGAACTTTGCTTTCCTCCAAGATATAAGATATCTCTTCACTTTCTTAAGATTAGCAACCACCTTCGTCATTGGATTTGATTAATTCTCATGTCCCAAGCATGTCTTAAAATATCCAAGAACTCCACATCATCATCCATAAAACTGCAATACCTAAAAGGAAGTGGACCATGAGACCAACTTTAACAATAAGTCATGATACTAGGGTTATGATCATAAATACCAACATTTAAGAATTCAACACCAGACTCGTGAAATTGAGCAATCGATTCAAAGTTAACCAGACCCCTATCGAGTTTCTCTATCATCCTATCAATACCTTTTTGTTGATACTAAGTTCGAAAACAACTAGTATATCTTAAGTCAAAAAGTAAAGAAGCCTGAATGCAATCCCAAAATCAGAAAACTGAGATCTAATCAACGCAAACCTATTCAAATTAAAATCTAAAGTTTGTTATTATCATAAGCAAAAGCAATAATCTCGTCCCACAAATACATCCTAACAGCCAAATCATTACCACCATAACCATAGTAATAATGAAAATAAAAAATTGACTATACCATACATGAATAAAATATTTAAAAAAAGTATGAATCATTGTGACCTTCGTAACCTCATTATCCTATCCAATCTAAACTCTCCCAACAACATTATTAACATAATTATCAACAAATTGCCAACAAGGCGCTATTTTGTTTCTTATTCTGCTATTATTATTTTGAGAAATATGAGTCTCAACCAAGCTAAAAACCTATTAGAAACACACATGTTTTAATCGATCATTAGGACCCCTTAAATTCCAACGTCCAACTTTAAACATCATTGGAAACAAGAAGTTTTCTAGGACCCCCAAGACTTTTTATTGTCTAAAAGTTGTTTTAGACACACCTATATAATAGACACATTTATGTGTCTACTTTGGTCTCAATTGTCTATATTGTTACCTATTTTGTACTTATTTTGCTATTTTGTGTGTTTGTAAGTGTTTGTAAGTGTTTTTAGGAAATAAAGCTCTTGTGGAGAAAGGTGCTCGAAAAGTGATGTTTGGATCCTAGTATAAATTACTAAAGGCACCCCCCATAAAGTGTTAAAGGAACCTCAAAAATAGATAAGGGCTCTTCACTGCTATAGGCACCCGGGACTGATAGGGGTACCTCCTTCTTCACGGGTTAAAACTGTTTTTGGCAGGAAAGTTGGTTTAACAATTGCAGAATTCTTGGATCAAATTTGACGAGATTTTCTCGGTATTTTGTTTTGGTTTTGGATTAGTACCAACTTATTTCGACGAATCAGGGGTGGTACATGTTTTGGAAACATGAATAAAAAGAAGATTTCAACAAAACAGAGCATGAAAATAACTCGGGTTTGTTGTTTCATGTTTATGGGAAGTACATGGATAAAAAAAAGGATATACATCTTCTCTTCTTATGTTCCACTCATTGTAAGATGTGTATATCAATGTCTGGAGTGTGACAGCTGCGAGTTAATGCGTGGGAAGAAGAAAGGAAAACAAAATTTTCGTCACTAGCAAAAAAGGAAAGAGAATTAAATAAACAAGATATGGGAATTAAACTCGAAGATATGTTGGTACTCTGTATATAAAGGTTGTTGGCGAGCCAAAGAAGGATTATCGAAAGTAATGGGAGAAAACAGAGTGAAATCGAGAGTTGCAGAGAAACGTCTTTGTTACTGATGTGAAGAAGAATAACAAATAACATTAATATGCTCTAGACAATCGTTAACAAATTGTCGCGCAGTTCTAAGCTTTAAGACTATTTCATGTGATAGTTTTATGTGACAGTTTTCTTGTTTTTCCTTGTAACAGTGGGTTTGCAACGTTTAATTATTTTCCCCCTTTTCACCATTTGTAAACACTTTTGAGCGATGAATACATATGTTGAACGTGTTTCTACTATGATGAGCTAATTCTTGCGTAACCAAGGCAATGGAGGAAGCTATTTACGCATGATTGATGGGTAATTATTTTATTTTCTCTAGTTTTAATTTATAATTCACTCAATCACTTATTTTCAAAGTTTTAAATTGTTTGCGTAATTTTCTTAATTTCTTGTCATTCAATTTGATAGGTTATACTTTGTTTAATCCATTGATAATTTATGCTTAGAGAATACAATTAATATTTGAGAATATGCCTGATTATTTGTGAATTAAGAAATAAAAGAACTTAGAAAATAACTAGGGTTTTGAAATATTTGTTGCATCATTCAATCATGTGTAACAGTGGAATCTAGTGTCTTGGTTGCTTTTAATATCTTGTTATCACTTTCATTTGAATTTTTCATTATTTTGTAAAAGAAATTAAATCTAAAATCAACTTTCACAAGTCCGATAATCGAATCTTTTTCTCTTACCATAGCAAAAATAACATCACTATACTAGCAGTATTATGAGTAAAGTTTGATCTAATACCATGTGTATACATATTATCCTCTCCAACAAAATAATTATCTCTAGTTTCTTAAAGTAGTAGACTTTTCTCGAATTCCCTGCTGACTACTAGTTACGTCTTCCTGAGTCTTGTGAGACTCATACCCTTCCAACAACATCCTCAATCTCCTAGGACTCATTTCCTTCGAACATACATAACAAATTTATTTGATTTCACAGCAGGAATCTTAATAAATTTAGAATTACCTCATTTGGCAGATACTTTCTCCTTAGCAACAGTGGGCTTAGTCCTCCAACCACCACCCATACCAGCAGAATTATTTCTCACCATTATAGGGACTCCCAAATAAACCTCCTCTGCATCGAATATGATAACATCGTCATTCTCTTTATTAGAATTACCAACTCTGCTCATTTTAATTTACTCATATCCCAGATTTCCCTTGTTTCCACAGATTGCTTCACATTCTAATATTCCCCTTGCTCCACAGCTGGAGTTTTAGGCTTTTTAAAACATTTCTCCAAAGAATGACCAAAAGTACTGCAAAAAGTACATCTAGGCGGCTTCCAAGGATAATTTACCAGAATTTCAATTATTTTTCCATCAAAAATAATTGGAACAATGGATGGAAAAACATAAGTAGGCTCAACCTCGACACAAATTCTTGCTAACTCATATGAAAGCTACTGATAGTCTATTTATCCAGCATAGTCGGTTTACGAATATAGCTAACACTCATACCTAGTCCTTTGGGGTTCCATATATGGATTAAAACGTTATGAAAGTTCATCCAAGATGGAACAGTCTTCAACTCAATAATCTCCCTCCAGTAAATGTGCCTAATCTCTATCCAAAAACAATTGATTAGCTATGTGGAAATACCATGTTTTGTAGCATGAATTGTATCATCATCACAATCAAATCCAAAGAAAAACACAAAATCTCCAGTAGTAGTCATTTACATCTCTCTTTTTAACTTCCAAGATTCAAAAACAATCTTCTTTATATTTACCATCATAAAGGGAAGCTTTCCGCCCACAAATAAACCAACTACAAGCTCTTCACACCTCTTAATATCCTCTTGAAAATGATCAGCACTCGCAGCAATCACCCTTTCTTCATTCACCACATTAGTCACATGACATCCCTGAGGAACTTCTTCACGATTCTCGACTCTCTTAGAAGCAAAAAGATCTGACTAATCAAGACTACCAGCAAAAGAATTAGAAACAACCCTATCCTATATCATCTCAGAAACAACAACCTTCAAAAACCCATCAGATCCATCACCAGAACCAGCACCAAACCTCTTCCCAATATCCTAAGAAGACATATGATTTCCTTCAATACTAGATTTCGAAATATCAGACACTATGAAAAAACAAAAGCATAAAAATGAACAATAACGTGGAAACAACCAAATCCGAAGAAAGAAACAAAATGGGATTTTTAACAAACTGCCACACTTGCAAATCCCGATTCAAGAAAATGCCACCGTTTTTTTCCAGAGTTTATTAAATGCCAAAACCGTTAGATATTCCGTCAGGGCCCACTAACTCGGTCTATAATCATTGAAAAAGTCAATACAACGTGTCAACATTACCTAACTACCCTTGAATTCGTGTTGGTCCAAACTCGACAATGACTCACACTATTAGGTCGATTTGAATCAGTCACAAGAAGCAACATTACCTAACTACACTTGAATTCTCTTTCCTTTCTTCTCTTCCTTCTCCTTCTTCTTTTTCTCCGGCGTTCCATAGATGAAATCTCTGTTGAGAAAACCTTGCAGAAAATTAGTGAAACCAATCAACCGAGTGTGGTGCTGATGAGTTCATAGTTGGGTTTGGTTAGAATCCACGATTGAGTTGAAGCGAAGTGTTTCTGTGAAGGTTAGAGTTTGATGTTGAGTTTATTTGGAATTGATAAGCTAAACGGGATGTTAACAGATGAAGATCAAAGGGTTATTGCTAAATTGAAGTTGTAGTATTGTCTTGAAGAAGAATTGAGATGTTAATGAAATTGTGAAGAAATTAGGGTTCCTGAAATGAATTTCGAGACTCAATTAAGGGTGAATAAGAAGGAATTAAAGGATGGGTTGAATAGATTGGAAGATTTTGATGGATGAATTGAGTTTGATTGAGAGAATAGAATATTTGGGAATTGAATTAGGGTTGGTTAAGAACTGATGTTGATGGATGAACTGAATTGAGGGTTTAGATGATTAATTGGAGGTGGGTTTGATCTGAATTGAGAGTTACGATTGGAGACTAGTTTAAGTTCAATAGTTATAGTTTGTATTTGGAACTCAGATGAATTATGAAGTTATCTGGGATGAACTGGCTGGTGCTTGAGTAAATGAGTTTGAGGTAATTGTTCTTCTCTATGAATTTTGTTTAAGTTATGCAGTTTTGTTGTTGAATTTATGGACGTATCTATAGAGAGTGAATTGAGATGGATAAGATGAGTATGGTGGTTATGACATGAAGCCATGATTACAGTTTAGAATTTAGGGTTTGAATGTATGTTGTTGGTGTTGTCTATGCAGATGAAAGCACTGGTGGAATTGAGATTTAACAGAAGGAAAGACAAATTTGAAGCTCATGTTGTTGTTGACTGATCGAATGGACATTAAGCTCACTGCCATGGAATGAATGGGTCTGTGATAAAGAGGGGTTTTGAGTTGAGGTAGTGATTCATAGGCATGGTCCTAGTAGTGTTGTGAGATGATTGTGTTGTGAATGTGTTTGAGTTTGAGTTATGGGTTGCAGAGAAGAATTTAGGGCTCAAGATAGAAATTGAATGTGTTTGTGTTAGATTGAATCATTGCAGGGACACGATAAGTTTATTGGATGTTAGAGAACTGAAAAGAATGAAGCAGCGATGGAAGTATAGATGAATGTTAGGAATTTGCAGGGAAAATGGCTGAAATTTGCCTGAGAAAAGCGCAGAAAACAGCTGAAACTCGATCTAATCTTTGTTATGTTGAATCAACTCGGTACCGGCGATGGCTTATTCTGGTTAGCACGATGACCGATCCAACCAGCCAACTCAGACCGACAATGACTTACACTGTTCAAAATAAGGAATGGGTCTGGTGAGTTGGTGACAGATTTGAGGGTGTGTATGTCTTTTACTAAGCTGGATAAATGCCACCTATGCCCTAACTGACGGCAACAATTTTTTTGGATGGAAAAGGTCAAACGTGTGGCATTAAATAAACTCTGAAAAAAACGGTGGCATTTTCTTAAACTGCAAATTGGAAGTGTGGCACTTTATTAAAATCCCCAAATAAAATTTAACAATACCAATCATCAGATCCCCAAAATCAAGATCAGAAGAGAAATAACACAGACACATGTTGACCAAAGCCAACCGCCCACGAAAATTACCTCTTTCTCATTTAGATGACAGAATTATTAGACGTCGAATTGAGACCTTTATGTTACTTTTAGGAATTATATGCCCCAAGTATGATGATTTTGGTTTTTATCGTATAAAATGTTAGAAGGGAAAAATATCGTTTGGTCCTGTTTTAGGTGGGCCATGTCTGTTTAGTCCTTTGGGAAAATGCCTTTACTGTTTGGTCCATAATTATTTAAAAATATAAAACAGACAAAAGTATCCTTCCGTGTTAATTTTTACTTATTTTCTTGTAGTAGTTCATTCGTCAAAATGAACTCCTGTTAATTTCTACTTATTTTTTTTCAGAAAACATATAAACCAGAGTTCATTCCAGAAATGAACTCCATATAAAAACCTAAAAAAACAGAGTTCATTCCAGAAATGAACTCCATATAAAAACCTAAAATCATTCCAGAAATGAATTCCATATAAAAAACCTAAAAAAACAGAGTTCATTCCAGAAATGAACTCCATATAAAAACCTAAAAAAACAGAGTTCATTCCAGAAATGAACTCCATATAAAAAACCTAAAAAAACCATGATTTATAAAGGGGGATACCAGTTCTACTAAGTGATGATACTGTTTCATATAGGACAAAAATATCCCACCGATCCTGGCCGTTGGATCGATGAAATGGTATCAGCACTTAGTAGGACTGGTATCCCCCTTTATAAATCATGAAAAAAACAGAGTTCATTCCAGAAATGAACTCCATATAAAAAACCTAAAAAAACAGAGTTCATTCCAGAAATGAACTCCATATAAGAACCTAAAAAAACAGAGTTCATTCCAGAAATGAATTTCATATAAGAACCTAAAAAAACAGAGTTCATTCCAGAAATGAACTCCATATAAAAACCTAAACACACAAATCTTCATCTTCTTCATCATCTTCATCGATTTCATCTTAAGCAGCAGCAACAACAAAACACATAAATCTTCATCTTCAAACAGCAACAACATCGTATTCATCATCTTTAACAACAACAACAAACAATAGACGCACAAAAAGAACACAAAACTTCATCGTCTTCATCATCTTCATCGACTTCAACATCATCATCAACAGCATCAACACCATCAGAGAAGAAAAAACCCTAAAACTCCGTCGTTCATCATCTTCTTCGTCGTCTTTATCATATTCATCGTTTTTCATCTTCGTCTTCAACAACAACAATCACCGTCTTCAACAACAGCAGATCTCGAGAAAGTTTTTATCATCTTCGTCGTCTTCAAACAACAGTCGATCAAATCTTCAAATCAAGATTCATTGTCTGCAACATAAACAGCAGCAGAAAAGAAAAAAGAAAAAAAATGGAGAGAAAAAAAAACTGAAATATAGAGGAGAGAGAAAGAAAATCTGAAAATAAGATATCTTTTACTCCTTTTTTGTATATATATGGTCCTTGTAGGATATTTTTTCCACTACAAGGTGACAATTGCATCATCCATGACGTCACCCTAGGACCAAACTATAATTTCTAGGACCAAAGTATAATTTATATTTTCAAAAAGAACCAAACAGACAGTTGACTGGGTCCACTGGACTAGACTCTCTCTAATATATTATTCCTATGACTATATGGTATTTCCTACATGTTAGAAGTGCATCAAAATAGCCTTAGTTGTAATTGTCGATATTCAAAGCTCGGTAACGGATGGCCACATTACCATCCTATTTGACATGATTATTTGATTGGTTGATTTCTTAACGGAAAGCCCCGTTACCATCCCGTTTAGTATCTCGTTTATTATTATACAAGTACCAAAACTAAATCAGTGGTGCGGATCGAAAGGTCACGCGCAGACTAGTTAAACAGTGCACAAAATCGGACTAAATGTTTCGAGCTGACCCCTCGTGTGCAGCTTTCTTCTAGGGTTTTAGATTTTTCAGCTGATCGCTCATCTTATGTTTTAATCAACGTCTAGGGTTTAAGCAACTAGGTTCTATGTTTCGAGCTATATGCTTTTTCTTCTTCTTCGATGAAACACAAAGGAATTTCTAGTGAATTGCGCAAGTCTTGAATCTCCAGTTACAGGTACAACCGTATAATAATTCTTACTTATTCCACAAATCTCAAACAATTTGATTACTTTGCTATTAGCAACCATCAATTTCTCAAAGAATCCATCAGTATGTGGCGGAACATTGCAAAACGAGCAGTTTCTTCGAGAAAACTTATGAAATGCTGGGAAGATTCAATCTGTAAGGTAAATTTAAAGCCTTTAGAATTAAATCCATTTCATCAGAATGGGGAGGTTAATGTTGTTAGAAATTTTTATTATCGATGTCTTGGTGATACTTCAGTTAGTTTTTCTGGGAATTTGAGCCATCCTAAGGGTTATGCTAGTGTTGCTGAGGCTATATGTACGACTGATACTGAAGAAGATATTTCTGTAATGGATGCAAATCAGGGAGAATTTCAACATGAGCAAGAAAAGGAACCGAAAATTGTTCCTGGAGTTGGAAATGCAGAATATGAGTTGCTTAAGAGGAGACAAATAAAGATTGAAACGGAGGCATGGGAACAAGCGGCCAAGGAGTACAAAGAGCTACTTGAAGATATGTGTGAACAGAAATTGGCTCCCAATTTGCCTTACATGAAGTCATTGTTTCTTGGTTGGTTTGAGCCGTTGCGCAATTGTATTGCTGCTGATCAAGGGCTTTGTAGGCAAGGGACTAAGGCTAATTATGCCCCATATTTTGATCAGTTGCCGGCTGAAATGATGGCTGTTGTTACGATGCATAAGATGATGGGATTTTTTATGTCAAGTGATGATCATGGTACTGCTAAGGTGGTTCAAGCTGCTTGTCAGATTGGTGAAGCCATTGAACAGGAGGTTAGGATACACAATTACTTGGAAAAAACTAGAAAGAAACCCGGTGAAGCTAAGGGTAAATCAAAAGAAGGTGATGAACCTGATCCCGAGGCCATCAAACAAGCACGCTTGAGGAAAACAGTAAAGACTTTGATGAAAAAGAAAAAGTTACAACAAGTGAGGCACATAATCAAGGGACAGGAAGAAGATGAGATAAAGCCATGGGGACAGGAGGCTCATGCTAAGGTTGGAAGCCGTTTGATTGAATTGTTGATCCAATCAGCTTATATACAACCACCTGTTGATCAGTTATCAGATGGTCCGCCTGATATTCGACCAGCATTTAAACATTCTATGAAAACTATAAAGATAGATTCACTGAATCTCAGCAGAAAATTTGGAGTAATTGAGTGTGACCCACTGATTTTCCAAGGGCTGGAAAAAACAGCAAAGCACATGGTGATTCCTTATATGCCGATGTTGGTGCCACCAGAGAGTTGGATCAGGTATGACAAAGGGGCACATTTGTTTTTGCCATCTTATGTGATGCGTACACATGGATCAAAGCAGCAGCGTTTGGAAGTTAAGAATACACCAGTGAAGCAGATTCAACGAGTATTTGACGCTCTGAATACCCTTGGGAATACAAAATGGCGGGTTAACAAGAAGTTACTTGAAATAGTAGACAGAGTATGGGCCAGTGGAGGCAAATATGCTGGTTTAGTTGATCGTGCTGATGTTGTTTTACCAGAAAAACCAGAGACAGAGGATGAAGCGGAACTCAGGAACTGGAAATGGAAAATTAAAAATGCTAAGAAAGAGAATAATGAGAGACATGCTCACCGGTGCGATTTGGAACTCAAACTTGCTGTAGCGCACAAAATGAGTGCTGAGGATGGTTTCTACTATCCGCACAACCTTGACTTCCGAGGTCGTGCCTATCCCATGCACCCATATCTAAACCATCTTGGCTCAGACTTATGCCGGGGTATCCTTGAATTTGCGGAGGGACGCCCTCTTGGAAATTCAGGCTTGCGGTGGTTGAAAATACATCTGGCAAATTTGTTTGCCACTGGTGGTGTCGATAAAAAATCTTATGATGGTCGAATAGCTTTTACAGAGAGCAACTTGGATAATATATTTGATTCCGCAGATAAACCGCTTGAGGGTAACCAGTGGTGGTTGGGGGCAGAGGATCCATTCCAATGTTTGGCAGTTTGCATGAATCTCTCAGAAGCATTGAGAAGCTCTTCACCAGAAACTACTATCTCACATATTCCTATACACCAGGATGGTTCTTGCAATGGCTTACAACACTATGCTGCTCTCGGGAGAGATAAACTGGGAGCAGCTGCAGTAAATTTGGTTGCTGGAGAAAAACCAGCAGATGTTTACTCAGGCATTGCTGATAGAGTTCGTGAGATTATGCAGGAAGATTCCCAGAAAGATCCAGCTGCTGATCCAAATGTGTTCTGTGCGAAAATGTTAATCGAAAAGGATTGGGTGAACAGGAAATTGGTGAAGCAGACTGTGATGACATCAGTGTATGGTGTTACTTACATAGGTGCCCGTGATCAGATCAAGAAGAGGTTAAAGGAGCGTGATCCAGATGGTGATGATAATGAGCAGTTTCAGCTAGCTTGTTATGCAACAAAGGTCACCTTAACTGCTTTAGGGGAAATGTTTGAGGCTGCACGTAGTATCATGAGCTGGCTTAGTGATTGTGCGAGTGTCATTGCCTCTGAAAATCATGCGGTGCGATGGACCACTCCTCTCGGACTTCCTGTTGTTCAGCCTTACCGCAAATTAGGAAGGCATAATATTAAAACCTCCCTTCAAAAGTTGACATTGAGAAGAGAAACTGACAAGGTCATGCTCAAGAGGCAGAGAACAGCTTTTCCACCGAATTTCGTCCACTCCCTTGACGGGTCTCATATGATGATGACTGCACTTGCTTGCAAGAAAGCTGGATTAAACTTTGCAGGAGTTCACGATTCATTTTGGACGCATGCATGTGATGTCGATGAAATGAACAGGATACTCCGTGAAAAATTTGTTGAACTCTATGAGCAACCTATATTAGAAAATTTACTGGAGAACTTCCAGGGGTCATTTCCCAAATTGGAATTTCCTCCTTTACCAGTGCGCGGAGACTTCAATTTAAAAGCAGTTCTACAGTCACCATATTTCTTCAACTAAGCTACAACAGATTTTTAGCAATCTACTCGAATGTGTTGGCGAGCTTTCTTTCCGCTTCTCGTTCAATCTTCACGTTTGAGTTCCCCTCTAATAGGAGTTGGAGATAGAGGAGCTCTAATCTAAAGATCTGGAGATAGGTACCACCATGCTTCTTTTAGCTGATTTCTGCACCAGCTATATTTATACATCACCCTTTTCTATTGAATTTATGTTCGCAGTTTATATTCATTCACTGAAGAAAGACCGCAAAGCCGAAAATAAGTCGTATACCTCTTTAAAAATGTAGGATAACATTATCTGCTTGCTATTAAAATTAGAGCTCTCTGTTACTGATAATGCCATAGAAGCTTATGATAAGAATAAATCGTTTTATGAGCGTATGAGGATGAAGAAAATGAAGTTTTATGCTTCATCCTTTGAAGACTGTAGTGAATACGGGAAATGATTGTAATGTTTTTGGTCTGTGTACATATACTGCCGAAAATTATGTATATTATTCTCTTTTTAACGAGGGAATCATTAAACCTTATGTGAGTGGGATGGTTGTGTTCCCTTGATGATGGCAAATTTTAGTATTACACTGACGTTTCTATCTTAACTGTGAGATTGTGTCTAGTATCATCTTTGATTATTTGGCGATTGGTTGAGTACTTCTATGTTTGTGACGAGGTTAACTTGCAGGTTTTGGATCTAGATACAATGTATCCAAGGAATATGAAGGAAATCCATAAAGTGGGTGAATATCTGCCGGGCTTTATCCAAGAGTTTGTACTAACTTTTGCAAGGCAGTGACTTGCAAGTCCTCAAAGGGCAGGAGCTGTTGGGGGTGTACAGTCACAAACAAGACTGGAGATACTAGTGTTTTTTCAGGATGATCAGCGTACTGCACAAGACGGATCCCAGATTAGAAAACGTGTGGAGCTCGAGTCTACCAGGGAGTTTGGAAAACACTGAACTAGCTGAATACTGTGGGTTTTGTTAAAAGTATGGACTTCCTTCTTGTGTCTTGTCTTGTGTATGTTTTCCATATTGTCAAGTTGCTGATCCTGTGTTCTTTGCAGGGCTCTATTGACGAACAGAGATGGTTGCTTGATCCTATCGGCCAAAATGAACAAGTTATTTTGGTTCTGAAAATTGAAGATATTGTGCTTGGTATGTGATGCATGTTTCAATTAATATAAAAATACATGTCAGAATTTCATGATTTTACCAAAGAAATATCGGGAACATGGAGTTGTCACTCACTACATTATAATTCTGCGTAGCGTGTCGAATATAAGCTCTGGAATATACTTCATGCTGAATCATATTTCTCCTACTATTAACATGCTTAACAGCTGCGTCATACATAGTATGGCTATCATACACATCACAACAGATCGTACACACTTTAGGAACATAAGCATCATTATGAAGAAAAGAAGGAAAATAACTAGTTCTGTTTTTTACTTGGACTTCTAGTTCTATTTCCTCATACTAGATTGATTGATAAAACAGATTTACTGTAGGTTATATGAGGCTGGAAGAGAGTTCTTATCATGCTTGCCACACGTCTCCCCAACCTTTCCATCATGATGGGACAGCTCCTAGTTAGCTTTAACCTTAAGCTAGTCATTAGAGAACAAATCAGCCACAAACACACTGTAATGCTGATTACTACTATTCCGACTTCACATAATCAAGACAGACATTAACTATGCAAATAAAAAAACGGCAAAAATTTGATGCTAAACCATAAAAAAACCAACAGCGAAACACAAATGTTGTTGCCAGGAGGCCATGGCTTATGAAGAATAGCCATTGGGAACTCTGGCTTACAATATACAAGTTCATCATATACCCGGGGAACTTTAGGTTATAGTAATACAATTAACCGACCACTGGGTTGAATGCAACAACTAAAAGGGTCAGTTATTGATACTATAATAGACTGAATATGTTATTGTAACAAAATTTCTTAACAGACTGCCTATTTGGCTTTTATTGTAAAAGCATAACAAGTAAAGTGAGTGATTAGAATGTTTAGAAATAGGAAGCTAGATTGCCTTTAGATCCTGTTGCCGTGTACTTTGCTCATTAGTAGTCATTACATATTCCTTGTTATTTTTACCACAGAGGGCTTCCAACACGAGAATGAAAACTTGTGATTTTAAAACTAAATGAAATGTGGTAATGCTCTGTCTTCTTTTCAGTTCTCAAGCAGCCAATTTAACTATTTGCAAATGTTGCTATCCATTTTCACTTACACGGGTTTTATCTTATGTTTCCGAAGGTATTAGTGGCCAACATGTTTCGAAGACGCCTAAGATGATTAATCTGTTCCAGATACTTGTATACTAATCCTGTGGTCAATTCCTTCTCCAGTAGCTCCCCAAGCGAGTAATTTGACAAATCCAAATAAGAAGATCAAAATGAATTATGAAGACCACAAGCTTGAAGGCATGCTCATAGTAGTTTTTGCTTGCTTCGTAGTTCTTTTCGACCCACCTTATTTTTACTGGTTAGTTAATAAGGTTTATTCTTCAACTTTGACAGTCGTTCCTGTACTGATTGCATGACCATGTTTCCTATCCTAGTTGCATTACCGTGTTTCCTGTACTTGCATAGTTTTTATACACGGAATTTGTTCTTTACTGTAATCATTTTTGGTAGCTTATTTGTCTGTCTGTAAATTTCACAAGATTACTGCTTGCTTTCAAATGTGGAGCAATGCCTAAGATTCATAAAAAATATGCTTGATTGTTGTATTGCCTAAGGCTACAGCTGTTGTTACAGCTAGCTTACATATGATCGGGCACTGCTACATGATCATGATCTCACAGGGTAAATGCCGTGTACTATTTACGGTTTCTCGTCGGGTCAAGCTAAAGTTATAACCAAACACTTGGTGCCATGTGGATGCTGTAAGATAAACTACTGTAGTATGTAGCATTGCCGTCTAAGTTATGTTATTCTCATTTGTCTACAAGTGGTCTGAAGAGTTATATTGCTTTTAATTACCTTGTGCGAGATCAAAGTTTGAAGTTTTAATGTTGAAACTAAGCTGGCGAAACAATTAATCCGTTGAAAACTTGCCGTGTTGTATTCTTAAACTCTTCCAAAGAAGGCATTCGCAAAGACCAAATGGTAGACGATGAGCGTGAATGGAATGTATTTTGGAGTTGGATATACGTAGCATAGCTTTCTTCGGTAATACACTAGAAAGCATCTTCAACTCCCCATTGACACCTCCATACCAGCCCAAACCGACTTTTGAGCTGAGGTTCTCGAAATGAGTTCCAAGAAGTGGAGACGCTAAAACTTGGAGAACCGTTCCACCAACCAAATTAGAATTGGGTTGTGTTCGATTAGGGGGGAAGGAAAACTCACAAAAAGACTGTCCACGGTAAGATCCTCTTTTTAACAACTAAGGCTCTCAAGTTCGGTAACGCGATCGGCCTCTTTTGATTTCCTAATTCGTCTGATTTCTGTTCACATTTCACACTACATCTCCTCCCTTGCTGCCGAGTCCCTCGTTCCTCTCCCTCTGTGGTAAACTCTTCACCAAACTTTGTTGCGATGACTATTAATCATCTCGTCATGTTTAAGCCTATTTAATTAGGTGTTCCATTAGAAATCAAAATCTTACTTTTAAGGTGTTCCATTAGAAGAAGATCAAAAAACTTACATACTAGCACAGGAACCATGCATAGATTCAACCAGAACAAACTTATATCCATATATACTCATTTGAAGACCAGAGAAATCATTTATTTATGAATCTCTGTTCAGATCCAATCCAAACCATCTTGGCGAACCAACATAATGCTCAAAAAGATTACAAGCAATACAAATGTCAGACTAGGCATTATATTAACTAGTACGACCGTTAGCCACGGTGGGAGGGCCGATCGAAGAAGAATCTGAAGATGGGGTTCGTCTGCGACTACTTTCGTCCCGTTTAAGAAAAGCTATACTTTCATCCCGTTTCAAAAAAAGTGATACTTTCGTCCCGTTTCGGAAAAAGTGATATTTTATTCCCGTTTTGAAAAAAGTGATACTTTCTCCCCGTTTCGGAAAAAGTGTCGTTTTTTCTGAAACGGAGCGAAAGTATCATTTTTTCCGATCGTTTTGTTAGTTGCAACGGAAAATTAGCTGATGAATAGACCAAAATTTTGCTATATAATGTATTATGTATCCTTTGTGATGATTTGCATAATGGATATACATTTAATTTTCTAAAATTGTGCCTAAAATAAAAAAATATCTCCGAATTTTTCTTTAAAATCTAAATTTTATATTGTTGTTTGTACTTGTTGCGTAGAGTTTTTTATAACCTTTCCAACGAGATAAAATTTGTAAAATTACAAGACACGGATTTTTAGATATGTTATATTAAAGTTTGCTTTCCAATTATACCCCTGAAAAGATAGGATACACAAGGAGTTGTAATTGGACTAAAAGTGAGGAACATTTTTGGTTTTTCGGCCCTAACCATTTCCAATCTTTTTGTGTCAATTGATCACTTTCATTTTACAAAAAAAGATGGTCATATAAAGGTCCTCCCTCGCCGACCCAATTATGAACACTGGTCCAATATACAATTGACACCCAAGAAGAACCATCCAAACCTTGAAAGATTAACAGATCAAACAGCTGACGGTTAACTCTGTCAAGCAAATCCCAGCTCTTCTTAGCTAGAGACTTATTGTTGAAGAAGATCCATTGACAATTCTAGAGGCCAATCTTGAACTTCGGCTACCCCACTTTGCTACAAGACCTCTTCTGCAGTCTCGACCGTTGGTTCCTAATCCGACCCAAACTGCACGGGGTAGTGATTCCATACAATATGCTTCATCGAGACTAATGATGGTGTTCAAATTCTTAAATTGTGGGGATAATTTTGAGTTTGGTTACATAAAAGGACTCTTTAGAAAATATTTTCTCTAAAAATAAACACAATAATCTAAAAATCTTATAGTTCAAAATGAAAATTAATAAAACTTATTCAAAATTTGCCATCAGAAGGAAGAAGCTTAGAATTAATCTCATTGCAACATTGAGAAATTCAATGTCTAGTACTCAAAACCCTTGCGCAATATATCCAACATCATCTGGCAAGTAAGTTTAAACATAAGACCAAGAGACACATACGAATAAGAAAACCAGACAAATACCCTTAGGTTTTTAAACTATTTGACATTAAATAACATGGTTTTAACATTTGATAGCTTAGTAAGTGTGTTTTGGTCTTTTAGAAGGCAGACTTCTGAATTATACAGGCAAGTGCCAGACAAGATACACACCATATATTTTAGTAGGACGAAATTGTAAGCAAAGACATATGAAAGGATATGAAACCCACATGAAGCCAACACCCAAAACATATGCATCTGTGTTTTTTTACTTCATCATTGGTTCATACTGGATGTAGGTGGCCAAAATTTAACAAACTACTAATTGAATAAGATAGTTGCTCTAACAAAGTCCAAGCTTTTTTATCGCTTTCATAGACAGAAGAACCAAGCCAAATGCAAGGATGCGTGGAAATCTCCTTTTTATTTTACAGGAGAAACCCCTGTATATTAGACAGTAACATCAACAATGTTTATGTTCCTAAAACTCATATGCAAACTATGATACCGACAAAAGAACGATACCCTAGTTTAATTTACACATTTGCAAAGATAAAAACGAAAAGTTTTAATCCAAACCTAAAATCTTATCTCTGGTCACATTCACATTTCAGATACGCAATATTTTGATTCAAACAGCAAAACAGATTACTCTTACAGAATTATTAGATCTCAAACTATACACAGAAATCCAAAAATTTGCAGTTCAAATTGAGATTAATAAACTTAATTCAAATATTGCCATCAGAAGGAAGAAGCTAATAATTAATATCATTGCAACACTGAGAGTATCAATGTTTAGTACTCAAAACCCTTGCGCAATATATCCCAACATCATTTGGCAACTACAATAAAAATGTTGAATATAAACAGACCAGATTCATACGAATAGAAAAAGGTTAAGGTCATCAAAATGTTAAACCGTTTAACATTTGAATAGCTTTCTTCCTGTTTTCTTAAACCTAGAAAAGTTCCAATCAACTTATGAAAACAAAACTACTAACAAAGCATATTTTCTACCATGTGGAAACATACCATGTAATGGATCTTGAAATCGATCTTGAAATTATTGTCGGCTCCGAGGTTGCTCAAGAACTTTGAAGGGGCACTTGTTAAGACTATATATGCTACTCTAAGTTTAGGGTTTGGGAGCAGCAGCTGTTGCCCGAAGTAAATTTCGTAATTACCTGGAGCATGACACATGCCCTAAATTTTAGTACGGGGATCTTACAGAGTGCCCTGGTTTTGGGAGTACACAAGCAAAGTACCCCGTTTTTAAAAACTTTTCTAAAGTACCCTTTTGTTTACAGTTTTTCCTCCAAATACCGGGTATAAGAGTGTGTTTGTTTTTTGCTAACTCGGGATCTGCCCTGACTTGGCCGAGTCAGATGTCATACCGTTTGTTTTTTTATTTTGAATCAGATCTGACTCGCGATCTGAGTCAGACTTAATCCCCGACTCGGACCCGTTTGAGTCAGGTAATAAAATACCCCTGACTCATGGGAACAAACCACCGACTCATATTTTTGAGTCAAAAGAGTCAGATCTGACTCAGAAAACAAACCTATTGAGTCAGATCCAGATGAGTCAGGTGATTTCAGTTAGATCCAAATGAGTCAGGTGATTTCAGTCAGATCCAGATGAGTCAGGTGAGTCAGGAGAAAACAAACACAATCTAAGTGTTAGGTTGCAGTTACTTCACGTATTAATCTTATTTTTCCTTGAACCACGTTTCTTTGGTGGGGAGCAAATGATTCGACGATTCTGAAATCGGTGTAACGATCCTGAATCGGTTCGACTAACGTAAAATCGGTGTATCGATCCTGAATTGGGCAGACTAGTCTGGAAAGTGTTGTAGAAGGTTGATTCTTAACCATCCAAAAACCCTTAGACACTTGGGAATGATGAACCGAGCTGAAAAGTGGTGAAACGATCCTTAAAAGAGCTCAACAAACTTGACAAATGATGTAGAAGGTTAACATAGCAACAACTAAAGAACAAATAAGTAAACGTTAGAAATGTACACTAGGCTTGAGTCTTGACTAACTAATATGGAAAACTAAATTGTGATGATACTTTAGGAAAGTTTCAAATTCCAAGGGTAGTATTTTATTGGGGGTTAAGAAACCAGGGTACTTTATCAAATGTTTTTTTTCAGTATTAACTTTGACATGCGTTATTCATTTTGTGTTACTGGACAAAGTGGCAATAATTATGGTGTTATTAAGATGTCAACTTTTTTTAGTACTGTAATTAACTTTATTATAATGTTCAAGATGATCAATCTTTTTTTACTCACACCACCACCGAAATGATCGTTTACTACAACTATTTCCAATGCTTCTACCGTCGTCCACCACCATTAACGCTATCGCCTCTTCTACCACTCATCGACACTTATTATCCTACCGGTTAGAGCATCGTTTGGTCGAACTCGCAAGTTTGCTATCTTAAGCTTATTGTCGACGTTAGATGTACAAAACTATATCTTGATTTCCAGTTTACCAAAGTCAAGTCTCGAACTAGGACTAGAGCATGGTAGTTGAGTATCAGAAATCACTGAATACCCTTGAAGTTCAAAGGCTAAACGATAATGAAGAAATCAACGAGGACTTCACCAACAAAGGTATGTGGAAACTGATTTCATCTGGAACTCCTGTTTAATTCTACCTTTCAAATCTATCGAAACAAGTGCTCACTCTATGGAACAATTCCTATGACGGTACTCGGTGATTTGCGAGATGGGAAGTGGATTTGCAAGATTCTTCAAAAGATATTGCACCAACAAAATCCAATGTTACTAATGAACCTGCCAAAAATAGTAGGACGGGTTTGAGTAGAAAAGTTTTGATTGGCGAAACGGATTCTTCTCTGGATCTGAATGTCAATAACTTGGGCCTCAAAGCTCAAAATGGTACGTCTCCTATGCTTATGCAGTTTAAGATGATAATGTTGGTGGTGTTAAACAAAATCAGGAAAAGGAGACCGCATCATTAACTAAAGAGGAGCATGATGTGTTTCGTCAAATTAGAAGTGTTGATGTACGAATAAAGTTTATCCAGTATGTCTCTTTTAGAAAGGAATACTTCAAAGAAAAACAAGAACAGTTCGAAAGAATGAAATCTCCATAGAAAAATGTTATGTCTCCAATTTATTTAATTTCAGGAAATTATGCTTCGGATGAATATAAATATGATGAGATGTATGAGGGATACAAAGAATATCAGGATGCTAGTATTATGTCTGGCATTATGTTTGATTTGTTGTCTAAAGAAACAAACTTCAGGGTGGGTAATAAAAGTAAATCGAGAGGAGTAGGAAATATGAGCTATTAGTTTTTTTTACTTTTATTTCTCGTTTTTCTAGTGATGCTTTTATTTTAGTTACGAGTATTTTGAGTTTGTAATCAGGGGTCTTGGGGCTATTAGTGAAGTTCTTTATTTTACCCCTTTGGTTCATGGGGGTGGGGGCCTTGATCCACCCCTTGTAATTCTTATAATTACATTTTTACTTTAATAAACTATTGGACTTAGCAAAAATATATGTATATATATATATATATGATAGTAAATATACAATCGTGTGTACACTCGAGGATATTTGAGCCTAAGACTTTAATGATAATGACCTTTATCCCAGGAAAGGTCCACATATTGTAGTGAATAAAAATATGAATCCAAAAATCCAAGAATCATTCAATTCCTAGTTATAACGAAGAAGTTATGAGTAATTTATTAAAAGCAACACTTATTATGTGTTTAAGGTAGTTCGTAAATAGGAAACAGTTCACGAACTTTCAGTGACAGTTCACGGACTAAACGGCAAAAACGTGTCTAGATGCCTTTTTTTTGTCAAGTTTTTGATGTTTCCTATTCTAGGAAAAATAGTTATTCTTTCACACACAATTGATGGTGTGTGTGATGTTTTATACTTATTACTTAGTTAAATTGTAATGTATCTTATTTATTAAGAGACAATTACATAAAGAGGGAGGATTCCCTCACACTCTTATATTTACACTATCTCACACTTTGAACGATATTTTTCTCAACAAATTTCAACAGTGACGAATTTGAAGTTAATATTTTGAGGTTATATTCCTCTTACAAAGATATATATATACCAAAAATAAGAACATTCTGAAATACCAAACTTCACTATCTATCAATCTTAATTTCAGCGGTTGAGAATTCGCCGAGTTTCGCCGGATAATTTTCAATGTAGTAGATGGTAATGTTATACGTCTCGGAACATGCTCATTTTTTATAGGAATATAGATCTTTGCAAGAGCAACATACTCGGAAAATATTAATTTCAAATTCGTTGCGGTATAGGTTTTATTAAGATAATTATCTCCTAAAGTGTGACATAGTGTGAATATAGGCATGTGAGTGGATCCTTCCTCTTACATGAATATAATTTTAAATAATTATTTATTTAGTTATTTATGCTAGAGTTGTAACTTAGGAAAGATTATCATACAAGGAGAGTCTTGAAAAGGGAAAATAGTTCACACACCTTCTTAGGATTCAAGCTACCTTGCTTTGGTCTTTCAATATAAAAAGAGGGTTTATGTAAGCTACACAATTCATCCCTTCGAAAATTTATGTGTGCTTCATAAGGTTGTTTTCCACTGATTTTGTTCTTCAAGAACAAGAATGAAACATAAAAGACTTTGCTTAGGGATCGCGCACAAATTTATAATTATCTTCGTAGAAAGTTACACAACTTGTTTCTAAGTTAATTCAATAATATTTTTTTATTCTAAGGTCATTTTCTTCTTATATAAGGCAATATTCAAGTATTATTGATCATAAACCCTAGATTTGATATGCCGACACTAGTATCGAAATCTGGATTAGAAAGAAAACTTCATATAAGGTGTCTCATAAATGCCTTAAGAAGTTTTACAAGATATCTCTAGATTTATTCTAGTTGTTCTTGTTGTGGAATAGATTATCTCTAAAAGTTTTGAAGAGTATAAACTCTAATTATAGAAGTTTGTTTTGGTATCTACTTTTTACATTGTAGTTATTCAAAAAGATATAAGATTTCCAAAATTTTGATTTACATATAAAGGGAAATC
Organism: Papaver somniferum; assembly: GCF_003573695.1. Classification (NCBI taxonomy): domain Eukaryota; kingdom Viridiplantae; phylum Streptophyta; class Magnoliopsida; order Ranunculales; family Papaveraceae; genus Papaver; species Papaver somniferum. The sequence continues at coordinate 116,378,995 of NC_039367.1, forward strand.
AAACAAGTGTTTTGTGAAAGCAAAATATAAAAAAGTTTTCACTGAGGTTAAAGCAACCCCTTGGAAAATTATGTTTGGTTGCATAAGGTTGTTTTCCATATCTTTGTTCTTCATGAACAAGAGTGAGGTTTCAAAAGACTTTACTTGGGATCGTAAAGTACAGGGAAGCTATCTTCTTTGATAGTTACGGAACCTGTTCCCAGGTATTTCTCATAAACCCTAAATTTGATAGAGCAAGATAACCCTAATCTTTTCTAGGTGATATTGTAAGGAATATTCAATTAGGGTTACGTCTTTTCTAGGTGGTCTTGTAAGGAAGATTCAATTAGGGTTACGGTTCCATAACCTAATTGTTGAGGAGTATCTTCTGAAGAGAATTGGTATTCTGCCAGGAGATTTTCAAGAGTATCTTCTAAAGAGAATTGATGTTCTTCTAGGAGTTCTACAGGTGCGCGAATACAACTGAAACAACTATTACTTCTAGTCTGAATTGGTAGTAGGTAATTGGTGTAACAACTTATAATCAATGTGTGTTCAATCTGTACTAGGTCCCGGTTTTTTTTAACAAGATTATAGTTTTATCGTTAACAAAAATCTCTCGTGTCTGTGTTATTTCTTTTCCGCATTATATTGTTTTATCTTTATAATTGAAATATCACATGTTGTACGTATTTAAACCTAGATAGTATTAACTCAATTGTACGCAACCTGCTACAAGATTCGTTCTTGTTGAATTTGTATCTTTAAATATAGATTCCAAGACTTGTTCTTTTTGGAATTCGGTTCGTGAACAGTTCGGGTATATACTAGGTTTACCTTGTTAAAACAATCTTAAATACAGTTTCGTAACCGAACATATAGATGGTACAAGGATTGTTCATATAGGTTCCCGAACGAAAAAGTTGGTGGTGTAATTGGGACCCCCTTCGTTTTCATCAACACCGCAACTTTGGATAGGGACCACCAAGGAATAACAGCCCCCTATTCCTCCAGTGTGCTCCCACTAGCAGTTGTACATGTGAAATAACGCTTTTACCCTTTATGCTCGAAATGGATGATTTCTTTTCCTTTTGCTTCGAATGACTCCATTGCACCTAATAACTCAAAAGCAACATAAGGTACATATTTTACAAGAAAAATAGTAAAGAAAGTAAAAACAATAGATAATAATTAAGGTGTTTACAACACCTATCAAATACATCAAGAATTGATTAGTTTATTGAGTTAATATTCTCTCATAGAAACATGTTTTTACATGATTAACCATTTTTGCAATTATTCCTTCATGGTTTCAACAGAGATAGCTGAATTATTGATTTAACCATGCTTGATCTTGCAAATCTCTTCAAGATGAAAACTTTGTTGTTTACTAGCACCTCTTGCATTTAGGAACTCTTAGTGAATGATTCCGCAAGAATCTGAAGTTACAACTTGGTTTGCTTGCAGAATTTGACAACAAGATATAATGTGATTGCTTTCTTTTATTGTTTTACTTTCCTCTTCTTATTCAATCACAACTCTTTCTTGATCTTTTGATCTGATTCCTTTATATTCAAGGTTGGTGCTTCCTTCCCAACGAAAAAGTTTTTCAATTCAAGCAACTTTGAAGGAGAAAGCATATTTCCTAGATCTATAGTATTTAGGCTTAGTTTAGTATTGTTACGGCTTTTGTAAAAGCACTTTCTTGTTGTGCATTGTTGTGAGAAGAAAATCAGTTACGCGTTTGGTAAAATATTAATTAAAGTTAAAGCTGATTAAAATGCCAATCAAAGTGTGTTTGGTAAAATATCATATTCAACCATTGTTGTTGTAGCAAATGACAAAAACAGACATATCTCTGAAAATAGTTTTATTTAATTTTATTGGATAATTAAAAATTTTACTATTAAATATAAATATATACAATATTGAATTTACTAATTGCCACTATTATTATGATTGTTAAAAAAATTATTGTACTTAACCACTTTTTAGTGTATATATAATTTTCAAACAAAAAAAGAAACCAAAATTAAGTAATTATTATTCTAATTTTTATTATTGCCAAATTAAATGAAATGGTATATAAAATAGTTTGAAAATAAAAATGGGATTGTATATAAATTTAAGGGTAACTTTTGTCATTTATAAAATAAAATAGGGATAAAAAAGATAAATCAAGCATTAATTTTAAGTGGGATCAAAGCTTATGCTTTTGTAGCTTTTAAAAGTTAAGGAATTTGAGAAGTGCTTTGGTTAAAAAACACTTTAAATTTGTTTTACCAAACACTAATTTCAAAAATTATTGACATATATAAGTTTTGAAAGTGCTTTGGGGGAAAGAAAAGCGTTACCAAACCTAGCCATACTTGTATCAGAAACATGTAATTTATATTATAAAAGCCTTTGATCTTATATTTGTAATCTCGAAATAAAACTTGGGAAACATGATCAATAATTACCAAAAATAATCTTTCGGAACTTCCAAAGAGTTTTTCGAAAAGCGATTGTGGTAACATATTTGGGAATCGGGTATGTTCCAAACCTCGTTCTTTTTTTTTTTTACTTTTCTAACATGTGATATGAATCTTCGACATATATACACTCATCGAACTAGATAAACATATAGAGTTATAGTAGACTTAACTAGTTGATTGTCAAGTAAACCTTTGATATTTATAGATATTGTCTAATATTATTAAGGCATATTTTTTCAGTTTTTCATCAACATAACTTATGGATGTGTTGAATTATAATGCCAGTAAATTTGATCAACTCATGACTTACTCATGAATCTCTAAAAGATATTTAATTTTTATTTGTTTCTTGTACATCCTCACTAATTCAGACAGATAGGATAAGGATCCACATTTCAACACTTTCTAAGTAGTGTTAGGATGAGAGCTTATTTCATAACAAATTACTAAACACGTACCATTTAAAGTTGGCTTTTAATGTGTTTCACTTCTGTTTTGGTATGCTTCTTAGATCTTCGTTCCTTCCATTTTAACTTTAGATTCCCCACTTCATTTGGAAATCTGATAGCGGATTGTTGTCTGTTTAGAAAATTTATATGGATGCCTCATGTAATGATCATATTTATCGAAAATAATTCTTTTCTCTCTTTTTTTTAGCAAGTTAACTTTTCTCTTGAATATAACATACCGGAGATTAAGGTTCAAAGCAGTGATCAATTCCATGGAGCATTTTCTTTTGTTTTGTTTTTGTCTTAACGATGAAGAATGTTACAGAGATATCAAAGAGATTTACATACTATCATTAATTTTGAGCAGATAAAATTTTGTATTACTTAGCTAACTTCATAGTAACTGAAATTTTATGTCTGCAGATAGGGAAACACCAACCATATAAATCAATTTTTCTATTATCGGTTTCAAACAATATTTTATATCATTTATAACATGGTTACTAGAACAATACCTTGAAGTAATTTATTGTATGTCTAATTGTGATTCACAGCTGATAATAAGTGAGAAAACCTTATTTGATATAAAAGCATACATTCATGAGCATTTTTTTTATACATATGGAGCATATATGTACAATTGTCACTCTCATTTTCAAGATAATCGAATATATTCACGTTTAGAAACACATTGCATTTAAAAATTTACTTCTCGTATAGTCCATGTATATACATATTATCATTTTCACCTATCTTTGGATACCAATGAGTGTCTTTACCCGAGTTTAATTATCAGATTATCATTGTAGGATATGGAGCAGTGCAGGATGAGTGTCTTTACCCGAGTTTAATTATCATTGTAGGATATGAAGCAGTAGAAAATGATTAGAATGAAGTTTTACAACAATTCCAATATGCAACATACACTATGTTTGGGAAAGCTATAAACCAAGGACTTATCTGCGCGGAGAATTTCTTATAAAACTATAAAATGCTGAGTAATTTTATTTTAGCTTCATGTTTTTATTTATTGGAATAAATCAACTGCTTTTTTGGGTATGAGATAAAGTAATATGATATTTGTTTGACGATATTATTGTACATTAGCAAAGGTTCCTTAAGCACTAAAAAGGAAGGTACAAAGATAATGAAAAGATCCTTTAGATGGGTTGCAACGTCTTCTTTATGCGTCTCTGTACTCTGTAATATTGTTGGATGGATTTCTAATTTAAGATTTCCATAAAGAATTGTATGTTCCATGTACTATATCCTATTGCAACTTCTGTCTCATTATCAGGCACATGAGTATAAGGGGAATATTCTTAATATAAAATCAATTGTTTTTATCTCTCTTTAATAAAATGAGTTGTTTAGATTACTAATGTGTTTATCTCTATTATATCTCTGAAGTCTAAACACAAAGAAGGCTTTATAAGATCGTAAATGGATTTATGATATTTCAATATCTAGGGAAAAGGGTTATAATTGGAATTTTTTTACACTGCAAATTGGTTAGGAGAAGGTTAGTACGAGGATGTCATGATTTAGTGGCTAAAAAACACCATTATTGAACAAAGATAACATATTACTAGTCACAAGCTCAACTCAACTGATTACCATGTCTAATAGCTCGTGATGTTTCGACATGGGTCATTCCCTTCTTCTTCTTTTTTCCTGCAGCTTAACTTCATATATAAACCGAGAACTAAGCAAAAGCACAAGAATTCAAGAGAGATTAAAGTATGTTGGTTGATTCTCACATAACAACAAGAGCTGGCTAATATAGGAATATCCCCCAACATGATTATCTCTCTTGAATATTGAACATGATTAAAAGCTGTGACAAATTCTAAATAAGATTGAACATAATTAAAAGCTCGGACAAATTAAAAGATTAGATTTTGGCTCCAACTCTGCCCCTATAAAGACTCTTCTAGGAGATTTGAAACTTTCCCTTTAGTTGCTTGCCTTTTATGGTTAATTTGGACTAGCATAAATGAGATTTTTCACAATCGCAAAACCGAAAAACCAACAATTATAATGGCAAAAGCTAAATCAATGTTATTGATGTCCCATGGAGATACTCCTCTTAATAAAACCACTACAATTGATGCAAATTATCAAGAATCTTCTCTTTGGGAGTATCCTCCAGAAAGTTGGATAAAAATTAATATAGATGGAGCTTGGAACCCAAATTCCAGAAATGGGGATATGAGTTTGATTATCTGCGATTCAAAGCACTCATTTATACTGGATGAATCAACTAACCTAGTTTGTTTCTCTGCAGAAGAAGCAGAAGTGCAAGCAATTAAAGAGGCGCTAAGGATAACTTTGATAAGGAAAGATGAGAAGATTATTGTGGAAAGTGATGCAGCTGGAATTATTGATCAAATTAATAAGAAAGGCTTTCCATGGGATCACTTCATCCCTTAATTGAAGATATCAGAATTCTGAGTCTGAAATTTCAGTTTCTCTCCTTTGTTCTTGTAAATCGTTTGGCCAACAATGTAGCCCGTGAACTAGCCTAGTGGGCTAAGAAAAATGCTGACTGTATGGTGTGGACTGTCCCACCTATATGGCTAGTGCCGGCCTTAAGTGCCGATCATAGGAAAATTTAATGTACTTCTGGTAATTTTCTTATTACAAAATAAATAATAAATATATAAAGCTGACATAAATTCTAGAGAAGTAGGGAATGAATTCATTCCTATTATCCTTATCAAATCTATATGAGATTAATAACTTTAGGATATAACAAAACGTTAAAATATGATAAATCCAGTCATTTCACTAATGGTTAATAAGTACGGTTAGTAGCATCGGTTTTAGCTAAATTAAAAAAATATACTCAAAAAAATATACTCACTAGATGTTAGTTAGCAAGTGGATTTCACTTTTTGCTTTCTTTAACAAACGCCACAATGGTCATGGTCAAGGACGGAGCTATGTCTATACTAGAGGTGGCTCCCACCACTCCTAAAATTTTGAAATTCTTCCTTAGTTACAGGTAAAATGATTAAATTTTGGTATAAATCTCCAATATTTTAGCCACCCCTAAAATATTTGATTACATAAAATAGATGCGTAAAATATTTTTGGAAGTCTTTTTAGGATTCTTGTTATGGGGATTCGCGGAACTACTTTGACCACGTCTGTCTTAGACACAATTTTTTTTTTCTTATACGCAATTAATAAGTCGTATTTCAGTTATTAGTTTTTGGGATATTCTGCGTTTTCTCCCCTACCAAGATTTCTAATTAGTGTTTCCTCCTTCAAAAAATTGAAATTAGTGAATCCTCCCGTCGTTAGTTTTTTCATCCATTGTTCGATTAGCTGAGTCAGCTGTTGTGCACACATGGCAAAAACGGTACACGTGTTTTCGGACCTTCCCAAAAAGCCCTCGACTAAAAAACAAGGTAGATACATGTATAAGACATTTGATGGAATAAGATCTGACGATTTTGCATATGTCAGAAAATGAGCGGTGATCAGTAGTTCACTGTGTCGTACGCCTATTAGATTAGAACACACATCCATGTCTCTCTAACTACCACCAATATCAAGCGGGAAAAGACATGAGAGAGTAAAAAACCTGAAACTAGTTGCATAGAAGAGGGGGAAAAAATTCCCCAAATCGAGTTTTGCTCAATTTTAGGTTTAAATCGAAGAGAAGAAGATGTTGTTGCAATAGAAAGACGATTAGTGATTGGGTTTGTTCAATTTCTTCCGATATGCGAAAGTATTTTTTTATTCAATTTCCAGTTTCTTTATTGATGTGATCTAATCATCGTTTGAGGAATATGGTATGATATGAACAACGTTGTTGTGTTGCATGATTACGTTTTTAGGGTTTGATATAGATTAGGTTTTGAGGGTTTGATTTTTATGCATGATTTAGACGATTCAGTCAGTGAGATTAGGGTTTATTTTTGTTTTTCTTTGATTATTAAACTGTGGCTAGTTGATTCATGATGCGATTGTTAGAAGTTTGGTGTTTGATTGAAGGGTTCATGGAATTGTTGCATATGAAGTTTTTTAAGCCCTGTTATTTTTTTTCTTTATTTAATTAGATTTAAAGGGAATCAGGTGTTTTATTGATGTGATATACTATGGGTTTTGGGTTACATAAATCATATGTGTAGTTATGTTATCTTCTGGTTATTTTTGAAATCAATTTTTCTCTGTTTTTTAAATGTTGTCTGTTTTTTTTTGTGACAGTGCTACTGTTTTTTACGGTATCGAAACTTTTTATGTATGCTATGATGGGAAATGGCCTAATGCACAACCAATAGGTGGATTTACTTACATGGATTATATAAATTGGAAGGAATTCCGCTGGCCTAAATATGATGGAGACTTATTGAACATGAAAAACTTATTGGATAGTGTTGATGAGTGCATTGAGGAATTGGTTGGGAAACAATGCATATTTCACTACTTGCAGGACGGGTTTTTGTATGATATTGATGAAGAGAGTGAGCTAGCTGAAGTTTTGGAATGAACCGGACCAAGATGTACCAAATAAAGTTATTTTCTTATGAGTTATGATAAAGCTATGAATGTTCTAAAACCTGGTGAACAATTAGTTCCTCCAATTGTTGTGACTGATGAAGTTGGTGAAAATGTAGGTCCTTCTATTGTGGATGAAGAAGTTGTGGAGCCACAAACACAAACTCAACAAGAGGCACAAGTTACCAGAGATTGGGAGAGTCTTGATGATGAATTTTGGCAAACCAATTTTTGTGAAGGATAAGATATAGTGGAAAATGATCCAAGTCGGCACATATCACAAGTGTCACCAGTACAACAACCAAGTCAGTTTTCAGTGGGCATGCCTAGTCAGCAGACATCTCAGCATACCCCCACAAACAGACTTGTTTCAAAATCATCTGCAACAAAGAAGAAATAGAAGAACCAACCAACAATTCAACTTGATGAGGAACATGATACATTGGAAGCATTGTTAGCTGAAGAAGAACTTGATGCATTGCCTTAGAGTACAAATCTGAAGAACCATGATATTCATGACTTGCCTATTGAAGATGACTATCACAGTGGCAACTCATCAAGCTCTGATGATGATGAAGAAGGTGGTGAAACTAATACTGACTTGGATGAAGAAGGCAAAAGTGATCACCAGAAGTATGATGATTTGTATCATGATGCAGAAGATGAAGAAGTGAAAGAATGGACTTGTGACATAGATGAGGAAGTTGTTGAAGTAGGTATGACATGGCCCACCATGGATGAATATAAGAAATGGGTGACAAAGTTCTGCATTGACTGTATTGGAGTGAGGAAGATAAAGGATGACCCAAAGAGATTGAGGTGCCAATATATAGTTACAACTTGCCTATTCAGGCTTTTTGCTCACAAGTAAGCCCACTTCTATTATGTTATTATTATTTGAATCTTAATGGGCTTTTCATAAAAACTAACATTTTTTTTTAAATTTTTATGACAGGCAATCAACAAAAGATGGTCATACAGTCAAGATTACCAATTATATTGATAAACACACTTGTGTTAACAAATGTGGTACTGGAAAGAACAGCATGACAAATTCAGATTGGGTAACAAGTGTGATTGAAGATGACATCTTGGAGGATGAACATTTACTGCAACCTAAGAAGATCATCAAGAGATTAAAGGTCAGATATGAAGTAGAGCTTAGTTATTGGGTAGCTTGGAAAGGTAACGGCAAGGCATTGAGAAAGATATTTGGGTCATATGAAGAAGGTTAAAAGTGGATACCACAGGTTTTAGATCAAATAAAAAAGAAGAAATAGAGGATCCATAGGTGAAGTTGGAACTGATATGGATAAGGATTTCAGTTACTATTGTCTTGCATTTAATGCATATTTATAAGGGTTCAAGAATGGATGCAGACCATTCATAGATGTCACCTCAATGGAAAATATGGAGGAGTGTAGCTGTACGCAGTTGCACTTGATGGAAATAATGGTATGTATCCCCTTTCCACCTTCATTTGTGATTGTGAGAAGAGAACTTCGTTGTTTAGTCCACTAAACCTGACCCGGGTTAATGGCTAGTCCAGCGGGAGAAGTTATTTACTCGCTAGTCCAAAAAAGATTTGAAAAGAGTAAAATTACTCTTGTTAGCGCATTGCTCGGTCGAACCCGCATGCGTTGCTATGTCAAGCATGTTTGTCAATGTTAGTGATCAAATCTATAGGTATTGATTTCTAGTCTACTATAGCTAAGTCTCGGACTAGGATAGAAAGTGTAGTTGAGCTCAAGAACTCCATGACACTCATCATACAAGACGAAGAACTACTCAAGGAACTGGTGGAACTTCATCGACTAAAAGGTATGTGGATAATTGAACTTATCTATCACTCAAAAGTATATCTACTCTATCTCCTATTTTGATACAAAAGTCGTTTTGCTATATAGACTTTGATTATACACATTTGCTATTTCGAGCCGAGTTTATCTAGCCTATCTATTTCTCGAAATATGTGTTGGTAAGCTTTTGCTTTGTCCAAGTTCATCTTTACCTAGTGACGAAGGTCATATTATGTTTCAATCACTTTGAAAATTGCTTACTTTGACGAAAAATAGTTTGTGAATAACAACTATATAATAACGTCCTCTAAGAATGTTTAAATGATTGAAATGAGAGTTTATATTATATAACCATTGTTGGATATAAGCATTGTGTGGTAACACATATATGTATAAGTCCTTTTTCCTTGAACCGAAGTTTGCGAACTTTTTTGATCAAGAGAACCGGAACAGGAGCTGTGAACTCAGTCCGTGAACCCAGTCCGCGAACTGGCGGAAGTTCTCGACCCGAGAAAATCTGCTGGAGATTGAGAACTCCTTCCGGGAACTTAAGTCCGCGAACTAAGTCTGCGAACTTAAGTTGGTTATATCTAAAGACAATTTTTGTGAACTTATATTTATATTAACTAAGAAATGCAAAATGCAAACCGTGGATATAAAGTTCATGAACAGATTCGAGTGAATCAAATCGTTTTTGCTTCGATTGTGTCTTGTGTAGTTACATAAGATTTCCTTGCAATTGAACAACTCTCTAACTAGTTCATTTGAGTCATTTGAACTAGTTAGGTGAAGAAGAATATGGTTGATATGAAAGTGCTCATGTGGCTAACCATTTGGTTAACTATTATTGAGCCAACAAATGTACATGTTTGGGTACGGTTACACAAACCTAAAATCGCGCATTTCATTTGTGTGTAACAAGCTAAGTTTTCGATCCAACGGTTGAAAGATATTAGCTTGAATCTAATCAGGTTTCCATCTAACGGTGAATATTGAATGCTTTGTTACCAAGATAACATTGATTGCAAACCTTGATTTGAAAGACTATATAAGGGAGAGCTCTAGCAACTGGGAAACCTAATCCCCACACCTCATGTGTGATACTAGTTGTATTATCTAGAGTCGATTCTCCTTTAACCTTAGGTTTCTTCTTGTAAACCAGGTTAACGACTTAAAGACTTCATTGGGATTGTGAAGACAGACCGATACTACTTTCTCGTAGTTGTATGATCTGTTCTTGCTGATCCTATCGTTTTGAGTACAATCATAACGGTTGGCTTGAGATTAATATCTCTGATAGGCAAGATATAAAAGTAGTCACAAACATCTTCGTCTCATCGTTTGTGATTCCACAATATCTTCTTTCGCCGCGTCGATTAAGATTATTGTGAGGTGATTGATAATACTGGGCTGTTCTTCGGGAATATAAGTCCGGTTTATCAATTGGTTCATGTTCACCTTGATTTATCAAAAGACGGAACAAAACTCGTAGGTATTTCTGTGGGAGACAGATTTATCTATTACCGTAGACTTTTTTGTGTGATACATATTTGTTTATTAAAGTCTTCGACTTTGGGTCGTAGCAACTCTTAGTTGTGGGTGAGATCATCTAAGGGAATCAAGTGCATAGTATCCTGCTGGGATCAGAGACGTAGGAGCATAACTGTACCTTGGATCAGTGTGAGATTGATTGGGGTTCAACTACAGTCCAGACCGAAGTTAGTTTGTAGTGGGCTAGTGTCTGTAGCGGCTTAATACAGTGTGTGTTCAATCTGGGCTAGGTCCCGCGGTTTTTATGCATTTGCGGTTTCATCGTTAACAAATTTCTGGTGTGTTAGAGCATTGCTCGTTCGAACTCGCATGCGTTGCTATCTCAAGCATGTTTGTCAATATTAGTGATCAAAACTATAATTCTTGATTTCTAGCCTACATAGCTAAAGGTCTCGGACTAGGATAGAAAGTCTAGTTGAGCTCAAGAACTCCATGGAAATCATCATACAAGATGAAGGACTACTCAAGGAACTGGTGGATCTTCATCGACTAAAAGGTATGTGGAGACTTGAACTTATCTATCACTAAAAAGTCTATCTATTCTATCTCCTACTCTTGAGACAAAAGTCGTTTTGATATATATAGACTTTCAGTATGTACATTTGCTATTTCGAGCCGAGTTTATCTCGCCTATCTATTTCTCGAAATATGTGTTGGTAAGCTTTTGCCCTAGCCGAATTCATCTTTACCTAGTGACGAAAGTCATGTTATGTTTCAATCACTTTGAAAATTTCTCTGACAAAAAATGGTCTGTGAATAACGGCTATATCCGTCCTCTGAGAATATTTCAATGATTGAAATGAGAGTTTAGATTACATAACCATTGGTAGGATATAAGCATTGTTGTGGAAACACATATATGTATAAGTATTTATTCCTTGAACCAAAGTTTGCGAACTTTGTTGATCAAGAGAAATGGAAGTGGCGTCAGCCAAGTCCGCGAACTGGCGGAAGTTCTCGACCCGAGAATTTCTGCTGGAGTTTGTGAACTCTTTCCATGAGCTTAAGTCCGCGAACCCAGTCCGCGAACTTGAGCAGGTTATATCTAAAACCGGTTGTTCTTGAACTCATGTTTATTTAAACTAAGGAATGCTTTTTCAAACCGTGGCTATAAAGTTTATGAACCGGTTCGAGTGAATCAAACCGTTTTTTCTTCGATTGTGTCTTGTGTAGTTACATAAGATCTAAGCAATTGAACAACTCTCTAACTAGTTCATTTGATTCATTTGAACTAGTTATGGTGAAGAAGAATATGGTTTATATGAAAGTAATCATATGACTAACCATTTGGTTAACTATTGTTGAACCAACAAATGTTAATGTTTGGGAACGGTTCGTAAACCCAAAATTGGACATTTCATTTGTGTGGAACAAGCTAAGTTTTCGATCCAACGGTTGAGAAATATTAGCTTGTATCTAATCAGGTTTTCATCTAACGGTGAATATTGAATGCTTTGTTACCAAGCTAACATTGATTGCAAACCCTGATTTGAAAGACTATATAAGGGAGAACTCTAGCAACTGGGAAACCTAATCCTCACACCTTACGTATGATACTAGTTGCATAGCTAGAGTCGATTCTCCTTTAACCTTTGGTTTCTTCTTCTAAACTAGGTTAACGACTTAAAGACTTCATTGGGATTGTGAAGCCATACCGATACTACTTTTCTTGTAGTTGTGTGATCTGATCTTGCTGTTTCTATCGTACGAGTACAATTGAAATAATTGGCTTGAGATTTTATATCTCCGATAGGAAAGATAGAAAAGTAATCACAAACACTTCGTATCATCGTTTGTGATTCCACAATATCTTTTTACGCTGCGTCGATTAAGATTATTATGAGGTGATCAATAATACTAGGCTGTTCTTCGGGAATATAAGACCGGTTTATTGATTGGTTTCTGTTCACCTTGATTTATCAAAAGACGGAACAAAACTCGTAGGTATATTCGTGGGAGACGTATTTATTTATTACCGTAGACTTTTCTGTGTGATACAGATTTGTTTACTAAAGTCTTCGACTTTGAGTCGTAGCAACTCTTAGTTGTGGGTGGGATCATCTAAGAGAATCAAGTACGTAGGAGCATAACTGTACCTTGGATCAGTGTGAGATTGATTGGGGTTCAAATACAGTCCATACCGAAGATAATTTGGAGTAGGCTAGTGTCTGTAGCGGCTTAATACAGTGTGTGTTCAATCTGGACTAGGTCCCGGGGTTTTTCTGCATTTGCGGTTTCCTCGTTAACAAAATTCTAGTGTCTGTGTTATTTCTATTTCGCGTTATATTTTGTTATATAATTGAAATATCACAGGTTGTGCGTTGTTCAATCAATTAGAATATCTGACCTTTTGGTTGTTGATTTAAATTGATTGACACTTGGATATTGGTCTTTGGTACCATCCAAGTTATCTCTCTTTGATAAAGCCTCAAAGATTTCTATTTGCTTGAGTAAAGATCAAATCGAGAGATTGAGATACAAACTATTTGATATACTTTTTATCTAGATTGAGTCTGTTTGTCTAGTTGATTCTCTAGAAAGTATATTGGAGTTTGTCCATACAGATTTCTAATCGAATTGTTGGGTGTGGTTGTTGTACCCCCGCTTTTTCAATTGGTATCAAAGCAGGCAAACACGTTTAAGACCTTACAAGTCTGTGTTTGTAGGGATCTGACTCTATGGACAGAGGTTCTATCTCTATTAACGTACCACCAGTCTTCGATGGCTCCAATTACTTATGATGGAAAATTGCTATGCGAGCTTTTTTTCAAGCGCGTGATTTTCAATCATGGGTACATGTTGTTAATGGCTATAATCCTCCCGTTGTGGCAGTTGGAGAAGTAAACGTTCCCAAACCTATTGGTGAATACACCCCTGCCGAGATAAATGCTGCAAAGCAAATCTCCCACGGTTTGAATGCCATTACCCCAAATCTTCAGCACCATGTGACTAATTGCACTAAGTCACAAGAGGCTTTGGATATCTTGGAAACCGTATTCGAAGGTAACTCCAGTGAAAAGGAAGCTAGGATTCAAAACCTTAATTCCTATTGGGAAAACCTTCGTATGGCAGATGAAGAAACATTTGATGAATATAATCACAAAGTGTCTGAAATTGTTAATGCTGAAAAAGCGGGGGTCTAACAACCACACCCAATATTTTGTTTGGTAATCTGAATAGACAAATTCCATTACACTTTCAAGAGAATCAACTAGACAGTTAGACTCAATATATAAAAAGTATATCAAAGAGTTTTATATCTCTATCTCTTGATTAAATCCGCAATCAGCAAATAGGAATTCGCGATCCCGATTGAATATAAGAGGATTAACTTGAACGGTACCAAAGACCAATGTTCAAGTGTCAATCAATTCACTCAACAACCCAAAGGCCGGATACATGAAATGATTGATCTTAACGTACAACCTGTGATATTTCTATTATATAAATAAAATATAATGCGGAAAATAAATAACACATACACCAGAATTTTGTTAACGAGGAAACCGCAAATGCAGAAAAAACCCGGGACCTAGTCCATAATAAACACACACTGATTAAAAGTTGTTACACCAATTTCCTACTACCTATTCGGACTAGATGTGATACCTCCTTCAGCACTTGTAGAACTCCTAGAAGAATACCGATTCTCTTTAGAAATTCTTCACGCAAATCTTCTAGCAGAACCCAAGGTTCTCTTTAGAAGATACACCAACACGATTGATACGATTTGATATTTTGTTTGCACAAAACACCAATTTGATTTCCCTTTAGATGTGAATCAAGGTTTTGGAGATCTTGTGTTTGTTTTGATAAAAACAATTACTAGGTAAAAGTAATATCAAAACAAACTTGTAGATTAGGGTTTTATCTTACAATCAGTATATGTACACATAAGGAGTCCGTGAACCTGATTTTCATAAGTGAACTTGGGCGATTCCAAAGATGAATTTCCAAGTTAAGAAAACCCTAATAATTCTACAACAAGAACAACTATAATAAATCTAGAGATATCTTGTTTAAAACTTCTCAAAATTTTTTACGAGATGCCTCAATAGAAGTTTTTCTTTCTAGTCTCCGATTTCGACTAACAAGTGTTGGTATACGATCGGAAACTGAAATCTATCAAAACCTAGGGATTATGAGCAACAACTCTTGAATGGTTTTATATCAGAAGAGAGAACCTTAGAATAGACAAGAGGTGAAAAACCTAGATTACAAGTTCTAGGATCAATCACGAAGATTTAATCCAACTTGGATTTGTGATCCCCAATACAAAGACTTTTATCTCACTCTTATTCACGAAGAACAGAAGACATGGAAACAACCTACAAAGCTTACACCAATTTTCCAAAGGGGGATGAAAACTGTGTAAACTCACGAACCTTTTATTTATAGTGAAAAGTTATCTTGAAAACAAAGCTAGGGTTTTGACTATTTTCCTTTTTCAAGACTCTCTTAATTATGGGAGTCTTTCCTAAGTTACAAATATTATGCATAAATAATTAATTAAATAATTAAATAACAAATATTTATTTATGTGAATAAATCACATTCTAACTTAAGCAGGAATTAAAAGTTATCTCAAACACTTTAATATGGTAATCAAATATGTTTGGAATAATAGCCATCTTGCCTAGACAAGAAAACATCACCAACTTGACCAAATATAGCTTTTAGTCACGAATTGGGCCCAAGTCCATGAACTACTAGAAACAACCCATGGATTGTTTCCTACTAACGAACTTTAATAAATCACTCATAACTTCATCGTTATAACTCGGAATTGGGTGATTCTTGGCTCGTTGGATTCGTAAGCTCATTCACTATAACATGAGATTCTTTATAAGGATAAAGGTTATTGTCTACAAGTTCATGAATCAAATAACCTCAAGTATATATACATAAATGTACATTTACCGTCATCGGAATTGTTGCATAGAGTGAGCATATATCTTGATAGATTAGAAAGGTAAAATTGAACAAAAATCCAAATGAAATAAATCACATAACTTTTTTGATGAAGTACTTGTTGATGTGTTCTTGTAGTCTTCAATCTTCATCCTTTGAGGATAGCTTCGATTCAACTTCTTAGACCTAATTTACTCCGAAAGTATCTTTAGTATGCTAAATCAAGAATGCATTTTGGCAACTAAAATTGACAACTAACTTGACATACCAACGCTAGTGGGTTCAACCGAGCAGTGCTCTAAAAATCTCCCCCTTTGTCAATTTTAGTGACAAAACCATTTTACATATGACTTGTACTTGTTAAAAGCAAAATCGACAAGCTTGAATTCCTCGGTTCTTCAACTCTTCATGTGTTCATCCTGTACTTGTTGAAGATCCATCATAGTATTATTACACAACATCAAAGTTTCATTATATCACAACTTTGACAATAATACTACGGTGATATGTATCACTCCCCCTTAGTCAATACTCCATCTCAACATGAAAAACACTCCCCCTTACATAATGATCCGTAAACCATATGTATATGTAGTTTAAACCATATGTATATGTAGTTTAAACTACAAAATAATTCTCCCCCTTTTTGTCAATATAAATTGGCAAAGGTACTAAGACTGGTGGGATCCTCATGAAATTTTCACGGAGACACTTCATGACCAAAAGAATGAAGCATATCAACTTTGTTTAGACGATATCACAGAGTCGAAACTTAGTGACTTCATCAAGGAGTTTATAAAGACACAAGTAACCCCTTCATGTTCCAAACCCGCTTATCCCTACAAAGATATGACAATTAAGCACAAGTTCATTTAAGAACTCTCCCCCATAAGATGTCATTCCCGAAAGAATAACAAGAGTGACCTTACTCCAGAGATAAGGATTTATATATTGGATTTTAGAAAACCCACAAGGAGATGCGAACTAAGAACCAATCATTGAAAGTCTCTCATGAGATCAAGTTACTGAACAATAGAACTATCTCATGGTAATAATACACAATATGTAATCATGAAGATCAAATACTGTGATCATCTTTTCTAAGATACAAACTTGTATGAACAAGAATTGATACGCTTAGAAGGAAGAATAATCTTTTCCATAAGGATTTACACCAAGAATGGTTACCATAAGAGTATGAAAAAAGATTCTTTGACAATAAAAACCAACATTCATGGCTTTGATAATTGCTTCTAACCTGTTATATTTAAGAATTCCAATCACAAATCAAGTTAGGTAATTAAGACTCATACATGTGGTATCTAACAATATTCTTCTTCATCATAACTAGTTCAATTGACTCAAATGAACTAGTTAGAGAGTTGTTCAATTGCAAGGAAATCTTATGTAACTACACAAGACACAATTGAATCAAAGATGATTTGATTCACTTGAATTAGTTCATGAACTTTATAGCCACGGTTTGCAAACTGCATTCCTTAGTATTTAAGTATAAGTTCAAAACAATCATCTTTAGATATATAACCTAAATCAAGTTCGCGGACTGGGTTCGCGGACTTAAGTTCCTAGAAGGAGTTCAAAAACTCCAGCAGAAATTCTCGGGTCGAGAACTTCCGCCAGTTCGCGGACATAGCTCACGCACATAGTTTGCCAACTCCAGCAGAAATTCTCCGGTTTGAGAACTTTGCTAGTTCGCGGACTGAGTTCGCGGACTTGGCTCATGCCATACTTCCAGTTCTCTTGATCAACAAAGTTCGCAAACTTTGGTTCAAGGGATAAGGACTTGTACATATATGTGTTTCCACAACAATGCTTATGTCCACCATTGGTTATATAATCTAAACTCTCATTTCAATCGTTGAAACATTCTTAGAGGATGTTATATAGTTTGTTAAACCATTTCTCGTCAAAGCAATTTTCAAGGTGATTGAAACATATCATGACTTTCGTCACTAGGTAAATATGAACTTGGTTAAAGCGAATGCTTACCAACACATATTTCGAGGACTATGTAAGCGAGATAAACTCATCTCGAAACACTAAATTGTTCCACATATTCATAAATTTCCAAACATAATATGCGCGCCCCAATTCTTTTGCAATCCTTACCGCATTTACTAGGGCTTCTTGGTGAGGATGCACTTCCAACACAATTAGGTTGTGTTGAGGTGAACAAAATCTTGCTCACCGCAGGTATTTAAAACAACGGAATCTAGGAATTTAACAACTTCCTTGAAAATTTCAATAACTGCTCCATACCTTTATAAGATGTTATCCCTTGTCGAAATCTTGTCTGGGAGATCCTTCTTAATAGTACTCGTTGCTTTATTGGTCTTCTTTGGTACCCATTTCTGAGCAGCTTTTGGAGCAACGCATTTCTTTTTCTCCCCAATATAATTATGAAACTTCTTGGGGGGAATACTGAAGGAACTAATATTATGAGACTCAGTTTTTCTCCAGTTTGGAACATCAGATCTTGTCATCCTTATAGAATCAGATCTGGTATTATCTCATTTAAGAAATCTGCAATTCCTTTGCAAGTGACCTGGTTTTCCATAATAAAAACAATGTTTAGTAGAATGAAAAATTTTATGTTTAGTATTACCTGAATGTGTATGTGCTTGCTTTGGAGTTTGTCAGGATTTCCTCTTTTCGCCATCCGCAGTTAGTAGAGATACTTTACTTTTGTCAACCGTGGAAGGTTTTGGTTGAGAAGAAACTTTAGCTTTGACAAATTTTACCTCTTTGCAAATACTAGGAACGTATATTCCTTCAAATCCCAATCCTCGTGTATCACGATGAATTCTACATGCTCCCAATATCGAGGTTAATTTATCTGAGCTGCTATTTCTAGACAAACTCTCTTTTTAAGCTCGAGTTTTCTTCTTCCAAACTTTTGACCTTTTGAAGCACAATAACTAGATCATTCTTGGATGATTCACATTGAAATTTGAGATCTTCTCATTCTGAATCAAATAACAAGTTCATCTCAATGTTCTCCAAGTTATCTAACTTTGCTTGAAGAATAATTTCCCGATCACGACCTTCGGCAATTTCTTCTTTAAGCTTTCGTATTTCGTTGAGATAATCTCTTGCACCACTAGAATCAAGTTGGTCTTGCAAGTCTTTATTCCGACTACGAAGTCTGTCATATTTAACTTTCTCACTGAAAATGGTGCTTTCAGCTTCTGAGAGTTTTTTATGACTTTCTTTAAGAAGGTTATTAGCAACTGGATCCACATGGAACACTTCTTCGTCAGAATCAGTATCCGAAAGAATTTTTCCAGAAGCTAATGCAACCTCGCCTGCGTACTCTTGGGGATTATAAAATTCGGGTCCATTATCAAGAGTAGACAAAGCTGATGCACATGTCGATTGTCTATGGCTCCAACTAGGACATACTGAAGACAAGTGCCCGAAACCACGACAGTTATAGCATTGTACATCATCCTTAGGAGATGTTACACTTTTAGAAAAACTCTTTTTCCTGTCTCTCAAGAATTTTCTAAATTGTCGTGGAGTAACATCCTTAGTATCTGGCGAACCAGATTTTTCCTTAGAGGATTCAGAATTGTATGCAGCTTTAAGAGAAATCACCTCTTTTCTTGTATGTTCATTATCAAATATCTTTAGCTTTCCTGCAAGAGTATTTTTGGAGAGTGTAGAAAGATCGTTTCCTTCTTCAATGACATGTTTCTAAGACTCGTATCTTGATGGTAGAGACCTGAGAATTTTGCACACAATATATTTCTCCGGAATAGTTCTTCCTAACGCAAATGAGGAGTTAACTATTTGAGAAAGTCTTTGGTTAAACTCATCAAAGGTTTCATCATCAGACATGCGAAGGTTTTCCCATTCAGAAGCTAGGTTTGAAGTCTTGCTTCTTTCTCTGCGGCATTACCTTCGAATACGGTTTCTAAGATATCTCAAACATCTTTAGACTTATTACATGTAGTCACGTGGTGCTGAAGATCTGGGGTAATGACATGGATGATAGCATTTAATCCATCAGAATTTTGCTTTGCAGCAAGAATCTCAAGATCATCGTAATCACAAATATCCTTTGCAACAGTTACACCGTCTATTGTAACTAATAGAGGATTATAGCCATTAACAATACGAACCCATGATCGAAAATCTCGCGCTTGAATAAAAGAACGCATAGCAATTTTCCACCATAAATAGTTCGTGCCATCGAAGACTGGTGATACGTGTATAAAGATAGCACTTCTGTCCATAGAATCAGATTGCTACAAACACATACTTATGAGGTCTTAGCGTGTTTGCCTGCTCTGATACCATTTGAAAAAGCGGGGGTCTAACAACCACACCCAATATTTCGTTTGGCAATCTGAATAGAAAAATTCCAATACACTTTCAAGAGAATCAACTAGACAGTTAGACTCAATCTATAAAAAGTATATCAAAGAGTTTTATATCTCTATCTCTTGATTTTATCCGCAATCAGCAAATAGGAATTCGCGAGCCCGATTGAATATAAGAGGATTAACTTGAACGGTACCAAAGACCAATGTTCAAGTGTCAATCAATTCACTCAACAACCCAAAGGCCGGATACAGGAACTGATTGATCTTAACGTACAACCTGTGATATTTCTATTATATAAATAAAATATAATGCGGAAAAGAAATAACATAGACACCAGAATTTTGTTAACGAGGAAACCGCAAATGCAGAAAAACCGTGGGACCTAGTCTAGAATAAACACACACTGATTAAAAGCTGTTACACCAATTTCCTACTACCTATTCGGACTAGATGTAATACCTCCTTCAGCACTTGTAGAACTCCTAGCAGAATACCGATTCTCTTTAGAAATTCTTCACGCAAATCTTCTAGCAGAACCCAAGGTTCTCTTTAGAAGATACACCAACACGATTGATACGATTTGATATTTTGTTTGCACAAAACACCAGTTTGATTTCCCTTTAGATGTGAATCAAGGTTTTGGAAATCTTGTGTTTGTTTTGATAAAAATAATTACTAGGTAAAAGTAATATCAAAAAAAACTTGTAGATTAGGGTTTTATCTTACAATCAGTATACGTATACACAAGGAGTCCGTGAACCTGATTTTCGTAAGTGAACTTGGGCGATTCCAAATATCAATTTCCAAGTTAAAAAAAACCTAATAATTCTACAACAAGAACAACTAGAATTAATTTAGAGATATCTTGTTTAAAACTTCTCAAGGATTTTTACGAGATGCCTCAATAGAAGGTTTTCTTTCTAGTCTCCGATTTCGACTAACAATTGTTGGTATAGGTTGGAAACTGAAATCTATCAAAACCTAGGTGTTTATGAGTGAAAACTATTTTTGTTGGTTTTGGTAATTTTGGGTGTGTGGATGAGAAATGAATCTAAACCCTAAACAAATGCACTGCACAGGAGTGCTTTTGATTTGAGAGATCAATCTATACAATTCTGGCCTAAACCAAGAAATGGTCATTCCAGTCTTGCTTCGGTCACAAAGTGAAGGAGATGGGGTTGATCTTAGGGAGGGAAGCGAAGAAGGTGTTGAGATTGTGAAGGTGTTGGCTGTTTATGACTTGTATCAGAATGATGAACTGACTTGCACAATGAAAGCAATCAGTTCTGGGTGTTTTCTGAATACTATGACAACACTTGGTTTTTTCCTCGTCTGTGTCGTTTGAAAATAGGTGAAGGACCTATTTATACAAGTCATTGAGCGCAAACCTTCATCTCGTAGGAAGTGGAGGAAGTTGAGTGATGGAGTAATGGGGTCGTGTAGGTGGTTACACGATCACGTCTTGGCCCACTTCCCTCATCACCTTAACCGTCCATGCCTCCTGAACGTTCTTGTAAATGGGTGCGTTGCACGCCGCACGCTGTAAACCGCCAGACTAATACCCCAGTAAGTATCCCCCAGTTTGTGACATGCTTGATGTCTCGAATGAGTGGATCGTGGGACCCGCATGAAGTAGTTGTTAGAGCGTAGCTTGGTCGACCTCGCATGCGTTTCTATATCAAGCATGTTTGTCAATGTTAGTGATCAAAACTATGAGTCTTGATTTCTAGTCTACATAGCTAAGTCTCGGACTATGATAGAAAAGTGTAGTTGAGCTCAAGGACTTCATGGCGATTCATCATACAACGACGAAGATCTACACAAGGAAACGTGGAACTTCATCAACAAAAACGTATGTGGAGACTTGAAATTATCTATCACTCAAAAGTCTATCTATTCTATCTCCTATTTCTTATGAGACAAAAAGTCGTATGCTATATAGACTGGATCATACACATTTGACATTTCGAGCTGAGTATTCACTACTTATCTTTTTCTTGAAATCGTGTGTTGGTAAAGCGTTTGTCTTTGATCAAGTTTATCTTCACCTAGTGACGAAAGTCATGAAAAGTTTCAATTACTTTGAGAATTGCTCTGACGTGAAACGGTCTGTGAACAACGGCTATATAACGTCCTCTGAGAATGTCTCAATGATTGGAATGAGAGTTTAGATTACATAACCAAGTATTCCTTAATCCGAAGTTTTCGAACTTTGTTGATTGAGAGAAACCTGAGGAATTGGCTTTGCCAAGTCCACGAACTCAGTTTGCGAACTCCGTCCGCGAACTGACGGAAGTTCTCTTGCCAATAATTTCCGCTGGGATTTTCCAAAAACACGTTTGCATGTTTAGTCCACGAACCTAGTCCGCGAACTGGCGGAAGTCTCTTTGCCGAGATTTTCTGCTGAGTTTGGAAAACTCTGCCAGTTGCCTTAAGTCCGCGAACTTGTTTGTGAGCTTAAGTGGTTATGATCTAAAGATGTGCTCTGAACATGAAACTTAAATTACGAAGAAATATTTTATGCAAACCGTGGCTATAAAGTTCATGAGCCGATTCATCGAATCGAATCATCTTTGTTTCAATTGTGTCTTGTGTAGTTATATAAGATCTCATAGAAATTGAACAACTCTCTAACTAGTTCATTTGAGTCAATTGAACTAGTTATGGTGAAGAAGAACTAGGTTAATATGAAATGCTCATATGGTTAACCTTTTGGGTTACTATGTTGAACCAACATACACGTACACATTTGGGCATGGTTTTCACAAACCCAGTAAACGTCTACCCAAGTGTGTGTGACAAGCTAAGTTTTCGATCTAACGGTTGAGAAATATTAGCTTGAATCTAAATCAAGTTTTCATCTAACGATGAATATGGATTGCTTTGTAACTAAAGCAAAACCCTGATCTGAAGGCTATATAAAGGAGACATCTAGCATTGTGCAAAATTAATCCCCACACGTCTGTGTGATACTAGTGCGCTCGCTAGAGTCGATTCTCCTTTAACCTTTGGTTTTCTTCTCTAAAACCAAGTTAACGACTTAAAGACTTCATTGGGATTGTGAAGCCAGACCGATACTACTTTTATCGTAGTTGTGTGATCTGATCTTGCATCTTCTATCGTACGAGTACAATCTTTGATTGGTTTGAGATCGTGAGAGTTCTCCGATAGGCAAGATAAAGAAGTCACAAACATCTTCGTCTCAGTGTTTGTGATTCTTCGATAAACCGCTTGTGTAGTCAAGAAGGATTGTTGAGAGGTGATTGATTAATCTAGGCTGTTCTTTGGGAATATAAGTCCGGATTATCAATTGGTTCTTGTTCACCTTGTTTTTATATCTTAAGACGGAACAAAACCTAGGGTTTTTCTATGGGAGACAGATTTATCCTTTGATAGAATTTTCTGTGTGAGACAGATTTGTTTATTATCAAGTCTGCGATTTTGGGTTGCAGCAACTCTTAGTTGTGGGTGAGATCAGCTAAGGGAATCAATTGCCCAATATCTTGCTGGGATCGGAGGCGTAGGAGTACAACTGTACCTTGAATTAGTGGGAAACTGATTGGGGTTCAACTATAGTCCAGTCCGAAGTTTGCTTGGAGTAGGCTAGTGTATGTAGCGGCTTAATACAGTGTGTATTCAATCTGGACTAGGTCCCGGGGTTTTTCTGCATTTGCGGTTTCCTCGTTAACAAAACTTCTGGTGTCTATGTTATTTCAATTTCCGCATTATATTGTTTGATCTTTATAATTTGAAATAATACAGGTTGTGCGTTAAAGTTTAATCGATTGGAGATCCGACCTTGTGGTTGTCGATTTCATTGGTTAACACTTGGACATTGGTCTTCAGTACAGTCCAGGTTATTCCTTGTATTTGATAAAGACTCACTATTGTTTTTAGCTTGTGTAAAAATCAAATCAAGAGAGAGATAATAACTCCTTGAGATACTTTTATCTGGATTGAGTCTGACTGTCTAGTTGATTCTCTAGCAAAGTATTTCGGAGTTAGTCCATACAGATTGCTAAGCGAAATATTGGGTGGTGTTGTTAGACCCCCGCTTTTTCAATTGGTATCAGAGCAGGCGAACACGTTAAAGACCTTATAAGTCTGTGTTTGTGGCAATCCGAGTCTGTGTATATAATATCATACGCATACCAAAAATGCCTCCTAAAGCTGTCAACTTTGTCAAGTGTCTCTGAAATACCTCAAAGGGTCACTCCTTAGATGATTCTTCTGAATCCCGAGGTAAGAAGATTTTTCCATCCTGTGTTGGTCATTCTTCCTCCAATGAGACATTGGACATAATGGCAAAGGCTGAAAAGGAGCTCACCAGAATTTCAAAAAATTCTACAGAGTTTGTTGATTTCAAGGATCATGTACAGCACATTGATGAATTTGAAAAGTCTATTGATCGTGAACAGGTACTCTATAACATTATAGGGTCATTCTCTAAGGAAATTGAAAAACTTCTTCAAGAAAACAATATACAACGTAAAAAGATTTGTGATCTTGAAAAGCTGGTTAAAGAAGGCTCAATTAGAGAAAAATGTTTGATCAAGACGCATTCATCTGATCTTGACAGACTTCGTGTTGAGAAAAAGAAACTTGAAGCATCACTCGTCATAGCCTATGGACAGGGAAATTCCTTGGAAAAGGAAAACTCTGTTTTAAAGAAAAATTCTTCTGCACAAACTAATTCCCATGAATTACTGTACAAAATGAAATTTTCTCCAGATGAAGATTGTGTCAAGAAAAGTTTCATAGCTTACAATCTTCTCCGGTGGCTATGAAGTTTAAACAAGTACCAGTTATTGCTTCTCCTCCACGAATCTGAACCTTCTGTGGAAAAGGAAATCACTATGTTATCCATTGTTTTGCCAGAAAGAAACGTGTTTCTGAACTTCACAAATTGCTTTTTTCTATTGTCAATGGAGTAAATAGTCGGACGACTGCTACAGTGAAGGTCCCTTTCACAGGAAAACAGGCATCTTATAAAAATGATCTCTCTCCTAGAAATCATTACAGGACATTTGTAAACTCTCGAGCTACCAATTAAAGCATGTCCTGTGCTTATAAGAACAAATCTGGTAAATCTAAGTCTAGTGTGTGGAGACCAATTTCGGAAAATCCCCTAGAACCTATTTCTAGAGGTCCTAGACTTTGTTATCAGAAATGTTTCTCACCAGTGATTCCCAGAAGGACTGCGAAACGCACCCTTTTTCCTGGAAGCTGCAGTGAAAGGACAAGAAATGCTGAGATAAAATATCCTGGAGGAAATTACAGCTACTCTCTCAGAATCTATGGTGAGACTATGTCTCCTTCTGTTACCTAACAGCAGAATGTTCTATTCTTGTGTATAACTTGAGAGATACAAGGATAAGAATTTGAGAGATGCTCAGGTATTGTGCTATTTTTCTCTATCTTGTATATCTTTTGATGTAATGCTCTTCTCTAGTTTCCTTGTCTTTTGTCACTATGACCTTTTGGGATGGAGAATCTTTGAAAGCTGCATAGTGTGCAATATTTCCTCTTAGGTCCATTTGTATTTTGGTCGGCCCACGAACGTCCGCATCTCCTCAAGGAACTCTAGGGTTTCTAGCTAGGGCATTCACAAATATATATAACTCTTATACGTGTTTCATTTTTCTTCAGAAATGAGCTCTATGGAAACTGTTCCCAAAGAAGAAGTTAACTCTATGGTTGAAGATGATCTCAAAGGATGTAATTCTGGTCAAGAGTTTATACTGAAGAAGATGCTTGAAAGAAAAGAGTACAACTCTTGGATTGGAGAATCTGTCAAGGATCTGATTCGTGTTCAGAATGAAGTTAAGAACGAACTGGCTAACCTTCAATTGCAGATAAACCAGCTTATTGATGAACAGGCGAAAATTCTTGGTACTCAGAATATCTTGATCAGAAATCAGAAGAAAGTTATCCTTGATTGTGCAAAGGCTCGTTATTATGCTCGCACTGTTGATCGGAAAGTTAATGTTCTGACTTATGAACATGGTGTGTCTACAGTCAACGAGATCAAGGATATCAGGACTCATACTTTGATGGACCATTTCAGAGGTATGAAATTGTCAAGGAAAACTGAGGATATTTTCAGATACCTAGTATGTCTTCTTTTGAATTAGTTGGAAGAATAACTAGCGTTTTGAATAGCGAAGATTGTGACTATACATAGCTATTTTTGTTTTCATCTTCTCATGTTATTTTTTAGGTTTATTGGTTTTTAAATTCTAAAAATATTTGGAGGATGATATTATTGCAGTATTAATCTGTTTTGAAGTATAGCAATATTTTTATGGGATATATATTGTTTGCGTCTGTGAGCTTGAAGGTCCCATATTGTGTCAAAAGTAAAGTCTTTCATAAATTGATATTCGTATTGATGAAAGGACGAATGGACTTTTGACAATTACAAAAGTTATGCCCATACAGTCATTTATTTGATGGAAAATAGGATGAAATCTTTTGTTTGACAAGGATAAAGTCTATTATGTCGTTATGCAAATAGTGATGGAAAATAGAATAGATCCTTATATGTTATCCACGGTAGGGCTGCACAAAACTGACCCAACTCGCCAACCCAACCCACACCCACCTAAAAACATCCGCACCCGATCCAACCCGTCTAGGCGCGGGTCGACCATGGGTGACCATATCAGAACCCATTGTATGTTGGGTCGGGTGCAGGTAGAAACTTCTGTCACCCGACCCAATCCGCCCACCCGCCTAAAATAAATCCTATTGATAGATTGTATCCTAGCCGTTCAAACCGATATATATAGTTAAGAAAAAGAAAGTCTATGTTTTCTCTCAAACCCACTTCTTTTCGGATATGCGGAAGAATGATAAGATAAACTCATAGCTTCATTGGAATCATTACTATACGTCATTGAAAATAAAATCCAAACAAACTTTAAATCCAATCCGATGGAATTTCGTTACTGTATGTCAAATTAAATTCAATATTTGATTTGATATTTCACTAAGTATCATTATAGGTCTGTCTTTTCTTCTGATATCAACATATTATCTTTGATTTGAAACGGGAATACAACATATTCGAAGGCTTGATGCAGATGGAGATGGTGTTAATTCACGGCGTTTGATCTCTTATTATCTCCGATCAATTGATGCAGATTTCTTCTCCAAACTCCGACCAACAACATCAGTTGACGGTGCTTTCATATTCAAGGTTTTGGGAGTTTTAATGGCTGAAACAATTACAGAAATTGGGTATTTATCTACATGTACAATGGGTTTTATTGGCAGTGGAGAAAGCGACTGCAAGTATTGATCCATTCAGACTTGAAAGAAGATGGGATTAAGTTGATTTCTATTCACTCACCGTCGGAACAAATTTGTTTTTTTATGTGAATCAATTTAGTGTATAACAAGCGGAGATGGATCAAAATTTATCTGAATGAATTTTCAAGCGGACGGGTATACCGGCCACCCACCCGACCCAACCGCCTTAATTTGGGTTGGGTGAAAACCGACCCGCTATGATGTTGGTTTGGGTGCGGGTGACAACACCTATTAACCGCCATCAGTGGGTTGGGTGGTGGGTGAGGCCAAACCGATCCAAACCGACCCATGTGCAGTCCTAATCTACGATATTGATCTTCATTGATCCATTTTGTTATGCTTTACCGTGAAGGCTCCATTGTGTATCTTATGTTGAGCACCTTACAACTATGTCGATTAATATTGGTCTTGTTGGTTGTTCCATGAGATGCTATATGTTGAACATTCTTGAACTAAATTAATCATCTTGATTGGTTATTTAGTTATTTGCTCCGAAAGTCGTCTTTTGTCGAGCAAAATCTTTTGACAATTAAATTGATTGCTTCTGTGATTAGTTTGGTTGTGTATTCCAATTAGATTAATTATAGGTTCTCTTGTAATTAATCTAGTTGAGTTTTTCATATATTCCACAAGTTCTTGTGTTGAGTATATGAACGGCTATACTAATCATGTTCTATTGGTTGATGTAGTCGTATATTCCGTAAGGTTTTCCTTATGTTGAGTATTTGAACGATTAAGGTAGTCATCTCCGTGTGGTTATCTTAGTCGTAGCTCCGTGAGTTTTTTTTATGTTGATCACAATCAATTAAATTGATCACTTTTGTGGTTTGATTTAGTTGCGTATTCCAATTAAATTAATCATGGGTTTACTTGTGATTAATTAGATTGAGTTTTGGATATAGAAAATCATTTCCATGGTTTTTGGTGTCCAATTAAAATTCTTTTCTTTCGAAAATAAGGTCGCTCTTGTTGTTCTTTCGGGAATAACATCAAATGAGGGAGAGTTCTTTTGAACTTGTGCTTAATGGTAATATCTTGCGGGGTGTGCGGTTGTGGAATTTTATAGGGGTTATCTTGTATATTAAAACTCCTTGATGAATGCAGTTAGCTTCGACTTTATGATTGCATCTATATTAAGTTGGTATGTATTTTTTCTTTTAGTCTATGAAATGTCTCTTATGGAAATTTCATTATGATCCCGTTCTTTTACCTTTGCCAATTTTATTGACAAAAGGGGGAGAAATAATGTAGTTCACACTAAAAATACATGTGGTTTTCGGATCATTGTGTAAAGGGAGTGGTTTCCATGATCGAGATGGAGTATTGACTAAGGGGGAGTGATACATATCACCATAGTATTGTTGTTAAAGTCGTGATGCAATTGGACTTTGATGTTACATAATGATACTATGACACTGTATAATAATGATCGAGAATCTCGATTTCTCTCATTGTTATAACTACGGATCTTCAACAACGGTGGTACTAAACTTACAACCTTTAGGATCATTGGAGTACTTGGAAGGACGAAGATTTCAAGGAACGTTGAAGATTAGACTATGGAATAGGAGCCACTAAAGTTTATCTTTTTTGTATTCCATATGTATTAATAGTTTTGTCACTAAAATTGACAAAGGGGGAGATTGTTAGAGCATAGCTCGGTCGACCTCGCATGCGTTGCTATATCAAGCATGTTTGTCAATGTTAGTGATCAAAACTATGAGTCTTGATTTCTAGTCTACATAGCTAAGTCTCGGACTAGGATAGAAAAGTGTAGTTGAGCTCAAGGACTTCATGGAGATTCATCATACAACGACGAAGATCTACACAAGGAACCGTGGAACTTCATCAACAAAAAGGTATGTGGAGACTTGAACTTATCTATCACTCAAAAGTCTATCTATTCTATCTCCTACTTCTTATGAGACAAAAAGTCGTATGTCATATATACTGGATCATACACATTTGACATTTCGAGTTGAGTATTCACTACTTATCTTTTTCTCGAAATCGTGTGTTGGTAAAGCGTTTCGCTTTGATCAAGTTTATCTTCACCTAGTGACGAAAGTCATGAAAAGTTTCAATTACTTTGAGAATTGCTCTGACGTGAAACGTTCTGTGAATAACGTCTATATAACGTCCTCTGAGAATGTCTCAATGATTGGAATGAGAGTTTAGATTACATAACCATGTATTCCTTAATCCGAAGTTTTCGAACTTTGTTGATTGAGAGAAACCGGAGGAATTGGCTTTGCCAAGTCCGCGAACTCAGTTTGCGAACTCAGTCCGCGAACTGACGAAAGTTCTCTTGCCGAGAATTTCCGCTGGGATTTCCCAAAAACTCGTTTGCGTGTTTAGTCCGTCAACCTAGTCCGCGAACTGGCGGAAGTCTCTTTGCCGAGATTTTCTGCTGAGTTTGGAAAACTCTGTCGGTTTCCTTAAGTCCGCGAACTTGTTTGTGAGATTAAGTGGTTATGATCTAAAGATGTGCTCTGAACATGAAACTTAAATAACGAAGAAATGTTTTATGCAAACCGTGGCTATAAAGTTCATGAGCCGATTCATCGAATCGAATCATCTTTGTTTCAATTGTGTCTTGTGTAGTTATATAAGATCTCATAGCAATTGAACAACTCTCTAACTGGTTCATTTGAGTCAATTGAACTAGTTATGGTGAAGAAGAACTAGGTTAATATGAAATGCTCATATGGTTAACCTTTTGGGTTACTATGTTGAACCAACATACACGTACACGTTTGGGCATGGTTTTCACAAACCCAGTAAACGTCTACCCAAGTGTGTGTGACAAGCTAAGTTTTCGATCTAACGGTTGAGAAATATTAGCTTGAATCTAAATCAGGTTTTCATCTAACGATGAATATGGATTGCCTGATCTGAAGGATATATAAAGGAGACATCTAGCATTGTGCAAAACTAATCCCCACAAGTATGTGTGATACTAGTGCGCTCGCTAGAGTCGATTCTCCTTTAACCTTTGGTTTTCTTCTCTAAAACCAAGTTAACGACTTAAAGACTTCATTGGGATTGTGAAGCCAGAACGATACTACTTTTATCGTAGTTGTATGATCTGATCTAGCATCTTCTATCGTACGAGTGCAATCTTTGATTGGCTTGAGATCGTGAGAGTTCTCCGATAGGCAAGATAAAGAAGTCACAGACATCTTCGTCTCACTATTTGTGATTCTTCGACAAACCGCTTGTGTAGTCAAGAAGGATTGTTGAGAGGTGTTTGATTAATCTAGGCTGTTCTTCGGGAATATAAGACCGGATTATCAATTGGTTCATGTTCACCTTGATTTTATATCTTAAGACGGAACAAAACCTAGGATTTTTCTGTGGGAGACAGATTTATCCTTTGATAGACTTTTCTGTGTGAGACAGATTTGTTTATTATCAAGTCTGCGATTTTGGGTTGCAGCAACTCTTAAATGTGGGTGAGATCAACTAAGGGAATCAAGTGCGCAATATCCTGCTGGGATCAGAGGCATAGAAGTACAACTGTACCTTGAATTAGTGGGAGACTGATTGGGGTTCAACTATGGTCCAGTCCGAAGTTAGCTTAGAGTAGGCTAGTGTCTGTAGCGGCTTAATACAGTGTGTATTCAATCTGGACTAGGTCCCGGGGTTTTTCTGCATTTGCGGTTTCCTCGTTAACAAAACTTCTGGTGTTTGTGTTATTTCAATTTCCGCATTATATTGTTTTATCTTTATAATTTGAAATAATACAGGTTGTGCGTTAAAGTTTAATCGATTGGAGATCCGACCTTGTGGTTGTCGATTTCATTGATTAACACTTGGACATTGGTCTTCGGTACCGTCCAAGTTATTCCTTGTATTTGATAAAGACTCGCTATGGTTTTTAGCTTGAGTAAAAATCAAATAGAGAGAGATAATAACTCCATGGGATACTTTTATCTACATTGTGTATGACTGTCTAGTTGATTCTCTAGCAAAGTATTTCGGAGTTAGTCCATATAGATTGCTAAGTGAAATATTGTGTGGTGTTGTTAGACCCCCGCTTTTTAGTAGCATAAGGTGCTAGGTTAAATAATTGAGTTATTTAAGAAAACGATATTCATGAAATATCGGGTATACTTTATGCATGTAATGCATCGAATACAATCAATATGTATGAAGCATCGTTGTTTTAAATCTTAACGGAGTAAGTCGTGGATTAAGCGTCTTAAAATAGTTGCATGCCCAACCATCTTCGAGTGATCGTTTGAAGGCCGCATGGGCGGGCCATCCCTTGACCCATTACTCCTTGTGGTAGAGTGACGGACGGTAATCACCAAGGTGCCTCATTGGCCGTTTAACTCTTAGCTTAGGTTGTCTGAATAAGCAGGCAAAGTTGGACGGACGAGATGATCTGCGACACATGTTTGTGACCGTTGATGGATTTTAGGATTTTAAAGAGGTGCGTAAGCATCACTCTTTAGCTTGACCGAAATCAATATGGACAAAGTTTCTGGTGGGACCGACCGGGCATCCATGTAGACGGCTTGCCGGTGTACAAGTCCACGCCACTCTGTCTCGCGGAGGTGCGATCTAGGCCACTCTATTTGTCTGGCAAAGGTGAGTGGCCGTGATTGATTTGCGATAGAAATCCTTTGCCGCAAAGGATTTGGGAACTGCGTGACATGCCTCTTTTGGGCGTGCATTTCGAGGCGCTCGTCCATGGTTGGCCTAGGACGACCGGTCACACGCATAGATGGGCTCACGACGATCACGTTGATACTCTTGGTACCTCTTAAGTCTATATCTACACCCTCCGTTTAGGCTGGCGAAGTTGGATGGACGAGATCGAACTGCGACAATTATGCTTCACTGATCGTTCGCGGGACGATCTAAGCCGTCCAACCAGGATGGTGAAGTTGGACGGTTGTGATGACTTTAAGACTGCCTTGAACAGTCTAAGCTCGATTGAATCTCTACAAAGCAGCACGGCCACCCTACTTAGGGTTGGTATTTGACGTTTCTAGGAGATGTTCGTGTGATGTCCGACCGGCTAGGGCATAAGTGGGCCCGCCGGTGGTCATCACGACAATCGCCTATTCTTGCTAGGGTTTGGATAGGCTTGTAA
Source organism: Papaver somniferum (assembly GCF_003573695.1). Taxonomy (NCBI): domain Eukaryota; kingdom Viridiplantae; phylum Streptophyta; class Magnoliopsida; order Ranunculales; family Papaveraceae; genus Papaver; species Papaver somniferum. The sequence continues at coordinate 116,411,438 of NC_039367.1, forward strand.
AATTGTACGACCAACTTATGTGGCCACGATCGTTTCTGAGACTGATTTGGACAGTCTAGATTTCCCTTAAGGAAATTAAGCATGCTCGATCGGGCTAAGCAAAGCGCGTCGATGCAAGACTCTCTCTGTCAGAGAGTGGTGTAGCCTGTGCGGGTATTTCATGCATGTCTCAATATTGGCACGAAGATTCATGCTACTCTGCTCACTCAGTCGTCATGTCATGCTAGTAATGAGAGTTCGGCAAGGAACAACATAGGAAATTCTAGGCAAATCGTGCATTAATTAATAATTCTATAAATTCACAGAATATTTGGGATTGTTGCTACATGCACCATTCTAGGTGAATTTTATGTGTTTATCGAATTACTTCAAATAAATAAAGCGAGCGGTTTTCTGCGCTCATCTCTTATCAAATGGATTTATCCTTTGCAGGATGTCAGCACATAAAATACTGGTTTTACAACATTAGCCCTGAACTAAAATCCACAATCAACATTAAGTCCCCTGCTTAGCACGAAACAATGTCATTGTTGCGGGGTAAGCATGAGATGGTGACAGACAAGGATGAAAAATCGAAAGGGAAATACATGAGAAGATTACCAGGAAAATTCAATTGACGTTTGGGAAGAGGCATGTGCAATCTGCAATCTTTGTGCTGGCGCGCTTCTGTCTTGGCCACGGAGTACTGGTGCCATGTAGTGTTGGTGCAACGAGCCTTGAATACAAAGACGAGCGTTGAGGTGGTGGAGCCCTCAGCACTATAATGTATTGAGGCAACATGCATGACAACACAATAGTGAGTGTTGAGGAATCTCAACACTAAGGGGGGAGATGTGTTGAGGCAGTTTGCCTGGCAACACAGTGGTGAGTGTTGAGGAATCTCAACACTAAGAGGAGAGATGTGTTGAGACAGTTTGCAGGGCAACACAATGGTGAGTGTTGAGGAATTTTCACGTCTAAACACTAAGAGGAAAAAAATGTGTTGAGGCAATTTGCCTGGCAACACAGTGATGAGTGTCGAGGAATTTTCTCGTCTCAACACTAAGAGGATCAATGTGTTGAGGCAATTTGCCTGGAAACACAGTGATGAGTGTTTAGGTATTTTCACATCTCAACACTAAGAGGATCAATGTGTTGAGGAAGTTTGCCTGGCAACACAATGATGAGTGTTGAGGTATTTTCACGTCTCAACACTAAGAGGATCAATGTGTTGAGGTAGTTTTCCTGGCAAAACAGTGGTGAGTGTTGAGGAAGTTTCACGTCTCAACACTAAGAGGATCAATGTGTTGAGGCAGTTTGCCTGGCAACACAGTGATGAGTGTTGAGGAATTTTCTCGTCTCAACACTAAGAGGATCAATGTGTTGAGGCAGTTTGCCTGGCAACACAGTGATGAGTGTTGAGGTATTTTCACGTCTCAACACTAAGAGGATCAATGTGTTGAGGCAGTTTTCCTGGCAACACAGTGATGAGTGTTGAGGTATTTTCACGTCTCAACACTAAGAGGATCAATGTGTTGAGGCAGTTTGCCTGGCAACACAGTGATGAGTGTTGAAGTATTTTCATGTCTCAACACTAAGAGGATCAATGTGTTGAGGCAGTTTGCCTGGCAACACAGTGATGAGTTGATGAGTGCCAAATATTGTATATATTTATCCCCTTTTGTTGGCAATTTAACTCATCTTTTGTGCATTAATTCTACATTTTATCCCATATTCTGTATTTTCTTTGTTTTCGAGAATAAATATTTTTATTAATTAATTTTGCATTTTTAGGTAATAAATAAAGTTAGATGAATTGCGAAGCAGAAAAGAGCAGAAAAGTAGTGAGAAGTCGGGAGGAATTACACAAGGAAGCCGCGAAGAATGTTGTGCGCAAGACCAAAAGGCTAGAACTGGGCTTGAAGAGGAAGAATTGTCCTTAAAGAAGATATGGGCTTGGCATACCCAAGGCCCAAAACCCTCACCCAAATCCATTTCCTATATCCATACCCGTTTCCCTTTCTAGCCGTCAGATTGGATCATCTCAGTATCCTATGGTCGCAGCATCGCTAGTACATCAAAGTCTGAAGCTCCTGTCTAACACTACAGCACCTAACTCCATCTTGAGCCGTCAGTTTCGTTGTATCAGGCATCCGACGGTCGATACCAGCCTATTCACTTGTAGCCGTTAGATCGATCTATCATTTCCGCATCCCTCGGCTCAACTTTGCAAATCATCAAGCTTTCTATCCCCGCCACACACCTAAGCACCTAATACCTATACCCATCAACCAAACACTCCCCTCCTTCTTCTCCATCGACTTCACCTCCCTCACCTCCGTCTGCAACAGCCTCACCTTCACTACCAACTCCGCCAACTCCACTGCTTCAACCACCACAACCGCCACCAAAAGCCATCATGGCTATCACCTACACAAAACGCATCATTCCCCTATTCTTCTAGCGGCCTATTACATCAATTTCTCATCTCTCATCTCACTGAAACCCTAGGTGAGAAATTGATGAAATAGGTCGACCTAGAAACACAATTGGAGGCAGAGAAGGACCGAGAGGGAAGAAAAGAGGCATGGGTCACCACCAATTCAGCGAATTTGGTGAGCAATTTCGGAATTGATAAATACCTAATTTCTAATTTTAGGGTTTGAAAATTTGGGTAATTGTATGCTATAAATAGAGAGTGTGTAGAGCAATTTGAGGGTGTTCTTGGGCTAGCCGAGATTCCCCCAAAATTGGGTTAGTTTAGGTTTAATTTTTAAATTTCAATTTCAACTGTTTAATTTTAGGGTTTCAATTTTAATTCCCTGTTATGTTTCAATTCTAATTTCACTGCAAATGTTAAATGTTGTTTACATATGTCCTGTTAATATGTGTTGTTCCTGTTAAATGTTGGTGTTCCATGTAATGTTAGTTTAGTGGAATGTTAGTCTAGAAATCTCAGTGCATTGTGTTGATTGAGTAGTGGGGAGAAACTAGTGCTCACTAGTGACAATGAGCAAGCTAGTTCTCTTCCCACTCTAGATGAATGCCTAAAGCCATTGCCTTGGCTTTGCTTTTCTTTCCTTTTTTTTAACTGTTTTGTTACTTCTTCTCCTCCCTGCCCTTGGCTAACAGCCTTGGTTTATTTGGTTTTGTTTCCAGTTACCTTTGCTTCACTATCACATTTACTTCACTTTCTGTCACTAATTCAGTTACACCAAAACAGCTCAGTTGTGTTTTAACACAACACAAAAATCTCTAGGAAAACAACATAGCTCCCTCCAAGTCCCTGTGGACAAACCCCTGCTTATTCACTTTCTACTTTAGATCCTGTGCACTTGCAGGTGTAAATATAACCATAGTTTTAGGTTTAATTCCTTACCTATCAAGTTTTTGGCGCCGCTGCCGGGGACTCGGTTAGCGGCGCTGTTGTTGTTTTTGTTCTGCATTTGTTTGCTGTTCTCTGCATTTGTTTGCTGTTATAGGTCTTGTTGCTGGCTAGCCTTTGCTAGCTAGCTAGCTAACTGTTGCCTGTTGCTGCTAGACCTTTCTTAACCTTTCTGTTGCATCCTTAGTGCATCCTGTTGCATCTTCACTGCATTCACTGTTTCATTACAACTGCATTCTTGCATTCTTTCATTTACTGTCATCTAGCCTCACAGAATTCTTAACTTGCACCATCTAGCCTTCATGGATGCATCATTAGCTTTAGCTTGCATCTAGTTTTGTCCTGCATATTCAGTTATCAACTCATCTTGCAGCTCATTGATTCTGTCCTGTAACTTTCTTATTTGTCATCTGAAGCTTGTGCCATCTGCATTGCATCTTACATCATCTTGGCATACTTGTCATCTTATATTCTTGCATATCTTCTTGCACTGCATCCATTTGCATAAGCATCACTGTGTAACTGCATTTTAGTCTCACTTGCTTCTGTGTAAGCATTTAACTGTTCTTGCATACTGTTTTGCATTACCAAGCATCTTTGCTGTTCTTGCTTACTTAGTTGCATCTTTTAGCTTAGCTTAATGTAAGCATAGTCACTGTTCTTGCACTTCCTGTTAGGCATTGTCTTACCTCTTTAGTGCATTGTCTTGCTTCTTTCTCTTGTTATTGCTCTTGCTTTTGCCTAGCTGCTGGGTTGTAAGAATTTGACCCTTGTTGCTGCTGCTATTGCTGCTGTGCTCCTGTTGCTATTCTCTTGTGCTGCTGTGGTGCTCCTGCTGGTGCCAGGCCAAGAATCCTGTGAGCTGCTGCACCTGTTGCTGTGCTGCTAAGGCTGAAACTTGCTGAACCAAAGCTGCAGCCTGAAACCCAAAGCCTGCTGCTGGCCTGTTGTTGTTTGAACTGCAGTAGTGACCCTGCTGCCAAGCTTCTGTTGCTGGGCTGTGCAATAAAGAAACAAAAGCCCAACTGGGATGTAAGCTGCAGAAGGAGAAGAAATTGAACCAAGCCCAACTGGGCTTGAGTGTTGAAGCCAAAGCTTAGGATGATCCAAAGCCCAACTGGGCTTTTGCAACCAAACCGAACAGCTGGGCTGTGCTTTATAGGTAAGCCTAAACCCATTAAGAGAACCCAACCTGTGGGCTTCCATTTTTAATTTGTGGGCTTGTAATAATTTTTGTTTTTCTTTATTTTTTATTTGGGCTTGTAATAATTTTTTCTTTTTCTTCTTTTTCTTTCTTTTATGGGTTTGTAATTATTATTGTTGTTTTTATTTTCTTTAATGGGTTGTGCTAATTTATGCTAAGCTAAGTTTAAAAAAAAAAAAAAAAAAAAAAATAATTAAAATTTTCTTTTGCTCCCATTTTAAACCAAATTTTTTATTTTTACTCCCATTTTAAACCAAATTTTCTTTTTCCAATGTCTCCCACCAAAACCAAAATTTTCCCAAAAATCCAAACCCTTTAAAAACCAAATTTTGGGCTTTGTAACATAGTTACTTAGCTCTTGAGCCAATCATGTCTGGATTTTGGTCTGCTCCTGGAGATGGAAATAAAACTCTTAGGGAACTTGCTTATGGACAAACTTCACGTTATGAACCTTCCACGGACCATGATGTCAATAGTCATAGGAATTATTATGGACATTTTCAAAGTCCTGAGCCGCAATACATGAACCCTACTGACTATTCATACATGCATCATTCATCGCAACGTGAAAATGAACATTTTGCTAGTGCCTCACTCACCCAATCATCACTTATGGATCAATTAGAAGCTCGAATCGCAGCTTTAGAAATGCAATCACATGAGGAATCTGTCACATCTAATTTTCTTAGGCAACCTGAAATCTATGCATGTCCCGCATGTGGTAGTTTAGACCACCCTGTTGAGCATTGTCATATTTTGCATAATTTTAGGCCATCTAGAGAAAATCCAATGTATGAAATGCCCATGAATTGTGAGAATGGTAGTCATTGGGACCATAATCAATCCTTTGAGGGTTGCGATCAATATTTTGTAGACCCTAATGACCATGCACACATGTACCATTCACCACAATTTGAACATGAAGAATTTTGTACTCCCATGAATTTAGACTCCACCACAGAAGCTTTAAGACTCTGTAAGCAAGACTATGATAGATCTACAGCACGAATTCATGCACATTTAGATCAGATTTTGCTTCACCGACAAAAGGAGGAAATTCATGAGGAAATGTATGTTGTCCCTAATGAAGTGTCTAGTCCCATTCATGTAAATAATGTTGAATATGAACCTAATTTAGAGGAACATGAATCGACTAATGACACCACCGCTGTTAATGAGGACCAATATGCATGCTACCATGATGATGATTATGATATATTAGAGGAACATGAAAATATTGTGGAACCTGTTGGTTCAATAACATATGGCTTCTCGCCCTCGACCTTCATGAATGTTGTTCTTTCTAATACTCATTGTAATTCATATGATTTTGATATTGACATGGGATTCGTACAATTATTCTGTGAAGATGAGCATGACATAGGAATAGTTGGATCTTCTGTAGACACTAATATGCATGAAAATATATTTGATGTGTCTGATTCTCTACCTAGGTCACATTGTGATATTTCTCCTGATTTGCCGATGCATGAGAATAAATTTGTTGATGATGTTGATGATTCTGAGTGTGAACTTGCCAATGTGATTGATGATTGTGAGCATGATGTGACATGTGTAGACGATTTAGGAGATTTTGATTTGATTGATAATGATATACCTATTCTCCTACATGAGTCACAATCTGTTGGCCTTCCACCCAACCTAGATTTGGTTTGTACCCATATTGTCAAACCAATTTTTCTGAAAATTCCTAACCTAGGTTTGGAACTGTATGCTTCCCAAGTCCTCTTGGACTATTTTGCTTCTAAGTATAATACATTTGAGGAACCACAGTTGGAATTAGCATGTTTGCCCGTCCCTAGCACAGTTCATTTCGAGCTAGACCTTTTGCATGATGAACCCCCAAAACTGCGCGATTTTGTTTTCAAAACTATATCTTCTGTAAAATCCAGGTTTGGGGGTAGCTCATTTTGTTTCGCAGTTTCACTCGCGTTTCTTTCCTGCTATATATGTGTGAAGCTGTTGAAATGTCTACACTTTGTCTTTTGGGTTGATCCTCAACTCTTTAGATTGTTAGTGTATGGTGAATATTTTTGTACATAATCCAGTAGTTAAAATTTCTTAAAAACCCTTTTGTTCCTTTTGTATATATTTTGCTAATCCAATATGATCTCGGCTGAAATATGTTGGATTTTTGCCTTGAATAACGGAGTTTTAATTCTGCTTTCGCCGAAATCGGGTATTCTCTCTCCTTTTACTCTACTCAGCATGTCCCTTTCCATATGTTGCATTTTAACCTTTCCATATTTTGAAACATTGAGGACAATGTTTAGTTTAGGTTTGGGGGTATAGAGTAGATACCACGATAATATGCTATAATTAAAACAACTCCTTCTTCTTTTTGAAAAAATTGAAAAATTCCAAAAAAAAAATTGAAAAATCAAATTCAAAAAAAAAAAAATGAAAAAAATGAAAAATCATAAAAATGGAGCTCATTTACCTTGAAATGTTGACTCTTGTGCAAATATGTATTTTTATTAGGAGTCTTAGTCTAGATATTTAGGCACCCTGATTCTAGCACAATTCACATAGTGATAAGAAATTTGCACGCGCACGATCTACCAATACATGTATGGCCTCGATCTTCAAGGTGTTGGATAGGAAGTTACGATTGCCAATCACTTTAGAATACTGAACGAAACTGACTAGCTTGTTCTTTGGTTGGTTGGGATAGAAGGTGGAGGTTACATTAAGAAAGACAACCATCGAATTTAACTGGGTGCATCAAAAAGGGCTACCTCTTGCAAAGTGTCATGTAATCTTTTGTTTCTTTTGTTATATCAAAAGTGTATCAGTGTTAAAAAAAAAAAAAAAAAAAAAAAAAAAAAAAACGATGTATATATTCAGAAAAAAAAAAAAAAAAAAATATCAGAAAAATACAAAAAAATCAAGTATTTATCAATTCCATCATCTCTTGTTCCAAAAATAAAAAGAGAATTGTCAATGTAAATAAGAGTCATGTAAATAGTCATCTTTTTGTTTTTTTGTAATAAGCAAGGAGGGTGTATGCCATTGATGTACAACGCGAGTAATTGTGAAATACCTCCAACTCATTCACAATTCTCGTAAAGTCCGGACAGCTAGCTAGATTTCGACCTCAGTTCTTAGCCTGAGAAACTATCTCTTGGTGATTAGTAGTCATAACTTCAGATCTTTCTTTACACATGTGTAGATACACTTTACACTCTTATCACATGTCTTTTTTTGTTATCAGTGCTAGGATTGTGCCTTCGATAGCTAGATTGACATCTCCATTTTGCTGTGAGCTTAAACTGTTTTGCACATGTCACGTTTGATGGAATCTGAGCTTATATTTTGTCCTTAGGTTTTGTAGGCACACCTCTGGTAAACCTTCACGAGACTTCAACTCGTCCACTAGGGACACTTAGTGGTTTAAAAGGCTTAGTGCATACGCTAAATGCATTCGAGAGACCAGCGACAGTGGTATAGTTAGGATTTCCTTAGTTTTGTTTTACTTGAGGACAAGTAAAATTCAGGTTTGGGGGTATTTGATGAGTGCCAAATATTGTATATATTTATCCCCTTTTGTTGGCAATTTAACTCATCTTTTGTGCATTAATTCTACATTTTATCCCATATTCTGTATTTTCTTTGTTTTCGAGAATAAATATTTTTATTAATTAATTTTGCATTTTTAGGTAATAAATAAAGTTAGATGAATTGCGAAGCAGAAAAGAGCAGAAAAGTAGTGAGAAGTCGGGAGGAATTACACAAGGAAGCCGCGAAGAATGTTGTGCGCAAGACCAAAAGGCTAGAACTGGGCTTGAAGAGGAAGAATTGTCCTTAAAGAAGATATGGGCTTGGCATACCCAAGGCCCAAAACCCTCACCCAAATCCATTTCCTATATCCATACCCGTTTCCCTTTCTAGCCGTCAGATTGGATCATCTCAGTATCCTATGGTCGCAGCATCGCTAGTACATCAAAGTCTGAAGCTCCTGTCTAACACTACAGCACCTAACTCCATCTTGAGCCGTCAGTTTCGTTGTATCAGGCATCCGACGGTCGATACCAGCCTCTTCACTTGTAGCCGTTAGATCGATCTATCATTTCCGCATCCCTCGGCTCAACTTTGCAAATCATCAAGCTTTCTATCCCCGCCACACACCTAAGCACCTAATACCTATACCCATCAACCAAACACTCCCCTCCTTCTTCTCCATCGACTTCACCTCCCTCACCTCCGTCTGCAACAGCCTCACCTTCACTACCAACTCCGCCAACTCCACTGCTTCAACCACCACAACCGCCACCAAAAGCCATCATGGCTATCACCTACACAAAACGCATCATTCCCCTATTCTTCTAGCGGCCTATTACATCAATTTCTCATCTCTCATCTCACTGAAACCCTAGGTGAGAAATTGATGAAATAGGTCGACCTAGAAACACAATTGGAGGCAGAGAAGGACCGAGAGGGAAGAAAAGAGGCATGGGTCACCACCAATTCAGCGAATTTGGTGAGCAATTTCGGAATTGATAAATACCTAATTTCTAATTTTAGGGTTTGAAAATTTGGGTAATTGTATGCTATAAATAGAGAGTGTGTAGAGCAATTTGAGGGTGTTCTTGGGCTAGCCGAGATTCCCCCAAAATTGGGTTAGTTTAGGTTTAATTTTTAAATTTCAATTTCAACTGTTTAATTTTAGGGTTTCAATTTTAATTCCCTGTTATGTTTCAATTCTAATTTCACTGCAAATGTTAAATGTTGTTTACATATGTCCTGTTAATATGTGTTGTTCCTGTTAAATGTTGGTGTTCCATGTAATGTTAGTTTAGTGGAATGTTAGGCTAGAAATCTCAGTGCATTGTGTTGATTGAGTAGTGGGGAGAAACTAGTGCTCACTAGTGACAATGAGCAAGCTAGTTCTCTTCCCACTCTAGATGAATGCCTAAAGCCATTGCCTTGGCTTTGCTTTTCTTTCCTTTTTTTTAACTGTTTTGTTACTTCTTCTCCTCCCTGCCCTTGGCTAACAGCCTTGGTTTATTTGGTTTTGTTTCCAGTTACCTTTGCTTCACTATCACATTTACTTCACTTTCTGTCACTAATTCAGTTACACCAAAACAGCTCAGTTGTGTTTTAACACAACACAAAAATCTCTAGGAAAACAACAATAGCTCCCTCCAAGTCCCTGTGGACAAACCCCTGCTTATTCACTTTCTACTTTAGATCCTGTGCACTTGCAGGTGTAAATATAACCATAGTTTTAGGTTTAATTCCTTACCTATCATGAGTGTTGAGGTATTTTCACATCTCAACACTAAGAGGATCAATGTATTGAGGCAGTTTCCTGGCAACACAGTGATGAGGTATTTTCACGTCTCAACACTAAGAGGATCAATGTGTTGAGGCAGTTTTCCTGGCAACACAGTGATGAGTGTTGAGGAATTTTCTCGTCTCAACACTAAGAGATTTAAAATTTATTTGATATGCCTAATAGATAAAAAACATTTAGGTTAAGGATCGTTACTTAGCTCTGTCTCCGCTAGGCATGTCCTTCGCGCATGATTGGGCTTTGAGTGTATCAGGCTCTCCCGTGAGTAAGCAGCGTGACAAAAGTCCCCATGTGTAATTATCCTGAGCTTATTTTCTCATGGAAGATGTGCTTACATTGCATTCGCTGGTAAGGCGGAGTCTGCGTTTAAACTTTTAAACCTGAAGTAAGCTTCAGTCCCCAAGTGTAGCTTACTTTGATTGTACCACCTTGAATCCACGCCTCTGTGATTTGATACAAGTTTATTGTACTCTCCTGAATGTGATGCTGGGATGCTTGGAATATCACATGGAAGAAATATTCTTTGTAGTGGTTGTTGCTATGGTGAAGCTCTGGCTGGTATCAACAAAACGAGCAGCATCGGTTCTTGGCAGCAACTTGGCTGGCTGCGATCACGATCCTCGACAGGAAGGAGTGTGGTGGTAGCGGATCTGGCTCTGGTGATCGAAGGTGTAACATCTGAGGGAACGCTTCCTACGCTGCTGGTGTTGACCATGCTGACAGGTGGTACATTGATGTTACTGGAAGGAAAGTTGACATCAAGGGCGTTTTCAGTGCCAACGGCATCAGGGTTTGTTGCTGACCCGGACCTGAGCTCTACCACCCGTACGTGTTGGTTTGGTTTCCTTCAAAGTCTGTCACCGTGGTAGGCTGTCGCACGATCTTGCTTTGGCGAACCTTGTCCGTCCTGAGTGTCTTGAGAGTAATCACATTCATAGACGCTCCCGTGTTGATGAGGGCCCTCTTGAACTCTGAATCCTTGATGCGTGCAGTAACGTGTAGGGCCCAGTTGTGACCTTCTTCCGCCATCATGTCTTCTTCTGTAAATATAACATTATTCACAGACATTATAGATGGTGGATTTCAACAAAGGGCAAAACCGTAAAATCATGAGGCATGTTTTTGACACAGCTTTCAAGCATGCAACGATTCATATTTTACGAAGCCATGACGAATATGTTTTCGAAAAGCCTCCACTAGCTGAGCGTTCGATCCCTGGCATTTCGTCGTGCCCTCTATGCAGAATAACGTATTTGGGCGGTTCTCCGTAGATTGAGAACTCAAACGCCTTCAGGACGTCGGTGATACTCATTGTTCCCTGACTGCAGGAGAGAGACCCACCTCCACATAGAAGAATAGTTGGGAGGCGGACGCCTTCAGGACGTCGGTGACACTCACCGTTCCCTGATTATGTGGAGAGAGTGCATAGATTCAGGCGGTTCTCCGTATATTGAGAACACTAACGCCTTCAGGTCGTAAAACACATCACGACTCCCTGACTGTGCACCATTCAGAATGGATGTAACGCTTTAACTGGCTAATATCTTTTCTTAAATAGATTACTTCTGCCGTGACATTCACTACTGAATTCCCAGAATAATCTATCATTGCTCCTATTCCATGGTCGAATCCACGGCCTGATCCCATGGAATGGAAATAACATTGCTCCTATTCCATGGTCGAATCCACGGCATGATCCCATGGAATGGCAATAACAATTGCTCCGATTCTATGATCGAATCCACGACTTGATCTCATAGAATGGCAATAAAACACAACGGTGTTATCTCATTACTCCGATTTCATGATCGAATCCACTGATCTCATGAAATGGTAATGGATAATTTTAATTATTCCGACTCTATGGTCGAATCCACGATCCCATAGGGTGGTAATGCTCATTTTATTATTCTGAATTCGTAGCCGAATCCGTAGCTGATTCTATGAATTAATAATAAACAATTATTCATTTTTTATTACTCAGTTTCATGAACTATTCTCCACTGAATTTCATAAATTAGTAATAAATACTCAGCAATCGGGCATCTGGACCATCATTGAGTAAGCCCCACAAAAATGGTGCGAGTGTACTCGAAAATGATGTACGACTGAGCACCCGGATGCACGAACGAGCATCCAAAAATATGAAACAATGAGGAATCCTTCACAAAACAGGAGAGAGAAATAATAATAATAAAATAATGGAGAAGCGCCCATGGGCCGGGCCCACCGGCCGGCCGGCCGTGCCCTATCCGTGGCCGGTCCCATGCTTCCTGCATTATTTTTCCCTTATTTTTGTTGTTTTCCTAAACTCATGAAGACTTCTCCATCTTAATTCCTTATTTTTGCAAAACTCGTGAATTCTCCACAACTTCGTGGATTCACCAAATAATATTATAAAATAAAGAAAGGTGTGCGGGACCGGGCATCCCAGCCGTCCGGCCATGCCCAAGCCGTGGTCGGTCCCATACCTCACAAACCCTTAGCTTTTTATAATTAACATTCCTAATCTCACGAAACTCCTCCGTTTCAACAAGAACTCATGGATTCTCCATATCTTCAAGGATTCTCCATAACTTCAAGGATTCATGAAAAATAATAATAAAATAGGGAAAGGTGTGCGGGACCGGGCAACCTGGCCGGCCGGCCATGCCCTAGCTGTGGTCGGTCCCACACCTTGCAATCTCTAATCTTTCATAATCATTATTTTTCTCAACTCGTGAAACTCTCGGGTTTGAGCAAAATTCGTGATTTCTCCATGTTTCTCAAATATTGCTCGAATCACGAAAAAACCAAAAGCCAACATGGTCACACGAATGGCTAGCCTCCCACATCAATTTTAAATATTAAAACACTTTTATTTTAATATTTTCAAAATATTGATGAATTAAGCATACATGCTCATTCCACCAAAAATCGAGAATTCTCAGTCAAGATGAAACTCTTCTGAAAATTCACGATATTGCTCAAACGCGCATCAGAAAATACTGAAACTCTTAGTATGGAGACACGGACATCATGGCGACACGTGCATGCCTCCATAACCGACCAGGTCATTCCTAGGGCTTGCACGAAGCCGGTCCCACACGTTTTCGCACCTAATTTTCTCAATTGCTCATACTGGGCCCGAACTCTCTCCAACCAACTGGAGAATCCTCCAAACGACCAAAAATTGGTCGCGTGACCACCAAGGGCCGGTCCCATGCCCTCTTGGTCGGTCCTCATCTCTCATATCTAGGTTTCACCACCTAGTGCTGAATCCAACAATATTTTCAGTAAATGGTGAAACCACCATCTAACCATTATTTTTCACCAACTCTCAAACTGAGAAACCCTGGTGCGTGTTCACTCGAGCACTGAGTACCACATGGACGTTCCTCATCCCATGTGGTCGGTCCCTATCATTCATGATCGATTTTAAGCAATTCCCCAATTGATGGAGGATTGACCAAAAATTAGGGTTTCGAATGAACGCTCCGTGAAACCATCATTCTGAGCAATTTCAAACACTAATAAATTTTGATCCACCAATCAGCATAAAAATTAATTATACAATATTCGGTAATCTACCAATATTTTAATTAATATTTTATTGGGTAACGTCACCAGTAAATAGTTCGCCGAATCGAGCAATACTTGCTCAATTGCTCGAATATTGATCAATATTCAGCAACTCATCAGTAATTCGTCGAATTGAGCAATACTTGCTCAGTTGCATGACAGACTATCAAAAATCACTAATTTGGTGAACTGAGCAATGCTTGCTCAGTTGCTCATCAAATCCTAAATATTCATTAATTCACATAATTGAGCAATACTTGCTCAGTCGCTCGTCAGTAATTCACCAGTGAATCAACAATACTGACATCCCTTCAGAGAACTACATGTTCAACCCATGAATCGCTGAGCATTCATCATTCATGCTCGATTCAATGAAACTCAGACTCATTGTCAATAATTGACTAAACAAAACACGTCTGCCCTGCAGACTCCACGACTTGTGGGACATCAATCACGTCACAAATGGGGGGATATCACGTAGGGTTTTGGCCTGGCGGTCTACGGCACATGGATTCATCCACAACGAGAAATGTGTGTAAGTCGTGTAAACGGTTGAAGGAGTTAGCAAAGTAGTGGGTGCACGATCAGAAGTCTCCACACGACATGGAACTGACTTTACCACGATCTACCACTTTCCCACTCTTTCACTCAAGAAACCGTCACACTTACAAGGATTAAGGTGTTCACGACTCTGAAAATATAAATAAGTCTTTGAAACCATGATTGAACAGACAGACTCTCGTCTACGTAGAATTTTTCGAGCTATCACTCTCAGGAATTCATCAATCCATCATAACTTATTAGAACTTATCAGTTCACCATTATTGCAGAAACCTTCAACACACCCACAATCCTCGATCATCACTGATCCCACACAATTCTCAGCTTCCCTCCTACAGATCAACCCATCTCCCTCTTTGCGACAGAATTGACTCTGAAACGGCCATTGTCTTGGTTTACGCCGGAGTCATACAGATTGATTTCCCGAATCTAAGCACCCCCTTTGCAGCGGTGCATCTGTGTGAGGATTAATATTTTGCCCGGCTGAGGAGTCTCGACAACACGCTCAACTCTCCACTTTCCCGAAAAACCGGCGACCCGTTTTTCCCCATCCACAGACATCTCTGGTGTTTTTGAGGTTTCTGGACGCAAAGGAGTTAAATGCACGTCCAGGGCTATCTGGTTGATTGCAGCAAACGTCTCCGCCCGCTGATTCTTTGAGAGGTGTAAAAGTTCGTATAAACTTTCCACTAGAGACGTCGCTTACTGATCCACCGGCCTCTGGTTTATAGTGAAACTATTAACTTGAGGAGGATCGTTGCGAGGATCAGTCCCCAGTGTATAAATCTCCGTGACAGGAGAACCGCTCATATCTGATGTCATCTTGATGAGGAGATCGAGTATGTCGTTTATTGTTTCTTTGATCAGGTCCATGTTCTTCGTGTGAATCTCCTGCACCCGTGCTAACTCGATCAATGTTTGGATTCTTCCGGTGACACCATCAGATACACCGTTGGGAAGAAGGGTATCTTCATTGGAGAAATTTCGACCGGGATTTGAAATTGTTGAGGGAGTCCTAAGACCAACCATTTTTAAATCAACCAAATGGGATTGGGTATTGAAGAAATTGACTTCACAACCGAGAGATTAATCTCCCACTATGGTCGCCAATTGTTTATGGGTGAAAACTATTTCTGCTGGTTTTGGTAATTTTTGGTGTGTGGATGAGAAATGAATCTAAACCCTAAACAAATGCACTGCACAGGAGTGCTTTTGATTTGAGAGATCAATCTATACAATTCTGGCCTAAACCAAGAAATGGACGTTCCAGACTTGCTTCGGTCACAAAGTGAAGGAAATGGGGTTGATCTTAGGGAGGGAAGCGAAGAAGGTATTGAGATTGTGAAGGTGTTGGCTGTTTATGACTTGTATCAGAATGATGAACTGACTTGCACAATGAAAGCAATCAGTTCTGGGTGTTTTCTGAATACTATGACAACACTTGGTTTTTTCCCCGTCTGTGTCGTTTGAAAATAGGTGAAGGACCTATTTATACAAGTCATTGAGCGCAAACCTTCATCTTGTAGGAAGTGGAGGAAGTTAAGTGATAAATTAGTGGGGTCGTGTAGGTGGTTACACGATCACGTCTTGGCCCACTTCTCTCATCAACTTAACTGTCCATGCCTCCTGACACGTTCTTGTGAATGGGCGTGTTGCACGCCGCACGGTGTAAACCGCCAGACCAATACCCCAGTAAGTATCCCCCAGTTTTTGACATTCTTGATGTCTCGAACGAGTGGATCGTGGGACCCACATGAAGTATCATATGGTGCTAGGTTAAATAATTGAGTTATTTAAGAAATCGATATTCATGAAATATCGGGTATACTTTATGCATGTAATGCATCGAATACAATCAATATGTATGGAGTATCGATGTTTTAAAGCTTAACGGAGTAAGTCGCGGATTAAGCGTCTTAAAATAGCTGCATGCCCAACTATCTTCGAGTGATCGTTTGAAGGTCGCATGGGCGGGCCATCCCTTGACCGATCACTCCTTGTGGTAGAGTGACGGACGGTGATCACCAAGGTGCCTCATTGGACGTTTAACTCTTAGCTTAGGCTGTCCGACTAAGCTGGCAAAGTTGGACGGACGAGATGATCTGTGGCACATGTTTGCGACCGTTGATGGATTTTAGGGTTTTAAAGAGGTGCGTAAGCATCACTCTTTAGCTTGACCGAAATCAAGCATGAACAAAGTTTCTGGTGGGACCGACCGGGCATGCATATAGACAGCTCTCCGATGTACAAGTCCATGCCACTCAGTCTCGCAGAGGTGCGATCTAGGCCACTCAATTTGTCTGGCAAAGGTGAGTTTCCTTGATCGATTTGCGATAGAAATCCTTTGCCGCAAAGGATTTGGGAACTGCGTGACATGTCTCCTTTGGGTGTGCGTTTCGAGGCGCTCGGACATGGTTGGCCTAGGACGATCGATCACACGCATAGGTGGGCCCACGGTGATCACGTTGATACTGTTGGTACCTCTTAAGTTTATATCTACACCCTCCGCTTAGGCTGGCGAAGATGGATGGACGCGATCGAACTGCGACAATTATGCAGCGCCGCAAACCTAATTAGGGTTTTAAAACGGTCACGCACGCGTGACTTTGGCCAATCGGTTTGGCAAGCTATGCTTCTCCTTTGGAGAGGTCGATCGTGTGGGGCCCACGTTGGGATGATGGTGACAATATGTGCACCTCCCTGATGATCCTAGGCGCGATCTAAGCCATCTAAATATGCTGGCTAAGTTGGATGGTTGAGATCAATTTAAGACGCTAGTGGGATTTCCGTGACCCTTGAAGAGCCTCACGCCCATCATGTTTTGGGAAAACGTTCATGGCTCTAAAGCCATGTCGTGAGCAAGCCGACCAGGTAGGGACAGAGTGGGCCCGCCATTGTGTGCATTAGTGCTTCACTGATCATTCGCGGGACGATCTAAGCCGTCCGACTAGGCTGGTGAAGTTGGACGATCGTGATGACTTTAATACCGCCTTGAACAATCTAAGCTCGATTGAATCTCTACAAAGCAGCACGAGCACCCTACTTAGGGTTGGCGTTTGACGTTGCTAGGAGATGTTCGTGTGATGTCCAACCGGCTAGGGTATAAGTGGGCACGCCGGTGGTCATCACAATAATCGGCTATTCTTGCTAGGGTTTGGCTAGGCTTTTTAAATTGCGCGACCAACTTGTGTGGCCGCGATCGTTTCTGAGACTGATTTGGACAGTCTAGATTTCCCTTAAGGAAATTAAGCATGCTCGATCGGGCTAACCAAAGCGCGTCGATGCAAGACTCTCTCTGTCAGAGAGTGGTGTAGCCTGTGTGGGTATTTCATGCATGTCTTAATATTGGCACGGAGATTCATGCTACTCTGCTGAGAGTGAACACTAAGTCGTCATGTCATGCTAGTAATGAGAGTTCGGCAAGGAACAACATAGGAAATACTAGGCAAATTGTGCATTAATTAATAATGCTATAAATTCACATAATATTTGGGATTGTTGCTACATGCACCATTCTAGGTAAATTTTGTGTGTTTATCGAATTGCTTCAAATAAATAAAGCGAGAGGTTTTCTGCGCTCATCGCTTATCAAATGGCTTTATCCTTTGTAGGATGTCAGCACATAAAATACTAGTTTTACAACTTTAGCCCTGAACTAAAATCCACCATCAACATTAGGGTTTATGATCAACAACTCTTGAATGGTTTTATATCAGAAGAGAAAACCTTAGAATATACAAGAGGTGAAAAACCTAGATTACAAGTTGTATGATCAATCACGAAGATTTAATCCAACTTGGCTTTGTGATCCCCAATACAAAGACTTTTATCTCACTCTTGTTCAAGAAGATTAGAAGACATGGAAACAACCTGCAAAGCTTACACCAATTTTCCAAGGGGGATGAAAAATGTGTAAACTCACAAACCCTTTATTTATAGTGAAAAGTTAGCTTGAAAACAAAGCTAGGGTTTTGACTATTTTCATTTTTCAAGACTCTCCTAATTATGGGAGTTTTTCCTAAGTTACAAATATTATGCATAAATGATTAATTAAATAATTAAATAGCAAATATTTATTTATGTGAATAAATCACATTCTAACTTAGGCAGGAATTAAAAGTTATCTCAAACACTTTAATATGGTAATAAAATATATTTGGAATAATAGCCATCTTTCCTAGACAAGGAAACATCACCAACTTGACCAAAAATAGCTTAAAGTCACGAATTGGGACCAAGTCCATGAACTACTACAAACAGCCCATGGATTGTTTCCTACTAACGAACTTTAATAAATCACTCATAACTTCATCGTTATAACTCGGAATTGGGTGATTCTTGGATCGTTGGATTCGTAAGCTCATTTATTATAACATGAGATTATTTATAAGGATAAAGGTTATTGTCTCCAAGTTCATGAATCAAATAACCTCAAGTATATATACATAAATGTACATTTATCGTCATCGGAATTTTTCCATAGAGTGAGCATATATCTTGATAGATTAGAAAGGTATAATTGAACAAGAATCCAAATGAAATCAATCACATACCTTTTTTGATGAAGTACTTGTTGATGTTTTGTTGTAGTCTTCAATCTTCAATCTTCATCCTTTAAGGATAGCTTCGATTCAACTTCTTAGACCTAATCTACTCTGAAACTATCTTTAGTATGCTAAATCAAGAATGCATTTTGGAAACTAAAATTGACAACTAACTTGACATACCAACGCTAGTGGGTTGAACCGAGCAGTGCTCTAACAAATGCATCCTTTGCATTGGGTAAGATTATTCCTGAAAAGGACATTGCAATGAAAATTCTCAGATCGCTGCCATCTAGATACGATTCTAAGAAGCATGCCATCGTTGAGGGAAATAAATTTGATATACTATCCAGAAATACTCTTGCTGGAAAGTTGAAAATTTTCGATCTTGAACTTGAACAAAGAGAGAAAAGTCATCAGTTTAGCAATCATGTTGCTGCATCTGACCGTAAGTCTCGACGTTCTAAATTGACTGATAAAAGTGATGAGAATTGCTTTAATTCGATTTTATCATTGTTTATACAACAGCTTAAGAAATCTCTAAGACAGAGGAAAAGAAAGTCTCAAAAGAAAGCTCAGTCAATCAATAAAAAGGTTCAGAAAAACTATGATAACAATTCCAGTTTCAAGTGCTATAGGAGTATTCACTCTACTTCTAAATGTCCTGATACTGAGACGAGTGAGATAACTAAAGCATGGATGGCCACTCTTGACTACTGTCCTGAGGATGATATCTATGATGGTTCTCTTAATCTTTTTGCTGATAATCACACATGTCCTCCCAAAAGTTCTGAGTATTACATGATAAACAATCTTACTTCCTCTGAAATTCTTCATCCTGTAAAGGAAGTCTTAAAAAGGATTGAAAATATGGAATACCAACTGACTAATTTAAAATTGGAGTTGATCAATCATGATTCGTACAAAACATATCGAACCTTTTCGACTATGAATTGTCAGCAAATTCCTCTTGATTCTACCTCATCTTTGAGTCACCGTGACGACAAGGAAAATTTAGAAAATCACAAGAATTTATCTATTCCTGTGATTTCCTTACATGATAATCAGGTTCACCTTAAAACATGTGGCACTATGAAACAGGAAAAGCATTCCTCTGTCAAACGTTGTTTGCAGAAGAAGAAAAAGAAATATCATACAAAACCCTCATCCTTGTAAAAGAGATTTCCAATAGAATGCATAATTTACGAAAATCAGCAATCAAGGTATTCAAATATGTGCTAAAAGAAAGAAAGAATGATGAAGATAACTCTTCTTTCTTAAAAGTAAAACATAAACAAGGTACATCACATACCGCATACCCTCAAAAGAAGCTAAACGATTCTTTGGAGAATTGAAACAACTACAATTTGTAATACTGTATTAATGATTTTTGTTTATCCCTCGTAGACAAAAATCTTAATCTTCAAGAGGGTTGTGATGAAAGTTTTCTGTTACTTAGCCAAGATTTTTGTTCAAACGTTTTCAGTTAAGGATCTCTTCTGAGGATTTTTTTTAGGGTTATGGTCAAAGGTCATTTTGGATATTTATATCCCATCCTCAATTGCTTTTAAAATGAAGTTTATCTCCTTAGCATAAACATTTCTTCTACCTTCTCTATCATGGCTTCTTCAAGTCTTTCTAGTAAAGAAGATGATGTTTGGACTGTTCTCTTTCCTTCTAAGAAGATACGATTCGATTCTTCTGATAATGTGATGAGCCTTGATACTCACGGTTCCTCTCTGGACGGGAACATCTCTGTATCTCAGTTTGATAAGCTCTCTTTAACCATGAATCTAGTCTTAGAACAAGTTCGTGCCCTTAAAAGAGAACTTGAAGCTTTTTCCAAGAAACTCGAAGAAAAGACGGATCATCTGGAATCGAGGATTGATTTGATTGAAGATGAGCTTGACGAATACAGAGAGGTTGAGAAGAGTACTGAATGTAAGTGAAATGCTTTATAGGAGTTTTCCTAGTAAATCTTCTATTTTTTGTTTTATTAAGAAGAATAACTAGAGTCTGGAATAACCATTATTGTGATTACACATAGCTATGTCCAACGTTTTCATCTTCATGTTTTTAGATTTATTGGTTTAAATTCTAAATTTGTTTGGAAGATGATTCTTGCAGTATTAATCTTTATGGTTTTATATATTGCAATATTGTTATGGGATGTGTGTGTTTACGTCCGTGAACTTGACCGTCCCATATCTTGTCAAAATTAAAGTCTTTCGTAAGTCGATATGCATGTATTGGTAAAAGAATGAATGTACTTTTGATAAATACAAAAGTTAAGCCTATATTGTCAGTCTTTGATGGAAGATATGTTAAAATATTTTGTTTTCAAGGATTTTGTCTATTGTATGTCATTATGCGAATGGTAATGGAAAATAGAATGAATCCTTGTGTATTCCGCAGTAATTGATCTTCCCTGATCCATATTTTATGTATTACTGTGAGGCTCCGTAATGTGTCTTATGTTGAGCATTAAACAACCAAGTTTATTATTTTTGATTTGCTATGTTGTTGTTCTGTAAGGTACTTTAAGTCGAGCATGTTCAACTAAGTTAATCATCTTGTTTGGTTATTTAGTTGTTGCTCCGTAAGTTTTCTTATGTCGAGCATGACCAATTAAATTGATTACTTTTGTGATTAATTTGGTTGTGTATTTCAATTAGATTAATTATGGGTTCTCTTGTGATTAATCTAATTGTATTTTTAAGTCTCCATAAGTTCACTTATGTTTTAACATTTGTCGATTAAATTAATCATAGGTTCTCTTGTGGTTAATTTAATTAAAATTTTTGGATTCAAATTCATACTTGTATGTGATTTGTTATGTCCAAAGAATATTTTTTTTCTTTCGAAATTAAGGTCGCTCTTGTTGTTCTTTCGGGAATGACATTTACTGGCGGAGAGTTCTTTTGAACTTGTGCTTAATTGCCATATCTTTGTGGGGAGTGCAGCTGTGGAATATTATAGGGGTTATCTTGTATCTTTATAAACTCCTTGATGAATGCATTTAGCTTCGGCTTTATGATCGCATCTAAATAACAAGTTGATATTTTTGTTTTCTTTTGGTCAAGAAATGTCTCTTTCGGAAAATTCATTAGGATCACGTTCTTGTACCTTTGCCAATTGTATAGACAAAAAGGGGGAGAATTAATATGTAGTTCACACTACGAATACATATGGTTTTCGGATCATTATGTAAGGGGGAGTGGTTTCCATGTGAGATGGAGTATTGACTAGGGGGGTGATACATATCACCATAGTATTGTTGTTGAAGTTGTGATACAATTGGACTTTGACGTTGTGTAATGATACTATGACACTGTATAACAATGATTGAGAACTATTGTTTTCTTATTGTTATAGCTACGGATTTTCAACAACGATGATGCTAAACTTACAACCTTTGGGATCATTGGAGTACTTGGAAGTGACGGAGATTTGGAGTAATGTTGAAGATTAGGCATGTGGAATAGGATCTACAAAATCTAATTTATTTATTTTTTGTATTCCATATGTATTAATAGTTTTGCCACTAACATTGACAAAGGGGGAGATTGTTAGAGCATTGCTCGGTCGAACTCGCATGCGTTTCTATCTCAAGCATGTTTGTCAATATTAGTGATCAAAATTATAAGTCTTGATTTCTAGCCTACATAGCTAAAGGTCTCGGAGTAGGATAGAAAGTGTAGTTGAGCTCAAGAACTCCATGGCAATCATCATACAAGACGAAGGACTACTCAAGGAACTGGCGGATCTTCATCGACTAAAAGGTATGTGGAGACTTGAACTTATCTGCCACTCAAAAGTCTATCTATTCTATCTCCTACTCTTGAGACAAAAGTCGTTTTGATATATAGACTTTCATTATGCACATTTGCTATTTCGAGCCGAGTTTATCTCGCCTATATATTTCTCGAAATATGTGTTGGTAAGATTTCGCTTTAACCGAATTCATCTTTACCTAGTGACGAAAGTCATGTTATGTCTCAATCACTTTGAAAATTGCTCTGACGAAAAATGGTCTGTGAATAACGGCTATATCCGTCCTCTGAGAATGTTTCAATGATTGAAATGAGAGTTTAGATTACATAACCATTGGTAGGATATAATCATTGTTGTGGAAACACATATATGTATAAGTCCTTATTCCTTGAACCAAAGTTTGAGAACTTTGTTGGTCAAGAGAAACGGAAGTGGCGTGAGCCAAGTCCGCGAACTGGCGTAAATTTTCGACCCGAGAATTTCTGCTGCAGTTTGTGGACTCCTTCCATGAGCTTAAGTACGCGAACCCAGTCCACGAACTTGAGCGGGTTATATCTAAAACCGGTTGTTCTTGAACTCATGTTTATTTAAAATAAGGAATGCTTTTGCAAACCGTGGCTATAAAGTTCATGAACCGATTCGAGTGAATCAAACCGTTTTTACTTCGATTGTGTCTTGTGTAGTTACATAAGATCTAAGCAATTGAACAACTCTCTAACTAGTTCATTTGAGTCATTTGAACTAGTTATGGCGAAGAAGAATATGGTTGATATGAAAGTAATCATATGACTAACCATTTGGTTAACTATTGTTGAACCAACAAATGTTAATGTTTGGGAACGGTTTGTAAACCCAAAACTGGACATTTCATTTGTGTGTAACAAGCTAAGTTTTCGATCCAACAGTTGAGAAATATTATCTTGAATCTAATCATGTTTTCATCTAACGGTGAATATTGAATGCTTTGTTACCAAGTTAACATTGATTGGAAACCCTGATTTGAAAACTATATAAGGGAGAACTATAGCAACTGGGAAACCTAATCTCCACACCTTATGTGTGATACTAGTTGCATAGCTAGAGTCGATTCTCCTTTAACCTTTGGTTTCTTCTTCTAAACCAGGTTAACGACTTAAAGACTTCATTGGGATTGTGAAGCCAGACCGATACTACTTTTCTTGTAGTTGTGTGATTTGATCTTGCTATTTCTATCGTACGAGTACAATTGAAATAATTGACTTGAGATTTTATATCTCCGATAGGCAAGATAGAAAAGTAACCAAAAACACTTCGTCTCATCGTTTGTGATTCCACAATATCTTTTTTCGCTGCGTCGATTAAGATTATTGTGAGGTGATCAATAATACTAGGTTGTTCTTCGGGAATATAAGACCGGTTTATTGATTGGTTCATGTTCACCTTGATTTATCAAAAGACGGAACAAAACTCGTAGGTATATTCGTGGGAGACGGATTTATCTATTACCGTAGACTTTTCTGTGTGAAACAGATTTGTTTATTAAAGTCTTCGACTTTGGGTCGTAGCAACTCTTAGTTGTGGGTGAGATCAGCTAAGGGAATTAAGTACGTAGCATCCTGCTGGGATCAGAGGCGTAGGAGCATAACTGTACCTTGGATCAATGTGAGATTGATTGGGGTTCAACTACAGTCCAGATCGAAGTTAATTTGGAGTAGGCTAGTGTCTGTAGAGGCTTAATACGGTGTGTGTTCAATCTGGACTAGGTCCCGGGGTTTTTCTGCATTTGCGGTTTCCTCGTTAAAAAAGTTCTGGTGTCTGTGTTATTTTTATTCTGCATTATATTTTGTTATATAATTGAAATATCACAGGTTTTGCGTTGTTCAATCAATTAGAATATCATACCTTTTGGTTGTTGATTTAAATTGATTGACACTTGGATATTGGACTTTGGTACCATCCAAGTTATCTCTCTTTGATAAAGACTCGCAGATTTCTATTTGCTTGAGTAAAGATCAAATCGAGAGATTGAGATATAAACTCTTTGATATACTTTTTAGCTAGATTGAGTCTGACTGTCTAGTTGATTCTCTAAAAAGTATATTGGAGTTTTTCCATACAGATTGCTAATCGAATTGTTGGGTGTGGTTGTTGTACCCCCACTTTTTCATGGAGTCTGTGTTATTTCTATTCCGCATTATATTTTTTTATATAATTGAAATATCACAGGTTGTGCGTTAGAATCAATCAATTGAAAATCCGACCTTTGGTTGTTGATTGAAATTGATTGATACTTGAACATTGGTCTTTGGTACCGTTCAAGTGTTTTCTCTTGTATTCAATGTTGGAGAAAATGAGTTATTTAATAAATGATTTTTTGGTCTTGGTGTGGTTTGATCTCATGACCTAAGGGTCTAAGGATACTCACTCATTTTTGAGTGAATGAAATGGAACCTTTAGTCCCACATTGTGGAAAACTAAAGAGGTGCTCCACTATATTACCATGTTCTCATGGATATGTTGTAAAACAATGTGGGTGGAGCGGGTGGGGAGAAAAATACATGTTCTGCCCTCATCAATTTGTTCGTGGTAGAGTTGTTTGATACGGTTCTTTATATTTATTGTTTGATACATCTGACGTTTCTTCTATTGTTGCAAGACTCCAACAATTTTAACACATTATTATTCCTTGTAACAATGGGAAAGAACGACGTTGAAAGACCACCGAAGTTTAATGGAAAGGATTTCAAGAGATGGCAATCCAATATGTTGTTTTATCTAAGTCATCATGAACTGGATTATGTACTTGTTCCACATGATGAATTGATGAATGCTGAAGCTTTAAATGAGGAGGTGATTGAGTATAACAACCGGTGTAATTTTCTGGCGAAAAATCATATCATGAATGGTTTGGAAGATACGATGTATGATTTTTACAATGCTAAAGAAAATTTCAGTGCTTATGATTTGTGGACTGCGTTAGAAGCAAAGTATCAAGCGGAGACTGCAGGGAGCAAGAAATTTCTGGTGGCGAAGTTTATGGACTTCAAGATGACGAATGATAAGCATGTTGTTGATCAATTCCTCGAATTTCAACAGATTATTAATGAGATTCTTGCTGAAGGTATGGTCATTGATGAGACGTTTCAAGTATCTGCGGTAATTCAAAAAAAGTTACCAACTTCCTGGTCTGAGTACAAGAAAATTAAGACATGAAACTGGCGAGATCAACATGGTTGAATTAGGGAAGAAGATTCAAGTGGAAGAGTTGTTGTGCTCCAAAGATAAGAACGTGTCTTCTGCAAGGGACATGAGTAATAAAGCTCATATGACTGAAAATAGATCTTCCGAAGCTGGAAAAGGTGAGAGTAACAATCGTAACTCTAAGCGTGGTCCTCCCAAGAAAGGTATGTTTCGAAAACCAGAGTCTAGCATTACTAAAATTAAGGGTGCTTGTTATGCGTGTGGAGTTACTGGCCATATGGCAGTTCACTGTAGACATCATAAGGATAAGAAGGATAATGCTAACTTGGTTGAAAATAACAAGGATGAGTTTTCTGCTGTAGTGTCTGAAGTTAATTTGGTGACCAATGTGATGGACTGGTGGGTAGACTCTGGAGCTACCAAGCATGTTGGTGGGAACAGAGACCTGTTCACCTCCTAACAAAGGGTAGGGGAAGGCGAGAAACTCTATATGGGTAACTCATCTGCATCAGAGGTTGCAGGAAAAGGAAAGGTAGGTCTGAAGCTCACATCTGGCAAGACTCTCACATTGAATGAAGTTCTTCATGTTCCGGACATCTGCAAAAATCTTGTTTCTTGTTCTGTTTTAGATGATAAGGGCTTTAAAGTTTCAATTGAGTCTGGAAAACTTATAGTAACTAAGGGCAATGATTATGTGGGTAAGGGTTATAAGACTGTGGGTCTTTACAAACTTAATGTAACCTGTGCTGAAGTTAATTTGAATGATTCTTCTGCTTACATGTGTGTGTCATCGAATGTTTGGCATGGTAGACTTGGTCATGTAAATTACAAATCAATGCATAAACTGGCTAGCGTAGGATGCATACCCAAATTCACTTTAGATAAAAGTCATAAGTGTGAGATTTGCGTAGAATCTAAGCATGCTAAGAAATCATTCAGGAAGAATGTCCAGAGAAACACTAAACCCTTAAAATTGATTCATTCAGACGTAGTTGACATGAAGTCAGTTCAAACTAGAGGTGGTAAGAAATGGTTTGTCACTTTTATAGATGATTGTACGAGGTACTGTCAGGTTTATTTTCTTAAAGGGAAGGACGATGCCTTAGAGCCCTTTAAGATATATAAACGTGAAGTTGAAAACCAATTGAATGTTACCTTTAAAACTTTTAGGTCTGACCGTGGTGGTGAGTATCTAATTCCTATTGGAGATTTCTGTGAAGAACATGGCATAATACATGAAACTACAACCCCTTATTCACCTCAATCCAATGGTGTAGCTGAACGTAAGAACCGTACCTTTAAGGATATGATGAATGCCATGTTGCTTAGTTCCGGATTACCTTCGAATTTGTGGGGGGAGGCTATCATCTCATCCAATTACATCCTGAACAGAGTACCCTTTAAAGGATCAGATAAAACTCCATATGAGTTATGGAAAGGTAAACAACCATCTTATGATTACTTCAAAGTGTGGGGGTGCTTGGCAAAGGTGGTCATCCCTCCTCCTAAGACAAATAAGATAGGACCCAAAACCGTTGATTGTGTTTTTATAGGGTATCCTGAGCATTCTAGTGCTCATAGGTTTATGGTTGTGAGTTCTGAAATTTCTGACATAGGGTTGAATTCTATCATGGAGTCTAGGGATGCTGAGTTCTTTGAGAATGTTTTTCCTATGAAACGTGATTCTCGAAAGAGATGTTTAGATGATCCCCTAGAATTTCCGTCTTCTAGTCAGTCATTACCTTTAGAGGAAGATGAACCAAAAATAGAACCTAGAAGAGGTAAAAGGGTTAAAACTAAGAAAACCTATCCTGGTTGCATTACATACCTAGCCGAGTCTGATCCTCAGATTTATAAAGAATCCATGACTTGTCCTGAAGCTCCGTGGTGGAAATAAGCTTCAATTAGTGAAATGGATTCCATTCGAGAAAACGATACTTTTGAACTTGTAGATTTACCTCCGGGGTCTAAGGCCATAGGTTGTAAATGGATTTTCAAGAGACAACGTAATATAAATGGAACTATTGAAAAATACAAGGCTAGGTTGGTAGCGAAAGGCTATAAACAGATAGAAGGTATATACTTCTTTGATACATATTCACCAGTAAGTAGAATTAGCTCCATTAGGATGTTAATTGCTATAGCTTCTGTCCATAACCTACAGAGACATCAAATAGATGTAAAGACGTCGTTTTTGAATGGTGAATTAGATGAAGAAATTTATATGGAATAGCCCGAAGGCTTTGTAGTTAAAAGTTGTGAGAAGAAATTTTGTAAGCTGAAGAAATCTTTGTATGGATTGAAACAAGCACCTAAACAGTGGCATGAGAAATTTGATCTTGTGATGATTTCTAGTGGTTTTATAATTAATGAATCTGATGAGTGTGTTTATACTAAACTTGTCCAGGATGCCTGTGTGAGTATATGCTTATACTAGGTACAAACATGGATGTTATTAATACCACTAAGAAAATCTTGAATGAGAACTTTGACATGAAAGACTTAGGCCCCGCTGATGTCATATTAGGGATGAAGATTAGAAAAACTTCTAATGGCTATAGTCTGAGTCAGTCTCATTATGTTGAATCCATACTTAAGAAATATAATCAGTTTGACTGTAAACCTGTTTGTACTCCATATGATTCTTCTTGCAAACTTATGAAGAATAAGGGTGTAGGTGTTAACCAACTTGAATACTCGAGAGTCATAGGAAGTCTGATGTATTTGATGAATTGTACGAGACCAGAAATTTCTTATGTTGTAAGTAGGTTAAGCAGGTATACTTGTAATCCAGGGCAGAAACATTGGGATGCACTTAATAGAGTGCTAAAGTACTTGAAGTACACAATGACATTTTGTCTGAAATACGAAGGGTATCCGGCCGTCCTTGAGGGATTTTGCGATGCAAACTGGATAGCAGACTCAGAGGAGTCTAAGTCTACGAGTGGATATGTATTCACTCTAGTAGGTGCATTTGTATCTTGGAAGAGTTCCAAACAGACATGTATAGCTCGCTCAACTATGGAGTCAGAGTTTATTGTGTTAGATAAAGCAGAAGAGGAGGCCGAATGACTAAGAAACTTTTTAGAAGATATTCCTCTCTGGCATAGGCCTGTGCCAGCTATATCTAGAGATGCACATGAGCCGGTACAGTCCGGTTTTCTGTTGGAACCGGTACCTATACACGGAGTTGACCGGTTCTTCAATTTGAGGACATGTACCTGTACTTGTACCTGGACTTGTACATGTCCCGGTAAGACCGGTCCGGTTCCACTCCGGTACCGGTTTTTTACCTGAATTTTGAAACACAAAGTAATATAGTATGTATGACAGTAAAGTAACAACCTAAGAGTCTAAGACTAAGTTCAACATTACAAAGTTCAAAATAACAAAGGTTTAAAACATCACAGTATCAGTGTATCACACTTTAAGTTCAAAGTTCAACATTAAAACGTAGTACTAAAAACAACATTTCCATAAGTATGCGACAAGAAATGAAATGCAATCCTTGCAAAGGATAGGGGACTTCTCGAACAATGGCACTGACTGCACTGACACGAAGTTTACATCAAGCTTCTTTTAGCAGAGAATCCCATATGGCTGCAACATGGAACAAAAAAGTAAAACAAGAAAGTAAGCAAGCAATAGAAGAAAACTTGAAAAGTAAGTTCTATTAAATAGAAGAAAACCTAATATATTACCTGCCTCATCTTCAAAAACATCATCAGGTATATAGTCACATAGAAGATCAAGAGCAATGGGCTTTTGAAGAAAGCTTTGTGTACAGAGCAATGCTTCGACTGTCCTTGTAGACATAGAAGCTCTCCATGGAGTCAGCACGCGCTTCCCGGTGCTAAAAGCTGATTCAGAGGCCACTGAAGACACATGCATGGCTAATATATCTCTTGCATGTATGAAAGTATCTTATACCTGCTTGCATTAGCCTGCCACCAAGCCAATATGTCAAACTGGTCAGGTTGACCTATTTCACGCATTCCACCTTCAATCACATCTGTCAAATACCTGTCGAGCTCAGTTGTTCTTGCCTCTTCAACACAACTTGGGGTGTCCCAATGTTGTTTCCTCCTTGATTGAATTCTAGCAAACAGACTAACAGATTGCACACTAACTGGATTGGCAACAATATGAGCATCACTACTTGACCCCTCCTCATGAACTGAATACAAGGACTTATAATCTTCAAAGAGTTCCTCAAATTCTAATTTCACCTTTCTCATAACTCTTTGAACCTCCCATGTATTATTCTCATACAAACAATTAAGAGTAAATTCCAAACCCTTTTGTTTATCTCTTGGATCTAACAGATGAGCAATAAACATTGCAGAATTCATTGATTCATACACACCCCAATACTTATGGTACTTAGCACACATTAGACGAGACATACGAGCAATAAAAGGATCTGATGCTACATTGTT
Organism: Papaver somniferum; assembly: GCF_003573695.1. NCBI lineage: Eukaryota > Viridiplantae > Streptophyta > Magnoliopsida > Ranunculales > Papaveraceae > Papaver > Papaver somniferum. The sequence continues at coordinate 116,441,382 of NC_039367.1, forward strand.
TCTAAATTATACTAATTGTTCATTGATGAGTAACAATTGCCATAAGAACATATGAGTAGTGACTTGTATAGATGCAGAAAAGTTGACAGCAGCATCGAAGAATACCTTTAGACACTTCACAAGACCTCTAGCATATTTCCAATCTTCTTGATAAGGAGCATGTTGATGAGGAATCTTTTTCTTCTTATTCTGCTTTTCCTTGTTCTTGCTTGTTGTATCCAACTCCTCAACCTCTTCTTCCATATCCTCAACCTCTTCCTCTCCCTCCATATCCTCAAACACGTCTTCTATGACAACATTACTAGATATAGCTTCTTCAATATCAGCATCAGTAGGTAAAATAGATTCTTTTTCTTGCTCAAAGATAAACCTCTGTTGAAAGTCCTTATCAATCTGTGCTAACATTGCAAAAACTTTTTCATATTTTTCAGCAACATCTAACATCAAGTAAGTGCTATTCCATCTAGTATACACATCTAAAATCAGAGATTTCTTACAATCTACCTTTTCTAGGGAAGCACATTGTTTAAATTTTTCGTGCCTAGAAGGAGAACTAAGAACGTATTTTACAACTGACCTTATTCTTCTAACTGGTACATTAAAGAGCCTTACAGCATCTTTTATGACAAGAGCAAGAACACGGGCTGCACACCTCACCTAGAGAAAGAACAAAACAAAAAGGATACTGTCAAATTCAATGCTTAAAAATGTAACACAAAAAGATACTCAGAGAAGCTATGTTCATGAAAGTGTCAGCATTTATATCTATATTTCAGTAGCTCAGTTGACAACAAACTAAAACTGAGAAACTCAAACTAAACATGATTTCAGTGCATTTTATCTAAAGCAAGACATTACATGAATAACAAGTGCAGAACATGATAAGAATGTAACATGGAATGCAGAACATGATAGAATGTAACATGGACTTACATGTAAATATTTGGCTCTAATTGGTGATCCTGTCCATTTAATGACAACATTCTTCAAATGCTCAATAACCACTTTGTTTGCGCTGACATTGTCTAGAGTGACACCAAATACATCTTGTAGACCCCAATCCTTCAAACAATCGACCATCTTCTCACCGATTGCATTACCAGTATGACCTTCAACTTGGCAGAACATGAGTATTCTCTTTTGTAGCTTGCAATTATGATCAACATAATGAACGGTTACACAAATTTAGTTATAATTATTTGGTGATGTCCATGTGTCCATTGTCAAAGATACCCTATGCTTAGATGTCAAGAAATAAGTTTTTAGGCTATTATTCTCTTCTACATACATCTTCAATACATCCCTATAAATTGTCATACGCCCTGGAACCTTGAATCTAGGCTCTGCCACCTGCATCATTGCCACAAAACCTGACCCTTCTACTGCTCTAAAAGCTATTTCATCCTTGATTATCCACTCAACAAGAGCCCTTCTTAACTTTTCATAGTTGTAAGAATGATCAACAAGTTTACCATCTTCACCTGGTTTTGGGGGTGGCATCAACAGAGTTTGTTGTCCCTTGTCTTTTTATACCTTCCTGTTTGGATTTTGAAGGCATCTCTTCAAATGATTATGTAATCCAGAAGTTCCATGTACGTCATTGTCAGCAGCATACAATCCCTTGCAATGATGACATTCAGCTTGAACGTCACTTATCCTGGTCATCTCCAACCAAACTTTAGATCTCACTTTACCATGCTTATTTTTGTTGTCATTAACTTCAGTTGTACTTGTTGGCGTAGGTTCAGTTCCATCTGTGTTAGATGCAGCTTGAGAGGATGATCCAACTTCAGTTTTATTTGGAGTTTCAGTTGAAATTGGTGTAGGAACAGTTTCTTTTGGTCTTACACTAACAACAACGCTATTACTGGAATCATCTGGTGCTTTGCGCTTCCCCATTTAGCACCTCAAAGGCCTGCAAGAGAAGTAAAGAACATTATATGCAGTATATTAGCCTTCTAGACTTCAAGCACTAGTTCCTTACAAGAGTGAAAGGTGCAGAACAAGAGTGAATCACTTGCAATAATAATTCATCCAAAACAGAAATAAGAAAATTAAAATGCAAGAGAGATTTTCTTCACTATTCTTTACTAGTACTAATAACAAAACAAAACAAAACAAAACAAAACAAAACAAAAGAGACCCTCTGCAAGACTGCAACTAAATATAGAGATAAAAAAAAGACATCTAAACAACAGAAACAACAAAGGAAATCCAAATTCAAACAAAATTCATTTCATTAATTCATAATTCCATATCAACTAAATATAAATATACAGAGTAAACAAATTACAAATCCCAAATTCCGTAAATAGTACACTAACAAGCAATAATCCAATCAATCTTAAAACTCCAATTGATTTATACTCTATATTACTAAAACCCAATAAGATCACAAAGCATTCATGATTAAACAAGAACCCAAGATTCAGTTACGGTTTCATCATCCTTGTTAATTCTTTCATTCAAACTACGTAATTATAGAAACCATAAGAAACCCAGAAAAGATCTATCACTTTATAGCGATTCAATAGAAAAAAAAAGCAAAGAAAATTTTTAAATTTTCTAATCACCAGATTATGTAAACAAAGAGAACCAAAATTGAGATTCAAACCAGGACTAACCTTGAATCTGTGGGGGAGTGAAAATTGATACCTATGAACAAAGAGATTTGACGATTTGTGGAGATTGAGTGAAAACCCTAAGTGAGACTGTTATTGTTCTCTTTCAGACAGAGAAAGAAAAAAATAAAATGAAATTGGCTCGAAGTGAAGTCGAAGATAGTAGATAGACTAAACCTAGGAGGGACGGCTAGGATCTAATATCATAGAAAATATCAACGGCTTTAATTTACCGGGACTTTGGGTCCGGTACAGGCCGAGACTACCCAAAAACCAATACCTGTACCGGCCTACTCTGGGTATCAACTTTCAGAACCGGTACATGTACCGGTAACTCCGGGTCCGGTTCGGTTCAACTCCGGTTCTTTCGGTTCCTGACCGGTACAGGTAAAATGGACCGGGTCTTGTGCATCTCTAGCTATATCTATACATTGTGACAGCAAATCTGCAATAGGTAGAGCTAAGAATAGCTTCTACAATGGAAAGTCTATACATATACGTAAAAGACATGATTCTTTGAAATTACTAATCTCAACATGCGTTATTTCCATAGATTGGACAAGGTCCAAGGAGAATATCGCGGACCCTTTGACGAAAGGTTTGCCCAAGGAGATACTTAGTAAAGCATCAAAGGGGATGGGGCTTAGGCTCAAATAATTAAACTTTCCATGAAGGATACTCAACCTTGCTGACTGGAGATTCCAATAACAAGGTTTCGAATGAGACAACTAATTTATGGTGGGTAAAGGTAAACACTATCAGAGAATTTCATTATCTGTCCCTTCCCTATGGTGTTGATGTGATAGTGTGACTACATGTGGAGGATGACTTTTAATTAAGTCTTAATGAGTTCTATAGTTTCAATTTAAGATTGAAGTGGGGTGTAGCAGTAAACACTCTTGATGGAACTCACCTATCTGAATGAGGAAGTGGGTCGCTTCCAATGAGAATGGAGCCGATTCTCTAAAGCATTCTGAGAAACAAGATATGTCCAGGGCCAAAATGGACAAAACGACACGAACTTAGCAACACTTGGAGGATATCATGCGTGGATGTTATTAGAATTACACCAAACGCTAGCAGTTCAAGACATAGTTCACTGTCTAGCTAGTAGTTCCGGTAACTTCTCACTAAGCAAGGTTCAAGACCTCATGGACACCTTTGCCTAAATGGTATTTTCCGTACTCTGATTTTTCGTTTTTTACCGAGATTTCATTCATGTGGGGGATTGTTGGAGAAAATGAGTTATTTAATAAATGATTTTTTGGTCTTGGTGTGGTTTGATCTCATGACCTAAGGGTCTAAGGATACTCACTCATTTTTGAGTGAATGAAATGGAACCTTTAGTCCCATATTGTGGAAAACTAAAGAGGTGCTCCACTATATTACCATGTTCTCATGGATATGTTGTAAAACAATGTAGGTGGAGCGGGTGGGGCGAAAAATACATGTTTCGACCCATGCCCATGCGCGTGTACCAAGCACCAAGTCCATGTCTACTTGAAATTATTTTTTGCAAGTTTTTAACTTGATAAATAATTTATTTAAGAGTTTTATTTATGGAAAAAATCCCTTTTTTGTGTTTAATTGTTTTACAAGAAACAAAACTCGTTTTATAAGAAAAAACCTAAACCTAACTTGATTTGCAAGTTAATTTTCCTATAAATACAACTCGAAAATCTCTTTTCAAAACACACAAGCAGCGACCATCTCTAGGTCTACTTTTCATCATCTTCTTGCTTTTATTTTCGTGCGGCGTTTTACTTCCATCCCCGTTGCTGAGTTTAAGAGTGGATAACTTGTATTGTGCTAATACAAGTTATATCGGGCAGTATTATCCTAGACACATCTTCGCACGTTGTGGTTTAGCATTACTTTAGAGTATACCCGCGAACTAATGTGTTAAGGACATCTTGTTGAACATGTGATTCTGACCCTATCAATTTGTTCGTGGTAGAGTTGTTTGATGCGATTCTTTATATTTATTGTTTGATACATCTGACGTTTCTTCTATTGTTGCAAGACTCCAACATTCAATTAGACTCGCAGATTACTATTTTCTTGAATAAGGATTGAATCGAGAAAGAGATATATTAACTCTTTGATATACTTTATTAAGATTGAGTCTAGTTGATTCTCTTGAAAGTATATTGGAGTTTGTCCATACAGATTGCTAATCGAAATATTGGGTGAGGTTGGTGTACCCCCGCTTTTTCAATTGGTATCAGAGCAGGCAAACACGTTCAAGACCTTACAAGTTTGTGTTTGTAGCGATCTGACTCTATGGACAGAGGTGCTATCTCTATTAACGTACCACCAGTCTTCGATGGCTCTAATTACTTATGGTGGAAAATTGCTATGCGAGCTTTTCTTCAAGCGCGTGATTTTCAATCATGGGTATATGTTGTTAATGGGTATGATGCTCCCGTTGTGGCAGTAGGAAATGTAAACATTCCCAAGAATATTGGTGAATATAGTCCTGCCGAGATAATTGCTGCAAAGCAAAATTTTGACGGTTTGAATGCCATCATACATGCCATTACCCTGAATCTTCAACACCATGTGTCAAATTGCACTAAGTCTAAATAAACGTGGGATATATTAGAAACTGTATTCGAAGGTAATACCAGTGAAAAGGAAGCTCGGATTCAAAACCTTAATTTCGATTGGGAAAACCTTCGTGTGGCAGATGAAAAAACATTTGATGAGTTTAATCACAAAGTGTCTGAGATTGTTAATGCATCTTTTGCATTGGGTAAGACTATTCCTAAAAAGGACATTGTGATGAAAATTCTCAGATCGCTGCCATCTAGATACGATTCTAAGAAGCATGCCATCGTTGAAGGAAATAACCTTGATGCACTTCCCAGAAACACTCTGATAGGAAAGTTAAAAATTCTTGATATTGACACAGGCAGAACGTTCGCGCTCAACGTTGTGACCAAAACAGGTGCATCCTCTCACTTGTCTTGGGCTGATGAATGTTGCTCCAATCATGTTGATTTTGATAAATCACTGATAATTAGAAAGGTCAAGGATTTGATAAAGAAAAGGAATAAATGTGATGAATATCCATCTTCAGTTAATGCTTCAGATGATTCAATAGAAGACAAATCTACTCTGGATGTCTCAGATGAGTCTACTACAGATTTTCTCTCCACTTCAACTTCTGATTCAGAACTTGAGTATGATACAAAGTTTCTTGATCTCCTGAATAAAGAGATTCTTCAAGAGAACCTTCACTTAAAGGCCTCTTTAAAAAAATTGAATCATCACTCCAGGCGAAAAATATTGAGATAGAGCGTCTTAATGATAAGTTCGTCAGAACCATGTCTCTAAAGGAAGAAGAGATTAACACTCTCAAGTATGACCTGCAAAGGTTATCTGGAAGCTCTGACAAAATTGCAGCAATGCTATTTGGTCAGAGATCCTTTGGAAACACTAATAGTTTGGGGTTCAAAAGCAAAACTCAAAGATCAAAGTTTTCCACTCCAACTAATCAAGGAACAACGACTGTTGATTGTTGTGTTAAACAGGAAGAGTCACATAAAGACGAAAAATCCTCACTAACTTGTTTTTTTTGTGGACATTCGAAGCATGATCAGAATACTTGTTAGAGATTCAGAAGGAGCAATAAGAGAATCACCAAACTTCAAGAGAACATGCCGAAAATGAATCTGGGTCCGGATAACCAAGCTCCTTTAAAAAAATCCAGAACTAGACGAGGTAAGAAATCTGTTTACACAACAACCAGTGATAAGCCACAAAAAATTAAGAGATGTGAGCATATGGCTCACTCTGTCACCAACTAATGCTGGTGACATCCGCATCCTCATTTTTAGCTTGGGAAAAATGAGGTTTGTGCTAAAATGGCTCAAATTGTTGCTTTTTGTAAATTCTTTTCTTATATTTGTTAAGAAAAAAATTCTCCTAAGAAAAAGGATGATGAATAAATCTTGAAAAACTCTTTCAAAGTCTTCCTAGGGTTTGGTATTCATAAATCCTTATATTCTTTTGTCTCTTCCTTTTATCCAAAAAGGATACTATCTCATGGCTCCTGTGACTAGAGGAACTACAAAAAGAGATGCAGTTGAAGCAGTTAATGTGTATCTTTTCAAAGGAATCACTTCCTCATGGGTGATGAAAGAAAAGTCGACAATGAATGAAGAAGGTTCTTCCTCTAATTGTCTCTTATCTGTTTGTCATTTTGATAATAATTTTTGAGGCATGGTGAAAGATTTCATCAACAAGAGAAATGATTTAAAATCTCAAACCGTTTCCTCTTTGGAAAAGATAACTCACTATGAAAAAATGTTGTCTCTAACCAAGAACACCTTAAGTGAACTTAGTGAGTTAACTGACATTTATGAAGACCTAGAGGAATTAAATGATCCCGTAATCAATCTTTTCTTCAATAATATGAGAAGGAATTCTCCGTAGATGCTCTGAGAAAGCTCTACAACGTCTAGTAAATCTTCTATTTTCGTGTTTTGTTTAGAAGAATAACTAGAGTTTGGAATAGCCATTATTGTGATTACACATAGCTATGTCCAACGTTTTCATCTTCATGTTTTTAGATTTATTGGTTTAAATTCTAAAATTGTTTGGAAGCTGATTTTTGCAGTATTAATCTCTATGGTTTTATATATTGCAATTTGTTATGGGATATGTGTGTTTCCGTCCGTGAACTGTGATTGTCCCATACCTTGTCATGTGTTGATAAAAGAAGGAATGAACTTTTGACAATACAAAAGTTAAGCCTATTATGTCAATTATTGATGGAAGATAGGTTAAAATCTTTTGTTTACAAGGATTATGTCTATTGTATATCATTTTGCAAATGGTGATGGAAAATATAATGAATCCTTGCTTATTCCACAGTATTTGGTCGACCTCCGGTCTACAATTTTTGTGCATATACTGTGTTGTTCCATAAGGTATCTTATGTTGAGCACAATCGACTGAGTTATTCATTCGCTTATGATTAGCTTAGTTGTTGCTCCGTGAGGTACTTTATGTCGAGCATGATCAACTAAATAAATCATCCTCGTTTGGTTATTTAGTTGTTGCTCTGTAAGTTCTCTTATGTCGAGCATGACCAATTAAATTGAATACTTTTTGTGGTTAATTTGGTTGTATATTCCGATTAGATTAATTATGGGTTATCTTGTGATTAATCTAATTGAGTATTTTTGAGTCTCCATAAGTTCACTTATGTTGAGCATTTCCGATTAAATTAATCATGGGTTTCTCTTATGGTTAATTTAATTGAGTATTTTGGATTCAAATTCATACTTGTATGTGATTTGTTATGTCCAAAGAAATCCTTATTTTTTTTTTGAAATTAAGGTCGCTCTTGTTGTTCTTTCGGGAATGACATTATAATGGGGGAGAGTTCTTAATTGAACTTGTGCTTAATCGCCAAATCTTTGTGGGGAGTGCGGTTGTGGAATATTATAGGGGTTATCTTGTATTTTTATAAACTCCTTGATGAATGCATTTAGCTTCGGCTTTATGATTGAATCTAAACAAGTTGATATATGCTTTCTTTTGATCATGAAATGTCTCTTTTGGAAATTTCATTAGGATCCCGATTTCGTATCTTTGCCAATTTTATTGACAAAAAGGCGGAGAATTAATATGTACTTCACACTACAAATACATATGGTTTTCGGATCATTATGTAAGGGGAGTGGTTTCCATGTGAGATGGAGTATTGAATAAGGGGGAGATGTAGTTGCAGGAAATCCTACAATACACCCCTAGTATGATTTTATCGTTGATCAGCCTATTTTTAGGTTTACACTCTTAATTTTATTGATTAATTTCTGAATATTCTTACAAGGAAAATAAAGAAATCAAGAATGATCTCTGCTCTCAACTTTCTCTCTCCTATTTACTTATCTCTCACTCAAAAAAGATCTCTCTCTCCTTTACAACTCGAATGACTATTTATAAGGGAAATACATAGTGGATGACAGCTAATCTATCCTTTATTTTCGGATATGGTTTGCGACATTCTCGCAACCTTACAAATGTTGACTTCGCAAGCTTTCTAATTTTCGCAAGACTATCACACCTTTCTCATGATCCTTTCCGATATCGTTTCTGAAATTGTTCTGCGACGCTTTTGTGCAATACCATTGTTAACTTCGCTGAGACATAACTGTTGCGAGATTCTGATCCTACATCTTGCCTCTTCTCATATCTTCTCTGCAAAGTAGAGAATGATGTGAGAAATGCCGCAACCGCTTATTTTCTCATATTCTGCATTTATCACACGTATTCTTTCTTTCATTTATTTCTCGACACGTCTTTTATAACCGTTTCTTTTTGACCGCTTAAATCTTTCCGTATTAACCACGTATATTTTCTCGAGGAAAAATTCCCTCTATATATATTTCTTTTCATCCTCTTCTTCTTTCTTTTTATTCTCTCTGCAACTTCATCGTTCTTCTGCAAACTCCATCGTTGCAACTTTTCTTCTTTCTTCTTCAATCTTTTTAAATTCTTCTTTATCTTCAAATTAGATCTTCATAGTTCGTGATCTTCTTCAACATAATTTTCCTGCTATCATCTTTCATGGATTCATCAAGGTCAGTCTTCTTTTTTCTTCCTTATAAATTTTGTTGAAATTGATATATTTGAAATTGATCTTGTTTATTGCCTTATGTGATGTTGTTTATGTGATTCCCATACTCTTGTTATTTCAGCAAAAGCGGCTCCAACACCAAATTTTCAGTTCAGAATCCTAACAATCCCAAATCACAGCATAAAGTTGTCGTTCATAAAAGGAAGTCTGCGAATGAGAAGGTAGTAAGAAACACTATCTTTTTCTAATAACAATATTGTTGCCTCTGTTTCTTATCTAGATTGTAATTCGCAGGGTGATAAAGATCTTCATAGACCTCACAAGAAATATCGCCACCTCAAGGCTATTCCAACTACTGTTCCCTTCCATCTACTCATTTCTTCCAAATCTCCTGCGACATCTTCGCAAGATAAACCTTTATATCCAATTCATGAAGACGTTGCCTCTGACTTCATTTATTCCAAATCTCCTGCGATATATTCGCAAGATAAACCTTTATCTCCAACTCGCGAGAATGATGCCTCTGATTTCATTTCTCCAGTTGATCTTCCTATGACTGAAACTCCCCTTATGGTTCCTTCTGCGAATGAAGCCTCTTCTCCTCCCGTTGAGAATGTTTCTCAACCTTCTGTCTCTACCAGTTCTCTTCCTAAGTCTCCTCCTTTGTCGAAAGAGAGCGTGGAAGGGATAAATATTGCTTTCAAGGTTTTATCTGAGATTCTAGATGATGGCAAGAAGTCTTCCACTGATCCCATCAAGTCTAATGTTTGCGAAATTCTGAGCAAGCATTTGGGTTCTGACAAAGCTGCTTCGCAGACAACTTTAGAAAAAGAATGTAATGCTCTTCGTCTTGAAAATCAGAAACTTCAGAATGTTTTGCTGGATCGTGATAATCTTCGCAAGAAGAATGATGAATTAAGAGGTATGATTTCCTCATCTATGTCTTTAATTTTCCTTTTCGATGGTTTTATCCTTCCCGTTAATTATCCTTTAAATCCCTCTTTCGCATGTTAAGCATTAAATCAGAAACGAGTAATGGAGAGATATCAATTTGAATCTGCTGTTGAAGAAGCCCGTGTTGATAAAGAAGTCTTAATGGATCAATATAACCAATTAGATAACTCTATTCATATTCTCTTGATCAAATAAATAACTTACCAATGAAAATACCCAATTAGTTGAAAAAGATCTATTAAGTAATGAAGTATCTCGTCTTTCTTATTCTTTAACCAAAGCTAATTTAGGGATGGAAACTTTATCAGATGAGAATAAAACCTTGTCTCAAGAGAAGCGAGTTTATTTAAACAAGATGGCGATATCTTCGCAACAACTTAATATTCTCCAAAAAGTATGTGCTGACCAAGAAAATCTCTTCGCTCTTTAAGAAATGAACTTAAAGAAGTAACAGAATCATCTATCACTGAAAGAGATTCACTCATTCAAGGTAGAATAGCTTTAAGTGTGAAGGCAAATCAGCTTAAAGAACAATATTCCAAATTAGAAGAATCTTATTCTTCTCTTGCGAAGAAAATGCCTTCCTTGTTTCTAAAGAGAAAAATCTTCAGTCTCGACTTAAAGGTTTAGTTGGAGATAAATTTGATGACGCAATGGATCATTGGGAGAATAGTTGTCTATCCTTGGTTCAACATCTTATTTCGCAAAAGGAAGGTAGTCATAATAGTTTGACTGCCTTAATTATCTTTCCTTTGTCATATCTCTCTGAATTCCTTATCTTAATAAAATTTTGTATTCTATTTTTCGCAGAGTCTGAGAAGAATCTTCATTCTTCTATTTCTGATTGGAGGCTAAATATGCTAAAATTCGCAAAGAGAATGCATTACTTGTCTCTACTCTTACTGGTTCTCGCGACCGGGCAGAAAGAAGACTTGATTATCTTGCTTATTTTAAGGATATTCAAGATAGGAATCATCAAAGAGCACTTCTTCGCCAAGTTCATCTCCGGCTGAAGTCCTTGTAAATGACATTTTTTGTCCAACTCTCTTCCTCCTACATCAATTGATCCTTTAGAAGTAGATGATGATGAAGTTCCTCGTCCTGCTGATAGTGATTACGATTATGAAAGCGGTGCAGAGGATAATTTCCTGGAAGATGAAGAAGAAGTTCCTTCTAAAGAAGTATCTGCTGGTGTTAATCAGAATGAGAAAGAAATTTCTCCCGAAGAAGTAGTTGCTGGCGATACTCAAGATGCTAATCAAGTAATTGCTGTGATAATCAAAATGCTAGTCATGACAAGATCAAAGCCGAAATGAAGGAGAAGCTTGCGAGAATGTTGGCGAAGAACTTTGTCATCTCCTCTACTACTGATATTGATATTGAAGCTTGAGCTTCTTTCTAGCTTTGTTTTCTTGAGCTGTCTTATTTTTATCACTTTTGAGAGCTACATTTTTCAATCGACTTTGGAGTCAACTATTTTTTTAATATTTTGTTGATAAGAAAGATAATGCTTCTTGTATATCGATTCCCATACTTGCCTCTCATTATCTTTCTTGCAAAAATAATCTGTTATAATGCTTATAATTAGTTTGTTTTATTATATGGTCTTATTTTGCCTTCCTAATTAAAGGTCTTATTATGCCATCTCTTGTCATTGCGACAAAATCGCAGGACGTCCTTGCACTTTCATACAAAAACCCATTGATCTTGTCTTAACTTTTTCTTTTGTATTATGGCCTCTTCAGGAATGTTGCGACAATATGACAGGCCTAAATATTCTTGCGAAAATAAAGCCCCATGACATTGCCGTCTTGCGATGAAATCGCAGGACGTCTTCGCACTTTCATGCGAAAACCCATTGATCTCATCTTATCTTTTTCTTTTGTATTATTGCCTCTTCAGGATGTTGCACAAATATGACAAGCCTTAATTCCTTGCGAATAATAAGCCTCATGACATTTGCGTCTTAAGACACTTATCAGCTCCCTAATGGAGGGTGCCGCCCTTATCTTCCCCCTGGTTGCCCCTTCAAGGAGGCGTACTTCTACCATACAAGGTTAGCTCCTCCCATCCAGTCTTAACAACAACCAGTTGTTTTCGCAGCCTCTTATCCCTTTTACCTATAGGGCTTATGGTTACGAGACTGCACCCTAAGTGGGGTTTTCTTCAGGCCGAGTGCAGTATAAGCCAAGACTTGTCAAGAATGGCAAGGACGCTTCAAACGCCCTCGCACTCTTGACTCAACCGTGTACCTCGGCGCCTTGATCAGATCTGCACTCCTTGGGAGAGTCCTTATTACCTTAGTCGCCCAACCTAAGTCATATGCTTAAGTTGAGAATCCAAGGTGCCTCTCCCGGATGGGTTTTTGACCCCAAATCTCCATGACTCAGGTTCCGGTGGCGGTATAGCCTTTCCCTGAGTCATGTAACAGGTACCCCCTAATATGACGTACTTTAGGTCTTACATTTGCCTCTTGCGAAATTTTATTCGCGAACTAGGGTGTACGCCATAAAGGTTCGCCCCTTTCTTTTATGTCATTGTTTCTGCGAAAATTTCGCACATCATGATCTTGTTTTGTCATGAATAATCCTGCAATTATTCTTTCAGAATTCATAACTTCTCAAAGCTTCTTACGGATAATATCTTTTCAAGTACAATGTTCCATGGTCTATCTAATCTATGACCAACATCTTTCCTTCTGGGTCCATTAATCTATAAGCTCCTGTTCCAACTATCTCCTTATGATGTAAGGTCCATCCCATTTTTTCGCTAATTTTCCACCATTTTCTCGCTGATATATTGGTGTTTCTCGCAGAACTAAATCTCCTGGTTGAAATTCACGTATTTGACACGTTTATTATATTCTCGAGCCAATCTTCGCTGATAATTCTCCATATGTTGTAAAGCTTTTTCTCTTTTTCTTCTAATTCATCAAGTTTGTTTAAATTAAACCCGCACTAAGATTTTTCTCCCAAGCTTCTCTTTTTGTTGTCGGAATAACAACTTCTGTTGGTAACACCGCTTCAACTCCATATGTTAAACAAAAAGGTGACATTCCAGTAGCTTCTCTTCTAGTTGTATTATAAGCCCATACTGCATTATGTACTTGTTCACCATGATCTGTGATGTCCTTCCAATTTCTTCTTTAATATATCTGCAATTGTTTTATTTGTTGCTTCTACTTGCCCATTAGCTTGTGGATATAAAGGAGTGGACTTTCCACATTTTATCTTGAATGCATTAGTAACATTTCTATGTTCTGCCCCTCAAACTGTTTCCCATTATCAGATACCAACTGTGCAGGAATTCCAAATCTGCAAATGATATTTTCGAATATGAATGTAAAGATATCTTTGTCGCGAATATGTTGTACTGCCTTCACTTCTGTCCATTTTGTGAAATAATCTGTTGCGACTATTAAGTATCTTCTTTGTCCAGTTCCTGGTAAAAATGGCCCCACAATGTCTAAGCCCCATTTTCCAAAGGGCCACACACTGGTTGAAGATGACAATGGTGCTCCTGGTGCATGTATCTTCTTTCCATGCCGCTGACAATCTTCGCAACGTCTTGATATTTGTTTTGCATCTTCATGCATGTATGGCCAGTAATAACCTTGCATTTTTGCTCTATGTGCCAAAGATCTTCCTCCACTATGATTGCCAGCGTCTCCACTATGTAACATTTTCAGCACCTTTTCTCCTTCCTCTCGTGTCAAACATCTGAGTGATGGTCCACTAAAGGATTTTCGGTATAACAACCCATCTCTTAATTCATAATTCGTTGCTCGGCTTTTTAACTTGTGTGTTTCCAATCTATTTCTTGGTGTTTCTCCTTTCGCCAAATATGCGTGAAGTCCATTCTCCAGTCTGCGACATTATTTATTTGTTCTTCTTTTTCATTATCTATGACCATCACATCCACATCTTCCTCTTCTTTATTGACTGATGGTGACAGAAGTGTTTGTATTTTTATGCATCTCGCAGTTGGATCTGTCATCATACTTGAGATGAAAGCAAAAGCGTCTGCGAGTCTATTATCCTTTCTTGAAATGTGCCTCCATTTTATTTTTGGGATTTTCGCTGACAATTCTCAACCAGCTTCTTGTATTTCTTCAGGGATGGTTCATTTGTAGTATACTCTCCTTTTATTTGGCGAATAACTAGCTGAATCACTAGTGATCCTGGCGTTTTCTAGTTTCATTTCTATTGCGAATTTTAATGCATGTATCACAGCTTCATATTCTGTTTCATTATTAGTGGATTCAAATTCCAACTGAATGAAAAAGCCATCTTTATTCCTTCTGGCGAAATTAAAACAATTCCAACTCCATTTCCTTCTCCATTTGATGATCCATCTACCAGTATTTCCCATCTATTTGGTTCTGTTAATAAATCTTTTGGATCTCCATGTTCGTCTTCTACATCCATCATTTCTTCTACTGCTTCATCTCTTCTAAAGGAAATTCTGCCAAGAAATCCGCAACAACTTGTGATTTTGGTGAAGACAAAACTTCATATTTAATATCAAAATGGCCTACTTGTGCATTCCATCTCTCTACCCTTCCTGATCTTTTAGAATTCTTCATCACTGATTCAATTGGTACTTTTGTTAATACCTTATCTTGTGTGCTTGAAAATATATGCGGAGCTTAAATGATGCATAAACTAATGCTAAGATTAACTTTTCAATTTTGAGTAATTCTTCTCTGCGGTATTAAAAGTTTTGCTAATGTAATAAATGGGTTTCTCCACTCCTGCGTCTACTCGCAATAACAACACTTAATGCATGCGACGTTGTCGCAAGGTAAATCAATAATTCTTCTCCTGGTTCTGCCTTTTGTAAATAGTTGTATTCATAAGATGTTCTTTGATTCCTTGAAAAGCCTTTTCACATTCATCACTCCATTTAAATTTCGCACCCTTCTTGAGTATATCGAAAAAATATTTGCATTTGTCTGATGATCGCGAAATGAATCTCCCCAGCGAAGCTAGAAGCCCATTCAACTTCTGTACATCTTTTATTGTTGCTGGTGTTGGCATGTCACGAACTGCTTGCACTTTTTCTGGATCAACCTGTATTCCTTCCTTTGATACAATGTAGCCTAAAAATTTTCCCGATGCAACTCCAATAGTACACTTCTCGGATTCAATTTAATGTTATACTGCCGCATTTGTTCAAAAATCTCCCTCAAGTCTTGTACATGGTCTTAGCTTCTTTACTCTTTACTAACATGTCATCCACGTATACTTCTAATGTTTTGTGTATCCATTTTGCGAACACCTTCTCTACCATTCTTTGATATGTTGCTCCCGCATTTCGCAAACCAAACGGCATTTTCGTATAACAATATAAACCTCTAGGAGCAAAGAAAGCAGTATGTTCTTGATCTTCTTCAGCGAGAGGAATTTGGTTATACCCTTTGTACCCATCTAAAGATGATACCCTATCATTTCCCGCTGCAGATTCCACCATTTGAGGAATATCGGGTAACGGAAAACTATCTTTGGGGAAAGCTTTGTTCAAATCAGTGAAATCTATGCAAATCCTGATTCCCTTGTTTTTCTTTGGGACAATGACCATATTCGCTATCCATTCTGGGTATTTAGCTTCTCTTATAATTCCTGCCTCCAGCATTTTCTGTAATTCTTCTTCTATTTGGGAATGGTAAGTTGTTGCGATTTTTCTTATTCTCTGTTTAAATGGTCTCACATTTTTGTTAATCTCCAGTCTGTGGCAAGCAATTGTTGGATCTATTCCTGGTATCTCATCCATGTTTCTTGCGAAAATATCTTTATATTCTCGCAGTAAATTGACAGTTCTTTCTTCTTTTTCTATATCCATTTTGGTCCCAATTCTCAACATTAGAGGCTCCTCTTCAGTCCCAACATTTATTTCTTTTGTTGGTTCTGCGGCAGTGTAACTGGGTTTAGGTTCTCCCATTGGTGTGGGTTCTTTAATTGCTTTTATGGATCCTTCTCCTTCTTCCGAAATTTCGCTGGGTATTCCTTTGCCTTCTTTCGCCCTTATCATATATATTCTAAATTCTTCTTCCTTCTTTGCTTCCTTTACCAATTTTCTGCGAAATTGTTTCCTTTTTGCTTGTTCTTCACCATCTCCTCTGATTTCACCTATTCCACTTGGAGTGAGGAATCTAATACATTGATGCAACATTGATACCACAACTTTTATCGCATGTATCCATGATCTTCCTAATAACATATTATATGGAAATTCCATATCCACCGCGCACAATGTCACATGAGTTTCGATTTCTCCAAGTGGAATTCGTACCACTATTTCTCCTTTAGGTTTTGTTGTGGATTTTCCAAAGCCGTGAACAAAATATGTTGAATTGGACGTTTCTTCATCTTTAAATCTCATTCCCCGAAAATGCATGATAAAATATTATATCAACTGAACTTCCTGCATCAATTAAAGTTCTGTTCAACATCCATTCTCCTGTGGATTTTATTGTTGTATCCTTCTCTTTTCATGTAATAGGCATTGTGACAACCAATGGAGATGTATGATTCAAATTTTCTTTTGGTATTTCTTCTGCCATGAACACAATTCTTTGCTTTTCCCAATCTTTCAAAGGTGAAGTTTTTTCTACCGCCATAATTTTCTTTCCTTCAAAATTTTGTTTATGTATTCTTCCTTTGATGTTTTCATGGAATTCATTAACCAAGCTTTTTGTTATCATATTACACTCCAATTTTTTGTTATTTTCATTAACTCTATTCATCTTTCCTCTAACTGATTCACTGATTTGTTTAATCACTTTCTTGATTTGAATTTTCTCAATCATCAATCTTCAACTTTCGATCTTCAATCTCCTTGTTTCTAGCGCCATTATGTAGTTGCAGGAAATCCTACAATACACCCATATTATGATTTTATCGTTGATCAGCCTATTTTTAGGTTTACACTCTTAATTTTATTGATTAATTTCTGAATATTCTTACAAGGAAAATAAAGAAATCTAGAATGATCTCTACTCTCAACTTTCTCTCTCCTATTTATTTATCTCTCACTCAAAAAAGATCTCTCTCTCCTTTACAACTCGAATGACTATTTATAAGGGAAATACATAGTGGATGACATCTAATCTATCCTTTATTTTCGGATATGGTTTGCGACATTCTCGCAACCTTACAAATGTTGACTTCGCAAGCTTTCTAATTTTTGGAGGACTATCACACCTTTCTCATGATCCTTGCTGATATCGTTTCTGAAATTGTTTTGCGACGCTTTTGTGCAATACCATTGTTAACTTCGCTGAGACATAACTGCTGCGAGATTCTGATCCTATAGGAGAGATACATATCACCATAGTATTTTTGTCTAAGTTGTGATACAATTGAACTTTGATAATGTATAATAATACTATGACACTGTATAACAATGATTGAGAACTCTTGTTTTCTCATTGTTATAGCTACGAATTTTCAACAACGATGATGTTGAACTTATAACCTTTGGGATCATTGGAGTACTTGGAAGTGACGAAGATTTCGAGTAATGTTGAAGATTAGGCATGTGGAATAGGAGCTACAAAATTTAATTCATTTATTTTTTGTATTCCATATGTATTAATAGTTTTGTCACTAAAATTGACAAACGGGGAGATTATTAGAGCATTGCTCGGTCGATCTCGCATGCGTTGCTATCTCAAGCATGTTTGTCAATGTTAGTGATCAAAAACTATAAGTCTTGATTTCTAGTATACTATAGCTAAGTCTCGGACTAGGATAGAAAGTGTAGTTGAGCTCAAGAACTCCATGGCAATCATCATACAAGACGAAGAACTAATCAAGGAACTGGTGAAACTTCATCGACTAAAAGGTATGTGGAGACTTGAACTTATCTATCACTCAAAAGTCTATCTACTCTATCTCCTATTTTGAGACAAAAGTCGTTTTGCTATATAGACTTTGATTATACACATTTGCTATTTCGAGCCGAGTTTATCTCGTCCTATCTATTTATCGAAATATGTGTTGGTAAGATTTTGCTTTGGACAAGTTCATCTTTACCTAGTGACGAAAGTCATGTTATGTTTCAATCACTTTGAAAATTTCTTACTTTGACGAAAAATAGTTTGTGAATAACAACTATATAATAACGTCCTCGAAGAATGTTTCAATGATTGAAATGAGAGTTTAGATTATATAAACATTGTTGGATATAAGCATTGAGTGGTAACACATTTATGTATAAGTCTATTTTCCTTGAACCGAAGTTTGCAAACTTTGTTGATCAAGAGAACCGGAACAAGAACTGTGAACTCAGTCCGCGAACCCACGGAAGTTCTCGACCCGAGAAAATCTGTTGGAGTTTGAGAACTCCTTCCGGGAACTTAAGTCTGCGACTTAAGTTGGTTATATCTAAAGATGATTGTTTGTGAACTTATATTTATATTAACTAAGGAATGCAAAATGCAAACTGTGGCTATAAAGTTCATGAACCGATTCGAGTGAATCAAATCATTTTTTCTTCGATTGTGTCTTGTGTAGTTACATAAGATTTCCTTGCAATTGAACAACTCTCTAACTAGTTCATTTGAACTAGTTATAGTGAAGAAGAATATGCATGATATGAAAGTGCTCATATGGCTAACCATTTGATTAACTATTGTTGAACCAACAAATGTACATGTTTGGGTACGGTTACACAAACCTAAAATCGTGCATTTCATTTGTGTGTAAAAAGCTAAGTTTTCGATCCAACGGTTGAAATATATTAGCTTGAATCTAATCAGATTTTCATCTAACGGTGAATATTGAATGCTTTGTTACCAAGCTAACATTGATTGCAAACCCTGATTTGATAGACTATATAAGGGAGAACTCTAGCAACTGGGAAACCTAATCCCCACACCTCATGTGTGATACTAGTTGTATTAGATAGAGTCGATTCTCCTTTAACCTTAGGTTTCTTCTTGTAAACCAGGTTAACGACTTAAAGACTTCATTGGGATTGTGAAGCCAGACCGATGTTACTTTATCGTAGTTGTGTGATATGATCTTGCTGATTCTATCGTTTTGAGTACAATCGTAACGATTGACTTGAGATTAATATCTCCGATAGACAAGATATAAAAGTAGTAACAAACATCTTCGTCTCATCGTTTGTGATTCCACAATATCTTCTTTCGCCACGTCGATTAAGATTATTGTGAGGTTATTGATAATACTAGGATGTTCTTCGGGAATATAAGTCCGGTTTATCAATTGTTCTTGTTCACCTTGATTTATCAAAAGACGGAACAAAACTCGTAGGTATTTCTGTGGGAGATAGATTTATCTATTACCGTAGATTTTTTTGTGTGATACAGATTTTTTCATTAAAGTCTTCGACTTTAGGTCGTAGAAACTCTTAGTTGTGGGTGAGATCAGCTAAGGAAATCAAGTGCGTAGTATCCTGTTGGGATCAGAGACGTAGGAGCATAACTGTACCTTGGATCAGTGTGATATTAATTGGGGTTCAACTACAGTCCAGACCGAAGTTAGTTTGTAGTAGGCTAGTGTCTGTAGCGGCTTAATACAGTGTGTGTTCAATCTGGACTAGGTCCCGCGGTTTTTCTGCATTTGCGGTTTCCTCGTTAACAAAATTCGGGTGTCTGTGTTATTTCTATTCCGCATTATATTTTGTTATATAATTGAAATATCACAGGTTGTGCGTAAGAATCAATCAATTGGAAATCCGACCTTTGGTTGTTGATTAAAATTGATTGATACTTGAACATTGGTCTTTGGTACCGTTCAAGTGTTCTCTCTTGTATTCAATTAGACTCGCATATTACTATTTGCTTGAGTAAGAATTGAATCGAAAAAGAGAGATATTAACTCGTTGATATACTTTATTAAGATTGAGTCTAGTTGATGCTCTTGAAAGTATATTGGAGTTTGTCCATACAGATTGCTAATTGAAATAATGAGTAAGGTTGTTGTACCCCCGCTTTTTCAACTCTGCTAACCCTAACATATAGTACTATGTAAAATCCTCTTTTATGCTCTCCATAAGCATCACTACATACCAATATGTGTTATGTTATGTATTAATATTACATATGTTACTACATATTAATATGTTATGTATTGATACTAGATACCAATATGTGTTATGTTATGTATTGATACTACATATGTTACTACATATTAATATGTATTGATACTACATACTACATATGTTACTACTACATATTAATATGTATTGATATTACATACTACATATGCTACTACATATCAATACATATTAACATATGTATTGATACTGTTAAGTATTGATGCTACTAAGTATCAATACTAATATGATACTACATATGTTATGTATTGATACTAATTAGATCTGGAAGGGTGTTTTAGGCATTTAAAAAAGACACTTTATAATCTCCACAAAGTTTTCGGACCAGCGAGTAAATAATCTGGTCCAAAAACATGTTTTTGGACTAGCGAGTAAATTAGTTTCACGGGTGGACTAGCTATTAACCGAGTCATGAAAAACTGGATTAACCAATAATTCCTAGTTGTGAGAATAAAGAGAATTGGTAATTATTTTTGAACCTTATTAAGGAAATGCTATTAGAGCATACATGACCATTGACATTTATCTCAGACAGACAAAAGGGATTGATTCCTGCTCTTGAAATAGTATTTCCTTCAAATAGAACCAGATATTGTTTCAGACACATGTTTGAGAATTTTTAGACGAAACATAAGCGTATTCATATGAAGACTTTAGCATGAGGGTGCAACAAAGGCCTATAGAGACACAAACCACAATATATACGTGGATCTCATGAAAAAGGATTACAAGAAGGCACATCAGTGGTTCGAAGATGTACCAACACACCAATGGGCTAGATCCACTTTTGACCATACTTCAAAGTGTGAGCATGTAACCAATAACTTTTCGGAAAGTCTTAGAAGTTGGTTGTTGGAGTTGAGATGCAAACTTATCAGCATGATTCTTGAAGGGTTCAACTTGAAGATTGTGAGTTTGATGTTTGATAAAAAAGATAATAGCCAACAAATGGGAAGCTGAAGGTTTGATCTTGGTCCCCGGAGTTGATAGGATAATGAAGAACATAATCTCATTGAAAAGAAGATACCAATTGTTTGGGCCAAAAGAAAATATTTGGCGTGTGATGAACTATCTAACATTCAAAAGATGGAAGGTTAATTTGACATAGAAAAGTTACACTTGTTGTGTGTGGGAGATTACTGGGATACCATGTGTTCATGTTTTTGTTGTAGCTTGGCATCTAAAAATGGATCTCAATAGGTCAGTCAAACTCCTTAAACTCTGTTTTAATTGATTGGTTGTCCATCACTTCTACTATTTTTTTTTGTTTATCCACCAACTTACCAAGTTTATCTACCTCTTTTAGCTTGGTTGCAAAATGCCATAAAGTTTCTGCATATAAAAAGGCCCATGCTGGAAGGGTGGAACCATGTGCTAGTCAATATAGATGGGTTGAGGTGACTTCTGCAATTTAATTTGCATTGAATTTGAACTGCAATATTAAGTTGTACTGAATATTTTGTTGTGTTGCATTTAAGTTGTATTGAATATGTTGGTGTGTTGCATTTAAGCCTGAAATGGAGGTTAATAGACCTAAGTTCAAGTCAAAGGTGGGCAGACCTATAACTAAGAGGATAAAACATAATGTTGAAGAACAAGAGTCATATAAGAAGGCAGTGTTGCACCCATTGTGGTTCTGAATTCCATAATATCAGGTACTTCCCAACCAAAAAATGGTAGTGCACCAAGGACCAGGGGAAAAGGCAGGTAATTGTCTACCTAATCTGTTGTTTGAATAATTTTCTCATATGTTTTAAAAGGTTTAAATGAGTAATTATGAACTCAGGGGCACAACACCACCAGCACAAGGCAGAGGAATAGGAGCTAATGCACCACCACCAGCACAAGGCAGAGGAAAAAGAGCTTATGCAGAACCACCACCAGCACAAGGAAATACCAGAGGCTTTGAGTATCTGTTGTTTGGTACAACTACAACTGCACCAACACAAGGTAGAGGCAGGTCTACACCTCTTTCAGCCACAAGGTCTGCAACAATTGGAAATTACCATCACTTGTATGGGTCTCAACCAGATGGAATGAGAGAACCAAGCAGGCCACAGTCCCAGGTAGTCAAGCCACCAAGATGGAGGCATTAGTTCAGTAAGATTGTCATGTTTTTTTTGTTATTTCAGAGAAAACTATTACACTATGTTTTTAGGCATTCCTTTTGTTTTGGTTGGAAGATCAAAACGCCTTGCTTTTTATTTCATTACTAGATACTATTACAGAACAATTTAAGACTTGAAATACATTTTGTTAAACATTGCAGTCTCATTTTTCAGCTTTTTTTCCCGCTTTTTCTATAGTCACACCTCTGAATCTCACACAAATTCAGCAAATAACTCTTAACTGACTTCTGAATCAAACATCATTTTCATGTCATGTTTTTCTTCAGTTACAGTTGAATATTTCCCTTTAATAAAACATCTATCACACCCATCAATAGGTTTTACTTTTTTCTTAAATGCGGGTGAAGTTTCAAGACATCTTGAAACCCAATGAGAATCACTACCACACTTGAAACATCCATATACAGACTGTTGTGTGGAACTTGTTGGTGATTTCGCAGCTTCATCCAACCATTGAAACTCATTACACCTTGGTTGATTTAAGCATTTCAAGAATCTCCTCCCTTTGTAAGAATTAGTTTTTGCTTCTCATACCCTGCGTATATCATCATATTTTCTGCATTTTGAATACAGGTACGGGCAATGCATGGCTGAATGTGAAGATGATTTGCGAATTTGGCACCACAACAATACTGAAATTATATAATTTTATCAGTGTTTCCTCCTCACTATAAATATATTAATTAGCATTACCTCCCCTAACGGTGGAATTATTTACCTTACAGGTAGAACTTGATGATGAATCCCCCATTGATTTGAGTTTCCTTCTTTAGATCGTGCACTTTCAGAATAATTAATGGTGGTGTGTTTAATCAATCTGTCTTCTTCTTTATATATAGATGGGAAGAGAAAGTGACCGCTATTCAACCAACTACACAATTTTGGAAGATTTCTGACCGTCCAGGTGCTTCATCTTCAACCTTACACGCGTGAGAGATCTACTTTGAAATTAGTCGAGGGCATTTTGGGAAGGTCCGGCAACACGTGTATCTTTTTTGCCACTCGTGCACAACAGCTACCGAGCAATGGATGAGAAAACTAACGATGAGAGGATTCTCTAATTTCAATCTTTTTGGGGAGGAAACACTAATTAGAAAACTTGGGAGGGGAGGAAACACAAAATAGCCCTTAGTTTTTTCTCTTTTAGAAAATTGATAGATATGTTATACAAGAAGAGAAATTTATTTTACTAAATGCAGGAGACGATAAGACTATTCATCTTTACTGTATTTGGGATCAAGAAAATGCATTTTAATTGAAGATTTTGAGGTATTTTATGTTTTTCATACATTTTTTTGGCTTTACATTTGAATGGTTGGATAGGAGATAGATTTATCATGAACTTAATTTTTTTTCTTCTATTTGATCAAATACATAATATATTTGGGGGTTAATTTTTTTTATTACAATATATATTACAAGTACTAACTAAGGGTTATTGTGCCACAACTCTCGTCCATTGAATTGAGTTCAATCAAAATTTGGCCTATCAAGTACTAACTAAAGGTTAGATAAAGTATTGTTGTTTTATAGAGAAACTATAATTTTACCTTTGATTTTTGGTTAGGTTCATTAAACTATGAAAAAGAATGGGTGATGATTTCGTTAGAGACTCTTTGGTTACGAATTGAAAAAGAAATCGGTAGGAAGTTTAGTATTAAATTCAATTATGTCTGTAACACATCTGATATCGCAAGTCAAATAGCTTCGAGTTAATAATTTGTGTTTAAAAAAAAAATCGGTTTAACCTCCCTTGTGAAAAAATCCTGAGTCCATCCCTGATAATGATCATGAATGTATTTATGTTTTAGATTTAATATTTATGTTTTAGATTTCCGATTGCATTTTGCACGAGAAAAAGGAAGATTTCCATTTGCATATCATGAATGTAATCATGCATTACGTGATTATACACACAACTAGGTCATGGACTGATGGTGATAGTTTTATTGGCAGGATAGGTAGGCCAAGAATATTAAACAAGGAATTTAGTTCCCTACCAACCAACCCGACCATATGAATTTACTATCACTGACCGTGAGATTTCCAAAAATCTCCTCGCAAGATAAGTGTTAGAAAAAACGCTTTAAAAATACCAATTTTTCCATGGACTATGTTTTGATCCCTAAACCTATTGACCATTAATTGTTTTTTCATTTGAATAGATAAAACAATAGTCCCACATTGACTAAAATCTAAAAAGTTTTAGACTTAAATACCATAGAATTGGCTATAAGGGCATGGCACTTGGGTCATTAGACTTTTGTGCTTGGAGGGAAGGCCTAGACTAGGGCAAGGTTGCCTTTCCCGTACGCGCGGTGCTTCGCACAGAAGCACGCACGCCGCCGCCGTCCGTCCGGTCGGGTTCGGGTTCGGGTTCGGGTTCATTAGATCCTATCTTTTTGCTGAAATTTTTGGTACGTGTTTTCCACACAAGTAGAAGAATCTTTTCTTTGTCTGTAAGTGTTTTTTCCTGACTTCTTTGTCTGAACGTGCTTGTCTTGGCTTCTTTGTCTATACGTGTTTTGTCCTGGATCCCTTGTCTGTACGTATTTGGCTTGGCAGCAACACACTGCTCCATGCCTGACAAAACAACTTTTCTTGCACTATCTTTAACCCAACATTACCATTATTTCTGTCATAAGCATGGGTTTTCTTTCTTGTTTGTAACTACACAAACACTATATAAGAGAGTAGTTGTAAGCTCAGAAAACACAACACAGAGAAACATCTCTTCTACTCTCCCTCTGTTTTTCTGTAAACATCTCTTCTACTGTTTTAAGTTCTGCCAAGCTCTAAGGGTACCCTCATTGTATGCTACATTGAGGCGTACTAACTGTAGTTGGTAGCTAAGGGGTATAGACAACAGGAAGGATTAGATTTCTTTGATACCTATTCACCGGTCACTAGAATCACTTCTATCCAGATGTTGATTGCTATTGCTTCTATTTATGATTTGCATATACATCAGATGGATGTTAAAACTGCTTTTTTATATGGTGAATTGAATGAAGAAATTTATATGGACCAACCTGAAGGTTTTGTTGTGAAAGGTTATGAAGATAAAGTATGCAAACTGAAAAAATCATTGTATGGTTTAAAACAAGCACCTAAACAGTGGCATGAAAAATTTAATCATGTAATGATATCTAATGGCTTCAAGGTTAATGAATCTGATAAATGTGTTTACATTAAATCTGTGGATGATTCTCATGTTATTGTGTGCCTATATGTTGATGATATGCTCATATTAGGTAGTAACCTTGATAGTATTAATACCACTAAAAGCATGCTTAAGGAAAACTTTGACATGAAAGACTTAGGCCCTGCTGATGTAATCTTAGGGATGAAAATCAGAAAGATGTCTGATGGATATAGTCTTAGTCAATCTCATTATGTTGAAACTGTGCTTAAGAGATTTAATCATGAAAATGCTAAACCTGCAACTACTCCTTATGATCCCAATTGTAAATTGAAAAAGAACAAGGGTGAGGGTATTTATCAACTTGAGTATTCTCGTGTTATTGGAAGTCTTATGTATTTAATGAACTGTACAAGACCTGATATTGCCTATACTGTGAGTAGATTAAGCAGGTACACTTGCAACCCTGGGCAGGATCACTGGAATGCTCTCTACAGAGTTATACGGTACCTGAGAGGAACTTCAAACTATTGCTTAAGTTTTGGGAAGTATCCTGCTGTGCTAGAAGGGTATTGTCATGCTAACTGGATATCAGACTCAGATGAGTGCAAATCCACTAGTGTGTACATCTTCACACTTGGTGGTGCGTCTGTGTCATGGAAGTCTACCAAACAGACATGTATAGCCCGATCCACCATGGAGTCTGAGTTTATAGCCTTGGAGAAAGCTGGAGAGGAAGCTGAATGGATACGAGGTTTCCTGGGTGGAATTCCACTCTGGATCCACCAGGCATGTCTGTAAGTTCAGAAATGCTTTCTCCTCCTATAAAAAAGTAGGAGACGATGAGAAATTGTTTATGGGAAACTCTTCTACCTCTAAAGTGGTAGGAAAAGGCAAGGTTGAAATGAAGCTCACTTCAGGAAAAACTCTCGCATTGAATGACGTGTATCACGTCCCGGACATATGCAAGAATCTTATCTCAGAAACCATCTTACTTGGGAAAGGTTTTAAATTTGTAGCTGAGTCTAAAAAGGTTGTAATCTCTAAAGGTGGTGACTTCGTAGGAAAAGGATATGTCACTGAAAACATGATTAAGCTTAGTGTACTTTCTTTGAACTTGAATGACAATGCATCTTCTTCTGCTTATGTTTGTGACTCCTCACATGTTTGGCATGATAGACTAGGACATGTTAATTTCAAATCCATTGAAAGACTTGCTAAATTAGGATGCATTCCTAAAATAAACTTTGAAAGAGGTCATAAATGTGAAATTTGTGTTGAATCTAAATATGCAAGAAAACCCTTCAACAAAAGGGTTGAACGTAGTACAACTCCCCTAGAATTAATCCACTCGGATTTGGGAGATTTGAAATCAACACCAACTAGAGGAGGTAAAAAATGGTACATCACTTTTATAGATGATCACTCAAGATACTGTCAGGTTTATCTTCTTAGAAGTAAAGATGAAGCCTTAGACGCTTTCAAATTATATAAACTTGAAGTAGAAAACCAAAGAGGTGTTACTATTAAAACTCTTAGGTCGGACCGAAGCGGTGAGTATGTGATACCTATAGGAGAATTCTGCAAACTTAATGGCATCATTCATAAAACTACTGCACCTTCTTCACCTGAGTCGAATGGAGTAGCTGAAAGGAAAAACCGAACACTCATAGATATGGTGAACGCTATGTTAGCTAGTTCAGGGCTACCTTCGAACCTGTGGGGGGAAGCAATTCTCTCTTCTTGCTATATCTTGAACCGAGTTCCATTTAAGAAATCCGACAAAACTCCATATGAGTTATGGAAAGGAAGACAACCGTCCTATGCATACTTTAAAGTGTGGGGGTGTTTGGCCAAGGTGGCCACTCCTCGTTCCAAGAAAACCAAAATAGGACCTAAAACTGTAGATTGTGTTTTCCTAGGATATCCTGAGCACACTAGTGCTTATAGGTTCATGGTAATTGGTGAGAACACCATAATGGAATCCAGAGATGCAGTGTTTTTCAAACACATTTTCCCTTTAGGGTATGGACCTCATAAAAGGGTCCGCGATGATCTCTCAGATGTTCCTTCGACTAGTCAACCCCCGTCTCTAGATGCTGAAACCGAACCTAGAAGAAGTAAGAGGGTCAGAACCGAGAAAGGTTTCGGTCCAGATTTTGTGACGCTTACGGTAGAGTCTGAACCCCAAGCCTATAAGGAAGCTATGACTTCTCCGGAAGCTCCCTTCTGGGAAGAAGCTTCAAATAATGAGTGGGATTCCATTCAAAAAAATGAAACTTGGGAGCTTGTAGACTTACCTCCTGGTAGTAAAACCATAGGTTGCAAGTGGGTCTTCAAAAGGAAACTTAGAACAGATGGAACTATAGAAAAACACAAAGCTAGGTTGGTAGCTAAGGGGTATAGACAACATGAAGGATTAGATTTCTTTGATACCTATTCACCGGTCACTAGAATCACTTCTATCCGGATGCTGATTGCTATTGCTTCTATTTATGATTTGCATATACATCAGATGGATGTTAAAACTGCTTTTTTATATGGTGAATTGAATGAAGAAATTTATATGGACCAACCTGAAGGTTTTGTTGTGAAAGGTTATGAAGATAAAGTATGCAAACTGAAAAAATCTTTGTATGGTTTAAAACAAGCACCTAAACAGTGGCATGAAAAATTTAATCATGTAATGATATCTAATGGCTTCTGATGAGTGCCAAATATTGTATATATTTATCCCTTTTTGTTGGCATTTAACTCATCCTTTGTGCATTAATTCTACATTTTATCCCATATTCTGTATTTTCATTGTTTTCAAGAATAAATATTTTTCTTACTTAATTTTATATTTTTAGGTAATAAATAAAGTTTGGATGAATTGCGGAGCGGAATAGAGCAGAAAAGTAGTGAAAAGCCGGGAGGAGTTATGCAAGGAAGCCGCGAAGAACGTTGTGCACAAAACCAAGAGGCTAGGAATGGTCTTGAAGAAGAAGAATTGTCCTTAAAGAAGATATGGGCTTGGCATACCCAAGGCCCAAAACCCTTACTCAAACACATTTCCACTATCCAAGCCCGTCTCGGATTTCAGCCGTCAGATCGAAGCATTTCAGCATCCTACGGTCTCTCCATCATCGCACATCAAACTCCGAAGCCCCCGCTTTACATTGCAACGCCCATCTCCATCTTGGGTCGTCCGTTTTGCTACATCCCTTCATCCGACGGTCGCTCCACGCTTACCTCTGTATCGCCGTTGGATCCACCTACCATCTTCCCATCCATCGCTCCTTGTCGCATATCATCAAGCCTCGCTGAACCCGCCTAACACCCAAGTATCGAACACCCTATACCCCTAGCCAAACGCCCCCTAACCATAACTCTATCGACTTCTTCTTTCTTCTCCATCTCTTCTTCCCTCCCCCGTCTGCAGAACCCGTACCACCACCACTCCCTGCAACTGCCGCGCCATCGCCTCTACCTGTCTCACATCATCCCTAAACTACCAACCCATCATCACCCCCTAACTATCTAGCCCCCTATTCCCTCAATCTCTCACGTTTCTTCCCTGAAACCCTAAGCGTGAGAGGTTGATGAAGTAGGTGACCTAGAGATGAAATTGAAGCATGGGAATTACGCAAGGGAAGCAGAAGAAGTATGGGTCGAAGATGGAATTGTCTCATCACAGTTGGTGAGGTAAAAATCCTAAACCCTAGTTCACAGTCAATTTAGGGAAAATCATAAAAACCCTGATTATTGTTGAGAAGAGTATAGAGAAGATAGAGTGGGTGAAATAGGGTAGGTAATTAAACCCAATTACTGTTTAATTTGGGAATTTGTGTGATTTTGGAAAACCCTAATTTTTGAGGAATTTGGGGATTGTCTGTAAGCTATAAATAGAGTTGGGTGTTGTGTGTTGCAAAACTTATGCTGGAATAGCCAGTGTCATTTGGTCTGATTTTGGGAGAGCTGGATTAGCCAGTCTCTCCAATCTTTGTGCTGTTCATATTTTTCTCTTGTTCTATCCACTGTTAACTGTTACTGTGAGGTTATTGTTGTTGTTTTCTTTTAATTTCAGTTTTACCATGTTTTAGTTTGTCACCTTGCTGAGGAAAAAGATGAAGCTTCATGTGAATGCTAGTTAACTGATATGTAGAGAAGAGTTTTGTGGTCTGAAATTGTGTAGGATAATCATAATTTAAGCACTTAGTTAGGCTAGCCTTGTGACTAATGGTGCTGCAGCTCATGCACAGTTGTTGCTAAGCCCTTAGACTAGTTGTACTTTAGTCAGACAATTAGTACTTTGGTAAGTATTTTAGCTGTAATTAGGATATCCCATAGGAAGAACAAGAGGCAGAAATTTGAGTCACATTGAAGATTGATTAGCATAAGTTTGAGGTGAAATCAAAAACCTCAGTGCCACTGCCCTATTACCATTTTGTCTCACTGTTTCTACTTCACTATTAACTTAATTTCTCATCTCCACTGCCCTTGGCTTAGGCCTTGGTTTATCTCTTTGTCATTCTTTGTGTCACTGTCACTGTCACTTTTCCAGTCACTGTCATCACCTAGTAGTTTCTTTGTTGTTTTAGTTTACTTGTTCATTGTTTCACATTTTATCACTTTCACTGTCACCTTCTCACTTTCACTTTGTTCCATTTTGTTTTGCTTTTGTTCTTTGTTTAGTTTCATTGTTCTGTCACCTTCTCATAATACTTTTGTTCTGTTTGCTTTTGTTCATTGTTTTGATTTTGATGTGTTCACTGTCACCTTCTCACAACACTTTTGTTACTTCAGTTTCAAGTTCTGTCACTTAAAAGCCCATTTGTTCTCTTGCTTGGCTAAAGCCTAGTCCATAGCTCAGAAGCCTAGCTCAAGCTAAGGCCCAGATTCATTACAAATCCCAGTTCAGTATTGGGTTAATCTAGAAGCCCATTGACACTCAAAGCCCAGTGCACTTCAAAGGCCAAGGCTAGTGCACTTCAAGACCAACTGAGCCCAAGCTCAGTTCACTTCATTGTCAAACAAGCCTATAATCCAAAGGTACCCAAAGCCCAAAAGGCTTCATAGTTAACCAACAACAATTTAGGAGCCCAAAATAGATAGAAAACTCCAAAACATTCCCAGTCTCTGTGGATCGACCCGTACTTGCACGAGCTACAACTGACGACCGTGCACTTGCGGTATTACTGTAGGCCCGTTTTTATTGCGCTTAATTTTCACGCTTTCCCGGGCCCACCAGCTTCAAGGTTAATGAATCTAATAAATGTGTTTACATTAAATCTGTGGATGATTCTCATGTTATTGTGTGCCTATATGTTGATGATATGCTCATATTAGGTAGTAACCTTGATAGTATTAATACCACTAAAAGCATGCTTAACGAAAACTTTGACATGAAAGACTTAGGCCCTGCTGATGTAATCTTAGGGATGAAAATCAGAAAGATGTCTGATGGATATAGTCTTAGTCAATCTCATTATGTTGAAACTGTGCTTAAGAGATTTAATCATGAAAATGCTAAACCTGCAACTACTCCTTATGATCCCAATTGTAAATTGAAAAAGAACAAGGGTGAGGGTATTTATAAACTTGAGTATTCTCGTGTTATTGGCAGTCTTATGTATTTAATGAACTGTACAAGACCTGATATTGCCTATATTGTGAGTAGATTAAGCAGGTACACTTGCAACCCTGGGCAGGATCACTGGAATGCTCTCTACAGAGTTCTACGGTACCTGAGAGGAACTTCAAACTATTTCTTAAGTTTTGGGAAGTATCCTGCTGTGCTAGAAGGGTATTGTGATGCTAACTAGATATCAGACTCAGACGAGTGCAAATCCACTAGTGGGTACATCTTCACACTTGGTGGTGCGTCTGTGTCATGGAAGTCTACCAAACAGACATGTATAGCCCGATCCACCATGGAGTCTGAGTTTATAGCCTTGGAGAAAGCTGGAGAGGAAGCTGAATGGATACGAGGTTTCCTGGGTGGAATTCCACTCCGGAGCCACCAGGCATGTCTGTAAGTTCAGAAATGCTTTCTCCTCCTATAACAAAGTAGGAGACGATGAGAAATTGTTTATGGGAAACTCTTCTACCTCTAAAGTGGTAGGAAAAGGCAAGGTTGAAATGAAGCTCACTTCAGGAAAAACTCTCGCATTGAATGACGTGTATCACGTCCCGGACATATGCAAGAATCTTATCTCAGAAACCATCTTACTTGGG
Organism: Papaver somniferum; assembly: GCF_003573695.1. Classification (NCBI taxonomy): domain Eukaryota; kingdom Viridiplantae; phylum Streptophyta; class Magnoliopsida; order Ranunculales; family Papaveraceae; genus Papaver; species Papaver somniferum. The sequence goes on from NC_039367.1 coordinate 116,473,125, forward strand.
AAAGGTTTTAAATTTGTAGCTGAGTCTAACAAAGTTGTAATCTCTAAAGGTGGTGACTTCGTAGGAAAAGGATATGTCACTGAAAACATGATTAAGCTTAGTGTACTTTCTTTGAACTTGAATGACAATGCATCTTCTTCTGCTTATGTTTGTGACTCCTCACATGTTTGGCATGATATACTAGGACATGTTAATTTCAAATCCATTGAAAGACTTGCTAAATTAGGATGCATTCCTAAAATAAACTTTGAAAGAGGTCATAAATGTGAAATTTGTGTTGAATCTAAATATGCAAGAAAACCCTTCAACAAAAGGGTTGAACGTAGTACAACTCCCCTAGAATTAATCCACTCGGATTTGGGAGATTTGAAATCAACACCAACTAGAGGAGGTAAAAAATGGTACATCACTTTTATAGATGATCACTCAAGATACTGTCAGGTTTATCTTCTTAGAAGTAAAGATGAAACCTTAGACGCTTTCAAATTATATAAACTTGAAATAGAAAACCAAAGAGGTGTTACTATTAAAACTCTTAGGTCGGACCGAGGCGGTGAGTATGTGATACCTATAGGAGAATTCTGCAAACTTAATGGCATCATTCATAAAACTACTGCACCTTCTTCACCTGAGTCGAATGGAGTAGCTGAAAGGAAAAACCGAACACTCATAGATATGGTGAACGCTATGTTAGCTAGTTCAGGGCTACCTTCGAACCTGTGGGGGGAAGCAATTCTCTCTGCTTGCTATATCTTGAACCGAGTTCCATTTAAGAAATCCGACAAAACTACATATGAGTTATGGAAAGGAAAACCGTCCTATGCATACTTTAAAGTGTGGGGGTGTTTGGACAAGGTGGCCACTCCTCGTTCCAAGAAAACCAAAATAGGACCTAAAACTGTAGATTGTGTTTTCCTAGGATATCCTGAGCACACTAGTGCTTATAGGTTCATGGTAATTGGTGAGAACACCATAATGGAATCCAGAGATGCAGTGTTTTTCGAACACATTTTCCCTTTAGGGTCTGGACCTCATAAAAGGGTCCGCGATGATCTCTCAGATGTTCCTTCGACTAGTCAACCCCCGTCTCTAGATGCTGAAACCGAACCTAGAAGAAGTAAGAGGGTCAGAACCGAGAAAGGTTTCGGTCCAGATTTTGTGACTCTTACGGTAGAGTCTGAACCCCAAACCTATAAGGAAGCTATGACTTCTACGGAAGCTCCCTTCTGGGAAGAAGCTTCAAATAATGAGTGGGATTCCATTCAACAAAATGAAACTTGGGAGCTTGTAGACTTACCTCCTGGTAGTAAAACCATAGGTTGCAAGTGGGTCTTCAAAAGGAAACTTAGAACAGATGGAACTATAGAAAAACACAAAGCTAGGTTGGTAGCTAAGGGGTATAGACAACAGGAAGTATTAGATTTCTTTGATACCTATTCACCGGTCACTAGAATCACTTCTATCCGGATGCTGATTGCTATTGCTTCTATTTATGATTTGCATATACATCAGATGGATGTTAAAACTACTTTTTTATATGGTGAATTGAATGAAGAAATTTATATGGACCAACCTGAAGGTTTTGTTGTGAAAGGTTATGAAGATAAAGTATGCAAACTGAAAAAATCTTTGTATGGTTTAAAACAAGCACCTAAACAGTGGCATGAAAAATTTAATCATGTAATGATATCTAATGGCTTCAAGGTTAATGAATCTGATAAATGTGTTTACATTAAATCTGTGGATGATTCTCATGTTATTGTGTGCCTATATGTTGATGATATGCTCATTGATGAGTGCTAAAAAGTGCATATTTCTATATATTTTTCTTGGCATTTAACTCATCTTTTGTGCATTAATTCTACATTTTATCCCATATTCTGTATTTTCATTGTTTTCAAGAATAAATATTTTTCTTACTTAATTTTGCATTTTTAGGTAATAAATAAAGTATGGATGAATTGCGGAGCGGAATAGAGCAGAAAAGTAGTGAAAAGCCGGGAGGAGTTACGCAAGGAAGCCGCGAAGAACGTTGTGCATAAGACCAAGAGGCTAGGAATGGGCTTGAAGAAGAAGAATTGTCCTTAAAGAAGATATGGGATTGGCATACCCAAGGCCCAAAGCCCTTTCTCAAACCCATTTCCACTATCCAAGCCCGTCTCGGATTTCAGCCGTCAGATCGAAGCATTTCAGCATCCTACGGTCGCTCCATCATCGCACATCAAACTCCGAAGCTCCCGCTTTACATCGCAACGCCCATATCCATCTTGGGCCGTCCTTTTCGTTGCATTCCTCCATCCGACGGTCGCTACCCACAGCCTCCCATATCACCGTTGGATCCACCTACCATCGTCACACCCCACAGACCAGATCGCGAAACGTCATCCCTCGCTGAAACCGCTCAACACTACAGTACCAAACACCCTACACCTCTACCAAACGCCCCCTACCCCAAACTCAGTCGACCTCTTTCATCTCCACCTTACCCTGCTGCAAAACCACCTCTCCCTGCAACTGTCGCCACCACCTTCTCCCTGCCACAGCCACCCTAGTTCCGCCACCATCATCACCCTATCGACCAACAACCAAAACCCATCTCCCCCCTAGCCCTCTAGTTCCCTATTTTCTCACTTTTTCACGCTTCTTTGCCTGAATCCCTAGGCGTGAAAAACTGATGAATTAGGTAACCTAGAGTTGCAATTGGCGCATGAGAAGAGGTCAGGGAGCAATTACAAAGCATGGGTCGACGATTTCAAGAATCAATTTCAAAAAATTAGGTAACCCTAATTCAACTGATTTTTGGGGAAGAACCCTAATTTTGTAGTTTTGGGAAATTGGGTCTGTGGGTATAAATATGTATTGTTGGGTTGTGTTAAAGACATGCCCGGATTAGCCGGTGCACCAAGTTGTAGTAGTTTATTTTCAGTAATGTTCATCATGTTATAATTTAATAACTAGGGCTTTGATGAAACTCATAATCATATGTTAAGATAATTCATGTTCATGTTGTTGTTCTTGATTGTGCTTCATTGCTTTAGGAATGACAGGAAGCTAATTAAACCAAATGAGCCTGTGATAGGTTGTGCTGTAAGAAGACAGCTTATACTAGGGGTGAGTTAGTGAAGTTGGTTGATAAGTCTTCCATTTGAGACCTCTCTGGAAGAAGGAATGTGCTTCATTGTTTTAGGAATGACAGGTATCTAATTAAACCAAATGAGCCTGTGATAGGTTGTGCTGTAAGAAGACAGCTTATACTAGGGGTGAGTTAGGGAGATTAACTGATAGATCATTCATTGTAGCTTTATCTGGAAAGGAACAAGAACACAATTTGAATAGGTATTGCCTTAGTTTAGGATTATTGGGTGAATTCAAATGCCCTAGTGCTTTTAGTCACTAGAAAGATTTAGAATACAACACCAGCTCCCTCCAAGTCCCTGTGGACAAACCCTTTCTTCCCATCACTAGCTACAACTGACCCTGTGCACTTGCAGGTCAATTTGTAGGTTCTTTCAAAACCCCACCAAGTTTTTGGCGCCGCTGCCGGGGACTCGGTTAGCGGCGCTGTTGTTGTTTTTTTTTGAATTTTGATTTTTTTTGTTCTACCTTTGTTTGATGTTCTCTGCATTTGTTTGATGGTGCAGGTCTTGTTGCTGGCTATCCTTTGCTAGCTAGCTAGCTAACTGTTGCCTGTTGCTGCTAGACCTTTCTTAACCTTGCTGCTGAGCTTGCCAAGCTGCTGGGTTGTAAGAACTTGACCCTTGTTGCTGCTGCCCTGCCTGCAAGCCCTGAACTGAACCACCTGCTGCTGCTGATGCTCTTGTGCTGCTGTGGTGCTCCTGCTGGTGCCAGGCCAAGAATCCTGTGAGCTGTTGCACCTGTTGCTGAACCAAAGCTGCTGCACCTGGTGCCAGGCCAACTGACCCTGTGCACTTGCAGCTTTGCTGAACCAAAGCCCAACTGGGCTGTAAGCTGCAGAAGGTGAAGAAAGTGAACCAAAGCCCAACTGGGCTGTAAGCTGCAGAAGGTGAACCAAAGCCCAACTGGGCCTCAGAAAAGCCAAAGCTTAGGATGATCCAAATCCCAACTGGGCTTTTGCAACCTAACTGAACAGCTGGGCTGTGCTTCAAAGGTAAGCCTAAACCCATTAAGAGAACCCAACCTGTGGGCTTCCATTTTTAATTTGTGGGCTTGTAATAATTTTTGTTTTTCTTTATTTTTTTTATTTGGGCTTGTAATAATTTTTCTTTTTCTTCTTTTTCTTTCTTTTATGGGTTTGTAATTATTATTGTTTTTTTTTTTTTTATGGGTTGTGCTAATTTATGATAGGATAATTTAAAAAAAAAAAAAAAAAAAAAAATTACTTGCTCCCAAATTCAAAAACCAAATTTTATTCTGCTCCCACATTAAAAACCAAAATTTTTTTTTCCCATCAAAACCAAATGTCTCCCGCCAAAACCAAATTTTTCCCAACAAAACCAAATTTTTCCAAAAAGTCCAATCCCTTAAAAACCAAATTTTGAGCTTTGTAAACTCTTTACTTAGCCTTTGAGCCCAATCATGTCTAGATCTTTTTCTACAGTTGGGGAATACAACGAATCCCTTAGAGAACTTGCGTATGGACAAACTTCACGTTATGAACCTCCCACAGACCATGATGTCAATAGTCATAGGAATTATTATGGACATTTTCAAAGTCCCGAGCCTCAATACATGAACCCTAATGACTATTCACACATGCATCATTCGCCACAACGTGAAAATGAACATTTTGCTAGTGCCTCACTCACACAATCATCTCTTGTGGATCAATTAGAAGCTCGAATCGCAGCTTTAGAAATGCAATCACATGAGGAATCTGTCACATCTAATTTTCTTAGGCAACCTAAAATCTATGCATGTCCCGCATGTGGTAGTTTAGACCACCCTGTTGAGAATTGTCATATTTTGCATAATTTTAGGCAATCTAGAGAAAATCCAAGGTATGAAATGCCCATAAATTGTGAGAATGGTAGTCATTGGGACCATAATCAATCCTTTGAGGGTTGCGATCAATCTTTTATAAACCCTAATGACCATGCACACATGTACCAATCACCACAATTTGAACATGAAGAATTTTGTACTCCCATGAATTTAGACTCCACCACAGAAGCTTTCAGACTCAGTGAGCAAAACTTCGATAGATCTACATCACGAATTCAGGCATATTTAGATCAGATTTTGCTTCACCTACAAAAGGAGGAAATTCATGAGGAAATGTATGTTGTCCCTAATGAAGTGTCTAGTCCCATTCATGTAAATGATGTTGAATATGAACCTAATTTAGAGGAACATGAATCGACTAACGACACCACCACTTTTAATGAGGACCAATATGCATGCTACCATGATGATGATTATGATGATTATGATGATTGTTAGAAGAACATGAAAATATTGTGGAACCTGTTGGTTCAATAACATATGGCTTCTCGCCCTCGACCTTCATGAATGTTGTTTTTTCTAATACTCATTGTAATTCATATGATTTTGATATTGACATGGGATTCGTACAATTATTCTGTGAAGATGAACATGACATAGGAATAGTTGAATCTTCTGTAGACACTAATATGCATGAAAATATATTTGATGTGTCTGATTCTCTACCTAGGTCACATTGTGATATTTCTCCTGATTTGCCATGCATGAGAATGAATCTGTTGTGATGTTGATGATCTGAGTGTGAACTTGCTAATTTGATTGATGATTGTGAGCATGTGTGACATGTGTAGATGATTAGGAGATTTTGATTGATAATGATGTGCCTATCCTCCTACATGAGTCACAATCTGATGGCCTTCCACCCAACCTAGATTTGGTTTGTACCAATATTGTAAAACCAATTTTCTGAGAATGCCCAACTAGGTTTGGAACTGTGTGCTTCCCAAGTCCTCTTGGACTATTTTGCTTCTAAGTATAATACTTGAGGAACCACAGTTGGAATTAGCATGTTTGCCCGTCCCTAGCACAGTTCATTTGAGCTAGACCTTGCATGATGAACCCCCAAACTGCGATTTTGTTTTCAAAATATATCTTCTGTAAAATCCAGGTTTGGGGGTAGCTCATTTTGTTTCACAGTTCACTTGCGTCCTACCATATTATTGTGAAGCTGTTGAAACCTTACACTTTGTCTTTTGGGTTGATCCTCAACTCTTTAGACTTTGGTGTATGGTGAATTTTTTGTATATAATCCAGTAGATAAAATTTCTTAAAAACCCTTTTGTTCCTTTGTATATATTTTGCTAATCCAATATGATCTCGGCTGAAATATGTTGGATTTTTGCCTTGAATAACGGAGTTTTAATTCTGCTTTCGCCGAAATCGGGTATTCTCTCTCCTTTTACTCTACTCAGCATGTCCCTTTCCATATGTTGCATTTTAATTCTTTCCATATTTTGAAACATTGAGGACAATGTTTAGTTTAGGTTTGGGGGTATAGAGTAGATACCATAAATTGCTATAATTGAAAACGAACTCCTTCTTCTTTTTGAAAAAATTGAAAAATTCAAAAAAAAATTAAAAAAAAAAAAAAGAAAAAAAAAAAACATAAAAATGGAGCTCATTTACCTTGAAATGTTGACTCTTGTGCAAATATGTATTTTTATTAGGAGTCTTAGTCTAGATATTTAGGCACCCTGATTCTAGCACAATTCACATAGTGATAAGAAATTTGCACGCGCACGATCTACCAATACATGTATGGCCTCGATCTTCAAGGTGTTTGATAGGAAGTTACGATTGCCAATCACTTTAGAATACTGAACGAAACTTGACTAGCTTGTTCTTTGGTTGGTTGGGATAGAAGGTGGAGGTTACATTAAGAAAACAACCATCGAATTTAACTGGGTGCATCAAAAAGGGCTACCTCTTGCAAAGTGTCATGTAATCTTTTGTTTCTTTTGTTATGTATCAAAAGTGTTTCCTTGTTAAAAAAAAAAAAAAAAAAAAAAAAAAAAAAAAAAAACGATGTATATTTTCAGAAAAAAAAAATATGAGAAAAAAAATATCAAAAATAAAAAAAATCAAGTATTTATCAATTCCATCATCTCTTGTTCCAAAAATAAAAAGAGAATAGTCAATGTAAATAAGAGTCATGTAAATAGTCATTTTGTTGTTTTTTTTGTAATAAGCAAGGAAGGTGTATGCCATTGATGTACAACGCGAGTAATTGTGAAATACCTCCAACTCATTCACAATTCTCGTAAAGTCCGGACAGCTAGCTAGATTTCGACCTCAGTTCTTAGCCTGAGAAACTATCTCTTGGTGATTAGTAGTCATGACTTCAGATCTTTCTTTACACATGTGTAGATACACTTTACACTCTTATCACATGTCTTTTTGTTATCAGTGCTAGGATTGTGCCTTCGATAGCTAGATTGACATCTCATTTTGCTTGTGAGCTTAACTGTTTTGCACATGTCACATTTGATGGAATCTGAGCTTATATTTTTCCTTAGTTTTGTAGGCACACTCTGGTAAACCTTCACGAGACTTCACTCGTCCACTAGGGACACTTAGTGGTTTAAAAGGCTTAGTGCATACGCTAAATGCATTCGAGAGACCAGCGACAGTGGTATAGTTAGGATTTCCTTAGTTTTGTTTTACTTGAGGACAGCTAAAATTCAGGTTGGGGGTATTTGATGAGTGCTAAAAAGTGCATATTTCTATATATTTTTCTTGGCATTTAACTCATCTTTTGCATTAATTCTACATTTTATCCCATATTCTGTATTTTCATTGTTTTCAAGAATAAATATTTTTCTTACTTAATTTTGCATTTTTAAGTAATAAATAAAGTATGGATGAATTGCGGAGCGGAATAGAGCAGAAAAGTAGTGAAAAGCCGGGAGGAGTTACGCAAGGAAGCCGCGAAGAACGTTGTGCATAAGACCAAGAGGCTAGGAATGGGCTTGAAGAAGAAGAATTGTCCTTAAAGAAGATATGGGATTGGCATACCCAAGGCCCAAAGCCCTTTCTCAAACCCATTTCCACTATCCAAGCCCGTCTCGGATTTCAGCCGTCAGATCGAAACATTTCAGCATCCTACGGTCGCTCCATCATCGCACATCAAACTCCGAAGCTCCCGCTTTACATCGCAACGCCCATCTCCATCTTGGGCCGTCCTTTTCGTTGCATTCCTCCATCCGACGGTCGCTACCCACAGCCTCCCATCTCACCGTTGGATCCACCTACCATCGTCACACCCCACAGACCAGATCGCGAAACGTCATCCCTCGCTGAAACCGCTCAACACTACAGTACCAAACACCCTACACCTCTACCAAACGCCCCCTACCCCAAACTCAGTCGACCTCTTTCATCTCCACCTTACCCTGCTGCAAAACCACCTCTCCCTGCAACTGTCGCCACCACCTTCTCCCTGCCACAGCCACCCTAGTTCCGCCACCATCATCACCCTATCGACCAACAACCAAAACCCATCTCCCCCCTAGCCCTCTAGTTCCCTATTTTCTCACTTTTTCACGCTTCTTTGCCTGAATCCCTAGGCGTGAAAAACTGATGAATTAGGTAACCTAGAGTTGCAATTGGCGCATGAGAAGAGGTCAGGGAGCAATTACAAAGCATGGGTCGACGATTTCAAGAATCAATTTCAAAAAATTAGGTAACCCTAATTCAACTGATTTTTGGGGAAGAACCCTAATTTTGTAGTTTTGGGAAATTGGGTCTGTGGGTATAAATATGTATTGTTGGGTTGTGTTAAAGACATGCCCGGAGTAGCCGGTGCACCAAGTTGTAGTAGTTTATTTTCAGTAATGTTCATCATGTTATAATTTAATAACTAGGGCTTTGATGAAACTCATAATCATATGTTAAGATAATTCATGTTCATGTTGTTGTTCTTGATTGTGCTTCATTGCTTTAGGAATGACAGGAAGCTAATTAAACCAAATGAGCCTGTGATAGGTTGTGCTGTAAGAAGACAGCTTATACTAGGGGTGAGTTAGTGAAGTTGGTTGATAAGTCTTCCATTTGAGACCTCTCTGGAAGAAGGAATGTGCTTCATTGTTTTAGGAATGACAGGTAGCTAATTAAACCAAATGAGCCTGTGATAGGTTGTGCTGTAAGAAGACAGCTTATACTAGGGGTGAGTTAGGGAGATTAACTGATAGATCATTCATTGTAGCTTTATCTGGAAAGGAACAAGAACACAATTTGAATAGGTATTGCCTTAGTTTAGGATTATTGGGTGAATTCAAATGCCCTAGTGCTTTTAGTCACTAGAAAGATTTAGAATACAACACCAGCTCCCTCCAAGTCCCTGTGGACAAACCCTTTCTTCCCATCACTAGCTACAACTGACCCTGTGCACTTGCAGGTCAATTTGTAGGTTCTTTCAAAACCCCACCACTCATATTAGGTAGTAACCTTGATAGTATTAATACCACTAAAACCATGCTTAACGAAAACTTTGACATGAAAGACTTAGGACCTGCTGATGTAATCTTAGGGATGAAAATCAGAAAGATGTCTGATGGATATAGTCTTAGTCAATCTCATTATGTTGAAACTGTGCTTAAGAGATTTAATCATGAAAATGCTAAACCTGCAACTACTCCTTATGATCCCAATTGTAAATTGAAAAAGAACAAGGGTGAGGGTATTTATCAACTTGAGTATTCTCGTGTTATTGGCAGTCTTATGTATTTAATGAACTGTACAAGACCTGATATTTCCTATACTGTGAGTAGATTAAGCAGGTACACTTGCAACCCTGGGCAGGATCACTGGAATGCTCTCTACAGAGTTCTACGATACCTGAGAGGAACTTCAAACTATTGCTTAAGTTTTGGGAAGTATCCTGCTGTGCTAGAAGGGTATTGTGATGTTAACTGGATATCAGACTTAGATGAGTGCAACTCCACTAGTGGGTACATCTTTACACTTGGTGGTGCGTCTGTGTCATGGAAGTCTACCAAACAGACATGTATAGCCCGATCCACCATGGAGTCTGAGTTTATAGCCTTGGAGAAAGCTGGAGAGGAAGCTGAATGGATACGAGGTTTCCTGGGTGGAATTCCACTCTGGAGCCACCAGGCATGTCTGTAAGTTCAGAAATGCTTTCTCCTCCTATAACAAAGTAGGAGACGATGAGAAATTGTTTATGGGAAACTCTTCTACCTCTAAAGTGGTAGGAAAAGGCAAGGTTGAAATGAAGCTCACTTCAGGAAAAACTCTCGCATTGAATGACGTGTATCACGTCCCGGACATATGCAAGAATCTTATCTCAGAAACCATCTTACTTGGGAAAGGTTTTAAATTTGTAGCTGAGTCTAACAAAGTTGTAATCTCTAAAGGTGGTGACTTCGTAGGAAAAGGATATGTCACTGATAACATGATTAAGCTTAGTGTACTTTCTTTGAACTTGAATGATGCATCTTCTTCTGCTTATGTTTGTGACTCCTCACATGTTTGGCATGATAGACTAGGACATGTTAATTTCAAATCTATTGAAAGACTTGCTAAATTAGGCTGCATTCCTAAAATAAACTTTGACAGAGGTCATAAATGTGAAATTTGTGTTGAATCTAAATATGCTAGAAAACCCTTTAACAAAAAGGTTGAACGTAGTACAACTCCCCTAGAACTAATCCACTCGATTTGGGAGATTTGAAATCAACACCAACTAGAGGAGGTAAAAAATGGTACATCACTTTTATAGATGATCACTCAAGATACTGTCAGGTTTATCTTCTTAGAAGTAAAGATGAAGCCTTAGACGCTTTCAAATTATATAAACTTGAAGTAGAAAACCAAAGAGGTGTTACTATTAAAACTCTTAGGTCGGACCGAGGCGGTGAGTATGTGATACCTATAGGAGAATTCTGCAAACTTAATGGCATCATTCATGAAACTACTGCACCTTCTTCACCTGAGTCGAATGGAGTAGCTGAAAGGAAAAACCGAACACTCATAGATATGGTGAACGCTATGTTAGCTAGTTCAGGGCTACCTTCGAACCTGTGGGGGGAAGCAATTCTCTCTGCTTGCTATATCTTGAACCGAGTTCCATTTAAGAAATCCGACAAAACTCCATATGAGTTATGGAAAGGAAGACAACCGTCCTATGCATACTTTAAAGTGTGGGGGTGTTTGGCCAAGGTGGCCACTCCTCGTTCCAAGAAAACCAAAATAGGACCTAAAACTGTAGATTGTGTTTTCCTAGGATATCCTGAGCACACTAGTGCTTATAGGTTCATGGTAATTGGTGAGAACACCATAATGGAATCCAGAGATGCAGTGTTTTTCGAACACATTTTCCCTTTAGGGTCTGGACCTCATAAAAGGGTCCGCGATGATCTCTCAGATGTTCCTTCGACTAGTCAACCCCCGTCTCTAGATGCTGAAACCGAACCTAGAAGAAGTAAGAGGGTCAGAACCGAGAAAGGTTTCGGTCCAGATTTTGTGACTCTTACGGTAGAGTCTGAACCCCAAACCTATAAGGAAGCTATGACTTCTCCGGAAGCTCCCTTCTGGGAAGAAGCTTCAAATAATGAGTGGGATTCCATTCAACAAAATGAAACTTGGGAGCTTGTAGACTTACCTCCTGGTAGTAAAACCATAGGTTGCAAGTGGGTCTTCAAAAGGAAACTTAGAACAGATGGAACTATAGAAAAACACAAAGCTAGGTTGGTAGCTAAGGGGTACAGACAACAGGAAGGATTAGATTTCTTTGATACCTATTCACCGGTCACTAGAATCACTTCTATCCGGATGCTGATTGCTATTGCTTCTATTTATGATTTGCATATACATCAGATGGATGTTAAAACTGCTTTTTTATATGGTGAATTGAATGAAGAAATTTATATGGACCAACCTGAAGGTTTTGTTGTGAAAGGTTTGAAGATAAAGTATGCAAACTGAAAAAATCTTTGTATGGTTTAAAACAAGCACCTAAACAGTGGCATGAAAAATTTAATCATGTAATGATATCTAATGGCTTCAAGGTTAATGAATCTGATAAATGTGTTTACATTAAATCTGTGGATGATTCTCATGTTATTGTGTGCCTATATGTTGATGATATGCTCATATTAGGTAGTAACCTTGATAGTATTAATACCACTAAAAGCATGCTTAACGAAAACTTTGACATGAAAGACTTAGGCCCTGCTGATGTAATCTTAGGGATGAAAATCAGAAAGATGTCTGATGGATATAGTCTTAGTCAATCTCATTATGTTGAAACTGTGCTTAAGAGATTTAATCATGAAAATGCTAAACCTGCAACTACTCCTTATGATCCCAATTGCAAATTGAAAAAGAACAAGGGTGAGGGTATTTATCAACTTGAGTATTCTCGTGTTATTGGCAGTCTTATGTATTTAATGAACTGTACAAGACCTGATATTGCCTATACTGTGAGTAGATTAAGCAGGTACACTTGCAACCCTGGGCAGGATCACTGGAATGCTCTCTACAGAGTTCTACGGTACCTGAGAGGAACTTCAAACTATTGCTAAGTTTTGGGAAGTATCCTGCTGTGCTAGAAGGGTATTGTGATGCTAACTGGATATCAGACTCAGATGAGTGCAAATCCACTATGGGTACATCTTCACACTTGGTGGTGCGTCTGTGTCATGGAAGTCTACCAAACAGACATGTATAGCCCGATCCACCATGGAGTCTGAGTTTATAGCCTTGGAGAAAGCTGGAGAGGAAGCTGAATGGATACGAGGTTTCCTGGGTGGAATTCCACTCTGGCCCAAGCCTGTGTCTTCGATCGCAATCCACTGTGACAGTCAAGCTGCTATTGGATGCGCAAAGAATAGTGTATACAACGGAAAGTCTATACATCTTCGAAGAAGACACAAGACAGTGAAACAACTACTCTCTACTGGCATCATCTCTATAGACTTTGTAAGGTCTAAAGAGAATATTGCAGATCCTTTGACGAAAGGGTTATCTAGAGAGGTAGTTAGATCCACATCGAAGGGGATGGGACTCAAGCTCATAGAATAAATCGCCATGAAGGACACTCAACCTTGTGAATGGAGCTCCAAGATCAAGGTTCAATGAGATAACTAATTTTTGGTGATGTCGAGAGAAAGCACTATCTTTGTCCCTCCCTATGGTGTAACCGTATGATAGTGCTGCCTGCATGTTTTAGGATGATCTGTCAGATCTTAATGAGTTCCATGGCTTTGCTTAAAGCGGAGTGTGGCAGGACACTCTTAATGGACTCACCTATGTGGATGTTGGAAGTGGGGCCGCTTCCTATGAGAATTTGAGCTTTTTCTCTAGAGACATTCATTAAGTCCGGGATTTAGCCCACGGCCAAAACGGGCACAACGGCAAGAGCTTGGCAGCTTTCTTTGAGACATCAAAGTGTGGTTGTTATTTCTGAATTGCACTCACTGTTGACGGTTCAAGACATTGTGTTCACCGAAACAACAAGCAGTTCCGGTAACCTCTCACTATGTTAAGGTTCAATCTCTGGGACACCTTAGCCTAATATTGATGTATTATGTTTTCTCGTATTTCGTCGATATGTTTTATCATTCATGTGGGGGATTGTTAGAAAAAACGCTTTAAAATACCAATTTTTCCATGGACTATGTTTTGATCCCTAGACCTATTGCCCATTAATTGTTTTTTCTTTGAATAGATAAAACAATAGTCCCACATTGACTAAAATCTAAAGAGTTTTAGACATAAATACCATAGAATTGGCTATAAGGGCATGGCCCTTGGGTCATTAGACTTTTGTGCTTGTAGGGAAGGCCTAGACTAGGGCAAGGTTGCCTTTCCCGTACGCGCGGTGCTTCGCACAGAAGCACGCACGCCGCCGCCGTCCGTCCGGTCGGTCGGGTCGGGCTCGGGTTCGGGTGTGGGTGTGGGTGTGGGTTCATTAGATCCTATCTTTTTGCTGAAATTTTTGGTACGTGTTTTCCACACAAGTAGAAGAATCTTTTCTTTGTCTGTACGTGTTTTGTCCTGACTTTTTTGTCTGAACGTGCTTGTCTTGGCTTCTTTGTCTGTACGTGTTTTGTCCTGGATCCCTTGTCTGTACGTATTTGGCTTGGCAGCAACACACTGCTCCATGCCTGACAAAACAACTTTTCTTGCACTATCTTTAACCCAACATTACCAGTATTTCTGTCATAAGCATGGGTTTTCTTTCTTGTTTGTAACTACACAAACACTATATAAGAGAGTAGTTGTAAGCTCAGAAAACACACCACAGAGAAACATCTCTTCTACCCTCCCTCTGTTTTCTGTAAACATCTCTTCTACTGTTTTAAGTTCTGCCAAGCTCTAAGGGTACCCTCATTGTATGCTACATTGAGGGGTACTAACTGTAGTTGTATCCTAGAGGTGACTCGCCAACTGCTGTAGCATCTCATAGGAGTGGCAGGCGATATTTCCCTTAGGACAGCGTATCGTATACGTGCCTCTACATTTTCTGTGCATCTCCAACAACATCGGTTTGAGCTAAGTATCTTCTTCTCAGTTACATTATTAGTAATTTACCCAACAATCTAAAGGCAATATCCTCTTTAAAAAAATTTGTAACAACATGGGAAAGAGTACTGTAGACAAACCCCCAAAGTTTAGTGGCAAAGACTGTAGGGCACCTAAAAAGACCAAAAATGATCCTAAACAGAAAAATAAGGAAAACGTAGTAGATGATTCTGGATATTTTACTGGCATGGTGTCTGAAGTCAACCTTGTCTCTAATGTGACCAATGTGAGAGACTGGTGGCTTGATTCTGGAGCCACCAGGCATGTCTGTAAGTTCAGAAATGCTTTCTCCTCCTATAACAAAGTAGGAGACGATGAGAAATTGTTTACGGGAAACTCTTCTACCTCTAAAGTGGTAGGAAAAGGCAAGGTTGAAATGAAGCTCACTTCAGGAAAAACTCTCGCATTGAATGACGTGTATCACGTCCCGGACATATGCAAGAATCTTATCTCAGAAACCATCTTACTTGGGAAAGGTTTTAAATTTGTAGCTGAGTCTAACAAAGTTGTAATCTCTAAAGGTGGTGACTTCGTAGGAAAAGGATATGTCACTGAAAACATGATTAAGCTTAGTGTACTTTCTTTGAACTTGAATGACAATGCATCTTCTTCTGCTTATGTTTGTGACTCCTCACATGTTTGGCATGATAGACTAGGACATGTTAATTTCAAATACATTGAAAGACTTGCTAAATTAGGATGCATTCCTAAAATAAACTTTGAAAGAGGTCATAAATGTGAAATTTGTGTTGAATCTAAATATGCAAGAAAACCCTTCAACAAAAGGGTTGAACGTAGTACACTCCACACTCCATAGAATTAATCCACTCGGATTTGGGAGATTTGAAACCAACACCAACTAGAGGAGGTAAAAAATGGTACATCACTTTTATAGATGATCACTCAAGATACTGTCAGGTTTATCTTCTTAGAAGTAAAGATGAAGCCTTAGACGCTTTCAAATTATATAAACTTGAAGTAGAAAACCAAAGAGGTGTTACTATTAAAACTCTTAGGTCGGACCGAGGCGGTGAGTATGTGATACCTATAGGAGAATTCTGCAAACTTAATGGCATCATTCATGAAACTACTGCACCTTCTTCACCTGAGTCGAATGGAATAGCTGAAAGGAAAAACCGAACACTCATAGATATGGTGAACGCTATGTTAGCTAGTTCAGGGCTACCTTCGAACCTGTGGGGGGAAGCAATTCTCTCTGCTTGCTATATCTTGAACCGAGTTCCATTTAAGAAATCCGACAAAACTCCATATGAGTTATGGAAAGGAAGACAACCGTCCTATGCATACTTTAAAGTGTGGGGGTGTTTGGACAAGGTGGCCACTCCTCGTTCCAAGAAAAAAAACCATAGACCTAAAACTGTAGATTGTGTTTTCCTAGGATATCCTGAGCACACTAGTGCTTATAGGTTCATGGTAATTGGTGAGAACACCATAATGGAATCCAGAGATGCAGTGTTTTTCGAACACATTTTCCCTTTAGGGTCTGGACCTCATAAAAGGGTCCGCGATGATCTCTCAGATGTTCCTTCGACTAGTCAACCCCCGTCTCTAGATGCTGAAACCGAACCTAGAAGAAGTAAGAGGGTCAGAACCGAGAAAGGTTTCGGTCCAGATTTTGTGACTCTTACAGTAGAGTCTGAACCCCAAACCTATAAGGAAGCTATCACTTCTCCGGAAGCTCCCTTCTGGGAAGAAGCTTCAATAATGAGTGGGATTCCATTCAACAAATGAAACTTGGGAGCTTGTAGACTTACCTCCTGGTAGTAAAACCATAGGTTGCAAGTGGGTCTTCAAAAGGAAACTTAGAACAGATGGAACTATAGAAAAACACAAAGCTAGGTTGGTAGCTAAGGGGTATAGACAACAGGAAGGATTAGATTTCTTTGATACCTATTCACCGGTCACTAGAATCACTTCTATCCGGATGCTGATTGCTATTGCTTCTATTTATGATTTGCATATACATCAGATGGATGTTAAAACTGTTTTTTATATGGTGAATTGAATGAAGAAATTTATATGGACCAACCTGAAGGTTTTGTTGTGAAAGGTTATGAAGATAAAGTATGCAAACTGAAAAAATCTTTGTATGGTTTAAAACAAGCACCTAAACAGTGGCATGAAAAATTTAATCATGTAATGATATCTAATGGCTTCAAGGTTAATGAATCTGATAAATGTGTTTACATTAAATCTGTGGATGATTCTCATGTTATTGTGTGCCTATATGTTGATGATATGCTCATATTAGGTAGTAACCTTGATAGTATTAATACCACTAAAAGCATGCTTAACGAAAACTTTGACATGAAAGACTTAGGCCCTGCTGATGTAATCTTAGGGATGAAAATCAGAAAGATGTCTGATGGATATAGTCTTAGTCAATCTCATTATGTTGAAACTGTGCTTAAGAGATTTAATCATGAAAATGCTAAACCTGCAACTACTCCTTATGATCCCAATTGTAAATTGAAAAAGAACAAGGGTGAGGGTATTTATCAACTTGAGTATTCTCGTGTTATTGGCAGTCTTATGTATTTAATGAACTGTACAAGACCTGATATTGCCTATACTGTGAGTAGATTAAGCAGGTACACTTGCAACCCTGGGCAGGATCACTGGAATGCTCTCTACAGAGTTCTACGGTACCTGAGAGGAACTTCAAACTATTGCTTAAGTTTTGGGAAGTATCCTTGTGCTAGAAGGGTATTGTGATGCTAACTGGATATCAGACTCAGATGAGTGCAAATCCACTAGTGGGTACATCTTCACACTTGGTGGTGCGTCTGTGTCATGGAAGTCTACCAAACAGACATGTATAGCCCGATCCACCATGGAGTCTGAGTTTATAGCCTTGGAGAAAGCTGGAGAGGAAGCTGAATGGATACGAGGTTTCCTGGGTGGAATTCCACTCTGGCCCAAGCCTGTGTCTTCGATCGCAATCCACTGTGACAGTCAAGCTGCTATTGGATGCGCAAAGAATAGTGTATACAACGGAAAGTCTATACATCTTCAAAGAAGACACAAGACAGTGAAACAACTACTCTCTACTGGCATCATCTCTATAGACTTTGTAAGGTCTAAAGAGAATATTGCAGATCCTTTGACGAAAGGGTTATCTAGAGAGGTAGTTAGATCCACATCGAAGGGGATGGGACTCAAGCTCATAGAATAAATCGCCATGAAGGACACTCAACCTTGTGAATGGAGCTCCAAGATCAAGGTTCAATGAGATAACTAATTTTTGGTGATGTCGAGAGAGAGCACTATCTTTGTCCCTCCCTATGGTGTAACCGTATGCTCTGCATTTAGGATGATCTGTCAAGATCTTAATGAGTTCCATGGCTTTGCTTAAAGCGGTGTGGCAGGACACTCTTAATGGACTCACCTATGTGGATGTTGGAAGTGGGGCCGCTTCCTATGAGAATTTGAGCTTTTTCTCTAGAGACATTCATTAAGTCCGGGATTTAGCCCACGGCCAAAACGGGCACAACGGCAAGAGCTTGGCAGCTTTCTTTGAGACATCAAAGTGTGGTTGTTATTTCTGAATTGCACTCACTGTTGACGGTTCAAGACATTGTGTTCACCGAAACAACAAGCAGTTCCGGTAACCTCTCACTAAGTTAAGGTTCAATCTCTGGGACACCTTAGCCTAATATTGATGTATTATGTTTTCTCGTATTTCGTCGATATGTTTTATCATTCATGTGGGGGATTGTTAGAAAAAACGCTTTAAAATACCAATTTTTCCATGGACTATGTTTTGATCCCTAGACCTATTGCCCATTAATTGTTTTTTCATTTGAATAGATAAAACAATAGTCCCACATTGACTAAAATCTAAAGAGTTTTAGACTTAAATACCATAGAATTGGCTATAAGGGCATGGCCCTTGGGTCATTAGACTTTTGTGCTTGAGGGAAGGCCTAGACTAGGGCAAGGTTCCTTTCCCGTACGCGCGGTGCTTCGCACAGAAGCACGCACGCCGCCGCCGTCCGTCCGTCTCGGTCGGTCGGGTCGGGTCGCTCGGGTCGGGTTGGGTGTGGGTTCATTAGATCCTATCTTTTTGCTGAAATTTTTGGTACGTGTTTTCCACACAAGTAGAAGAATCTTTTCTTTGTCTGTACGTGTTTTGTCCTGACTTCTTTGTCTGAACGTGCTTGTCTTGGCTTCTTTGTCTGTACGTGTTTTGTCCTGGATCCCTTGTCTGTACGTATTTGGCTTGGCAGCAACACACTGCTCCATGCCTGACAAAACAACTTTTCTTGCACTATCTTTAACCCAACATTACCAGTATTTCTGTCATAAGCATGGGTTTTCTTTCTTGTTTGTAACTACACAAACACTATATAAGAGAGTAGTTGTAAGCTCAGAAAACACACCACAGAGAAACATCTCTTCTACTCTCCCTCTGTTTTTCTGTAAACATCTCTTCTACTGTTTTAAGTTCTGCCAAGCTCTAAGGGTACCCTCATTGTATGCTACATTGAGGGGTACTAACTGTAGTTGTATCCTGGAGGTGACTCGCCAACTACTGTAGCATCTCAGAGGAGTGGTAGGTAATATTTCCTTTAGGACAGCGTATCGTATACGTGCCTCTACATTTTCTGTGCATCTCCAGCAACATCGGTTTGAGCTAAGTATCTTCTTCTCAGTTACATTATTAGTAATTTACCCAACAGTAAGGTCGTCGAGACATGTATCACGGAGGATTTGACTGCACCTTGCGGAAATTACCAAAAACAAACCGGCAATTCAGCATCATTCTTGGTTTTGGGTTTTGACAGGGCAATCGGGAGGATAATTAGTTAAGGGAGGCTGCCTGTGATGGACCATTCAACTAAGATAACAATTAGTATAAAAGTTTAACCATCTCATCCTTCTAAGACTCTGCGGCTCACACCCACACCCACTGACGGAGCTAAGATATTCCAATAAAGGGCCAATTTCCAGAAGCAGCAGTATTTGAGGTGTCAGGGGCAGTTGCCCTCAGTTTCTTCTTCTAGTGCTCATACCTCGACGAGGACCAAAAACAAGTCTGACTTAGCCAACTACCAGCCAACCATCGTCCACCTTTAGCTTTTCCGCAACCATCATCTACTTGTACCTAAAAAATGTTGAAAAAACATCCGACACCCTTTAACCCAATACTAAAATCCAACAACTAAAACAAAGCCCATACTCGATACTTCCCATAAAAAACTCTTCCTCCAGTTGGCACTATATACCCGGTCTCCTATAACAAAAACTCCGAATTTTCCTAAAAAGTCCTCTCACTCACCCGATCATTTCGAACACAGTAAAGGGTAATCATGTAATATAACAAGTAATCCTTGTAAGTAACAAACAGTCACAGAACTCTTGTCTCTCTCCTCTCCCGCGCCGATATAAACAAAGCTTAACAAAAAAAAAAAAAAAGAAAAAAAAACTCCCCCATTATAAACTCTCTCTCTGATCTCACACTCTTCGTGCATTCCCTTCTCTCTCTCTTTTTTCTCACAAGAGATCTCTTTATTTATCTCTCGCTCTCTAAATCTCTTTTCTGTAGATCAGAGCAATGGCATCCATTTCTGGGTCTACTTCTGTTTGTATCTCAAGATGTTTGTCTCAACAAAATCAGGTATAATTACTTACCATGGCGATCTCTGAATTTTCATTGGTTTTTTATTTATTTTTAATTTAGGGCTTTATTTTTCAGTATTTTTTCTTACTGTATCTTTCCTCAATTTGATTGAAAATTTGGGATCTTATGAAATACTAATTTTAAGGGGATGCAGTCATATTCAACAAAAACTTGTTTTAGAAAAAAAAATAAGTGAAGGATTTGGTGTTTTCTAGGATTATTGATTTAACCAAAACTTACAAAGTTGTAGCATCTATTGAAGACAGTGATGTCTCTCATCAGTTTTATTTTCTTTTTACATGCATTTATTTAGTGAATATAGTTCTAGAATGTCAGATTTCTTAACAATTTGAATTTTTGGTGGAGGTTTTTAGTCCCTATTTAACGATTTATCGTGTTTGAAGAGGAGGGATCAATTTGTTGTGTTTCTTGTTTATATTTAGTATTGTTTTAATGGTGTAGAAATTGTTTGTGATCACAGTTCTGTGAGTTAGTCCTTAATACAGTGATGAACTCAGGGAGCGCATTCTATTGCCATAGATGGTGTAAGACAACGGCCATTAGATCAAGCCGAAAGGCTTGTTCCACCTTGATAAACAGTAGATGAGTGTTGGGAGAACATTAACATACAGTTTTTAGAATTGTTTTAGCATCATTGCTCCAAAGATATTTACCTTTCCAAATGTATATATTTACTATTTTTCTATAGTTACCATGTAGAATGACCAATTTCTTTATTCATTACCTAATAGTAATGTAAAAGAATGTCACACTATTATCAAGGATGAAGTTCAACATAGTAGATATGTTAGGTTGGTTAGATTTTGCATGTGAGAGAATGGCAGCCTTCGATGCTAACTTTTGTTGGTAATATTTACATGCTAGTATAGTAGAGCTTTTGTAGAAACTAACACTAATATGACATTAAAAGTTGCAGATACACATGACACGCTATGGTACAAAATTGTATGCTGTTTTTCTGTAAGATTAGATTGAATGCATTGCTTGTTTTTTTGTCAACCTGAAAACAGTCTCAAGTTTTACGGTCTTCAACTTTTTGAGCAGGTTAGGAGTGGTCTGAATTCAGTTTCGCTCTCCATTCAGAAACCAGACTTTCCTTCACTTAGGTCGCGACCAGTTCCATTTCGTCGCTTCCAAGTTTCCTGTGCGGTATGTTTCTGTAGCATTAGTCATGCTTTAATTTTTGTACTTCGGTTTTATAGCCAACACGACTTGAATAATATAGCTTCATAAATTATATTCTTAAATTACCCTTTCACCGCATCTACAGTCAAAAGAAAGGAATAGAACGGTAGTATCTTACTTCGCATTAAAAAACGTTACGCAATGACATGTGTTCTCTTTCCTTCTTCATCCTGATTCTGGTGTCTAATGCAAATCTGTGTAAGCAATAATACGTTATTACATAAAATGCAAATAAACACTTGCACTTTTATCTTTGTATGCCTAGAGCCTTGGCTATTGATATTTTTCATACCCATTAATTATATTTCTTCTCCTTCCTCGCTCTGGCCAAGATCTTTGGAGATGACTATGTACTATAGTTTGGTGGAGGAACTTTAGGACACCCTTGGGGTAATGCACCTGGTGCTCCTATAAAACTGTGGTTAATCTGTCTTGCTGAAAATGGAATTTATATGACACACCGTTAGGAGATCAAACCTAACGTGGATATCAGTGCCTTTAAGGGTCGTTTGTCATGTCCATCACAAAATCTATGTTGTTTTAGGGCAAGGCATATGGTGTGCCGCTGGTTATGAAATCCTAGACGCAGCATGGAAATATAATTCTCACACGAGTATTTTTGCAAATTGTAGGAATTCCATATCAAAATAGCTTAGATAACTTATTGAAAAATATTTGTTAAAGATTTGAATAAGATTTTGTTCTATTTTCATTTTTGAAAAGATGCCACTCTGGCACCAGCCCACTGGCGCTTTGGCCTGGGCACCAGTTTTTAAAAGCAGCATCTTTTTGCCACTGTTAGGCGCCCAGTGGGGAAGAATGTCACTTCGGCGCCCAGGATGCACCTTGCAGAACATAACACAAAATCTCGGTTCATAAACGGTAAACTGATGGTAGACTTTGATGGTCCTACCCATATGTTATGTTGCTCGGTATCATTAGCCATTTTCATTAGCTTGCTTTGGTTATTGAATGGTTTGGATAATGTAAACAGTGTAACTTTTGGTATTTGGTGCATCCTTGGGAGGCCTTTTCATACCTCTTCAGTGATTTTGTAGCGTAGTAATGAATGTGCATCCCTGACATTTCTTGAATGTGTTTGAGCAGGCCAAGAAAGAGACAGTTGATAAGGTCTGTGAAATAGTGAGGAAACAGTTGGCATTACCAGCTGACTCCACGCTCTCCGGTGAATCAAAGTTCTCTGCACTCGGAGCCGATTCTCTCGATACGGTAACTAAAACAAATCCGTTATAGTGTTTTGTTTTTGTGTTGTATCTCAATAAATTTTCTTACCTTTCTCCTAAAACGTGCATTGTTTAACTACAGGTTGAGATTGTTATGGGCCTTGAAGAGGCATTTGGGATCAGCGTCGAAGAAGAGAGTGCACAGAGTATCGCTACCGTCCAGGATGCTGCTGATATGATCGAGGATCTGCTCAAGTAAGATTGAGACAAGAAGCAGAATAGTTTTGAGTGGAGAATTCAACATGGATGTAGGAGCTCATCAGTTCAGTTTTCAGTTTATCTTTTCTCAAAATTTAATTTTAGGCACTCATGATTTCCAGTAATGATGAACTTTATCTTTGGTTCTCCAAATTTTCAGTTCAATCTCTAGCATGTGTTTGTTGGTTTGACTTTATATTTATTAAATTTTGTGTTCAATGAGGTGTTGGTACCTATTTTCATCACTCTTTTAACTCCCCTGCACTCTCCAATGCACGTAGAATACTTGTTATAATTCTGAAACTCTATGGCCAGCCGACTGTTTGTCAGTCTGAATGAATTTTTATTGGTAAAGGAATATAGTTTAGTAGAAAAAGGAAAACAAGAATTTTGGTCAAATTCATGCTGCAAAACCTTCTTCCAAAAAACTTATGGTGGGTTTGGTTGCAGAATTTGTAATTTCGAGGAATTTATAATCCCATCAGGGACTAAAAATTCCGGGATTAATGCAAGTCCATGTGTTGTTTCCTTGGTAAGTTTCCCAGTAAATCTTAGGGGATCGGACTTCACATATAGGATTTTCTGGAAAAGTAATTCTCGTGGGAAACGTGATTCCAGGGTTTGAGCAACCAAATGTACTGAGGAAAATGTAATTTCACCAAATCCCCTAAACCCAAAATCCCACATTTAAAATTTTACATCCAAACCCACCATTAATAATAAGTCAGTTTGACAAGAGAGTAGCACCATTAATAATAAATCAGTTTGATAAGAGAGTAGCACCATTAATAATAAGTCACATTAATAATAAGTCAGTTTGATAAGAGAGTAGCAAGATGGTCTGGCAAAAACATTTACCAGGAAGGTAGGTGTGTCCTTGTTAATCATGTGCTCAAGGCTTCACCAGTCTATCATTTGAATACCTTTTCTACTCCTGATAACATTATCCACCAGATGGAACAACCCCAAAGAAATTTCTGGTAGGGAAAAACTAAATCCAGTGGTGTGATCTTTTCAAAGATCTTAAACATGTAAATTTAGCTTTACATGCTAAAACTGCTGGGAATTTATTACATGTTCGGCAAGATTTATGCTATAGGATCTTGATATATAAGCACTTTAAGAATTGCTCTCCATTTCATTACACAACGAGCAAAGACTGCTCTTGGGTATGGAAAAGCATTTGCAGAGGTTTAGACTTTATTTTCCAGAATGTTATTTTGGAATTGAGGGACGACAATATCATCTAGCCTTTCAGAGACAATTGGATTCCAAATGCTGCTCAACCTTTATATGTTGCTTACTAAAATCCTAACATCCTAGTCTTTGATTTGATATACAAAGATATACCAATAGTTTGAACCTCAATTTAGTTAATGCGTATTTTACTCCTGAAAATGCACAACTCATTCAACGAATTAGAGTTCTCCTCTCTGGCCATGATAGACTCATTTACCCATTTTTTTAAAATGACAAACCCATCATCAAAACTGCTCATTTAACTCGGCAAAAATCTCTATCATTCTCTTTTTTCGTTTTCACACTGGATCGCCATTTTCGTCGATCTGGTTCCTGCAAACCATGTTATCTTCCTCTATTATTGGCTAATCAATTAATCCACCGGCCCCAATCAAGATGTAGTTTCCAAGTTTTACCGAGCTCAGATTTGTGTTTATGATGGTCAATATCTTTTACTGGTGTTACTCTGTGAAGATTGCTTGAAACAATGGATTTCCTCCTGACTCTCCAAAGGACGCTACCCAAGATTCAAGTTATTGCCTTATTGGATCAATTTGTTGCAAAGGAAATTTTGTCTCTCAATGGAATCTCCGTCTCTTTAAAGTTCGTTTCTCATCATGATTCTCCCTGGTCAAGCCGTCTGCTGTTATCGATTTTAAATCTCATACTCAAAGGTACCACTTTTCCTTATTATCTCTGATTTCATCAACCCTTTTAGGAAATCCAAGATCCTGTTTATTCATCCTTGAAATCCATAACCATGAGGTGTCATCTTAATATGCTTACTTCTAATTTTTAATCTAATCATTCGCTGACTGCTGCTGAAACTTTTTTACTTTCAACCCTTGAAAAAGCGGGGGTCTAACAACACCACCCAATATTTCGTTTGTCAATCTGAATAGACAAACTCCAATATACTTTCAAGAGAATCAACTAGACAGTTAGACTCAATCTATAAAAAGTATATCAAAGAGTTTTATATCTGTATCTCTTGATTCAATCCGCTATCAACAAATAGGGATTTGTGAGCCCGATTGAATATAAGAGGATTAACTTGAACGGTACCAAAGACCAATGTTCAAGTGTCAATCAATTCACTCAACAACCCTAAGGTCGGATACAAGAACTGATTGATCTTAACGTACAACCTATGATATTTCTATTATATAAATAAAATATAATGCGGAAAAGAAATAACACAGACACCAGATTTTGTTAACGAGGAAACCGCAAATGCAGAAAAACCCCGGGACCTAGTCCAGAATAAACACACACTGATTATAAGTTGTTACACCAAATTCCGACTACCTATTCGTACTAGATGTAATACCTTCTTCAGCACTTGTAGAACTCCTAGCAGAATACCGATTCTCTTTAGAAATTCTTCACACAAATTTTCTACCAGAACCCGAGGCTCTCTTTAGAAGATACACCACCACGATTGATACGATTCGATATTTTGTTTGCACAAAACAGCAGTTTGATTTCCCTTTAGATGTAAATCAAGGTTTTGGAAATCTTGTGTTTATTTTGATAAAAATAATTACTAGGTAAAAGTAATATCAAAATAAACTTGTAGATTAGGGTTTTAACTTACAATCAGTATGCGTACAAACAAGGAGTCCGTGAACCTGATTTCCGTAAGTAAACTTGGGTGATTCCAAAGATCAATTTCCAAGTTAAGAAAACCCTAATAATTCTACAACAAGAAACAACTAGAATAAATCTAGAGATATCTTGTTTAAAACTTCTCAAGGATTTTTACGAGATGCCTCAATAGAAGTTTTTATTTCTAGTCTTCGATTTCGACTAACAAGTGTTGGTATACGATCGGAAACTGAAATCTATCAAAACCTAGGGTTTATGATCAACAACTCTTGAATGGTTTTATATCAGAAGAGAATACCTTAGAATAGACAAGAGGTGAAAAACCTAGATTACAAGTTGTATGATCAATCACGAAGATTAAATCCAACTTGGCTTTATGATCCCTAATACAAAGACTTTTATCTCACTCTCGTTCACGAAGAACGGAAGACGTGGAAAACAACCTGCAGAGCTTATGCCAATTTTCCAAAGGGATAAAAAAAGTGTAAACTCGCGAACTCCTTATTTATAATGAACAATAGCTTGGAAGCTAAGCAAAGCTATTTTCCTTTTACAAGACTCTCCTAAATATGGGAGTCTTTCCTAAGTTAAAACTCTTGCCAAAATAATTAAATAAATAACTTATTTAGTAAAATTTTTATTTATGTGAATAAATCACATTTTAACTTAGGAAGGAATCACAAACAACTTTAATATGGTAATCAAAAGTGTTTGGACCAATAGCTAACTTGCCTAGATAAGGAAACATCACCAACTTGACCAAAAATCCCTTTTAGTCACGTATTGGGCCCAAGTTCGCGGACCACTCCAAAGCCCATGGAATGTTTCCTACTAATGAACTTAAATCACTTATAACTTTATCGTTATAATTCGGAATTGAGTGATTCTTGGCTCATTGGATTCACAAGCTCATTCACTATAACATGAGATCCTTTATAGGGATAGAGGTTATTATCACCAAAGTCATGAATCAAATAACCTCAAGTATATATACATAAATGTACATTTACCGTCATAGGAATTGTTCCATAGAATGAACATTTATCTCGATAGATTAGAAGGTAGAATTGAAAAAGAATCCAAATGAAGTCAATCACATACCTTTGTTGATGAAGTACTTGTTGATGTCTTCTTGTAGCCTTCAATATTCAATCTTCATCCTTTAAGGATAGCTTCAATTCAACTTCTTAGACCTAAACTAGTCCGAAACTATCTTTAGTATGCTAAATCAAGAATGCATTTTGGCAACTAAAATTGACAACTAACTTGACATACCAACGCTAGTGGGTTCAACAGAGCAGTGCTAACAACCCTCTTTTAAACACCTAGATCCCTTCAATTGTTGTTCAATAAGTTTTCCAAATTTTTTTTCGTAATCATTATCCTTGACCTTTTTATCAATTTGATCTATAAATTGATATCCAATTTTCAGTATGCTATCTCCAATCTTTCCCCTTTCTTTTTCCCCCGCCTTTAGAGTTTGTCTAGTTAATTTTCTCCTTTCTCTGTTGGTCTCTCTTTTATCTTGTATTTTCGTTTTATGTTGTTTTGTATGCTTGCTGTCTGTTGCCATGTCTAGTCGTTGGCAGAATAATAGTGCTTCTTCTATCCATGAGGTTCATTTTAACTCAAACAATTTTCCTAGTCGGTTTTGGAAGCATAAGCTTGTTGGTGATTTCTTAACCAAAATGAACAAAAACTCTTGGATTGTAAGAAATACTTTAAATTATAGATGGTGTGTTGAAGGTGGTTTCTCTGTTAGCAAGTTTAGTAGATTTTATTATCTTATCAAGTTTGAATCTCGTCTTGAAATGTTTAGAGTCCTCAGGAAGGGGACTGGAATTATATTTGGGGATATTTTCATGATACAACAATGGAAACCTTACCTAAACCCAGAACATTCACAATGAACTCTGAAGTATTTCATATCATACTGCATAATTTAACCCCAAACCAAACTCATTTCCTCAATGCCAAAAATCATACTTCAGAACTAGCTGAAATGATTTATTATTTTGCACCCACTCCATCACATAATGGTTTCAGCAGCATGTCAATTAGGTTAAGAATCAACCTATCTCAACCCCTCATCTTTGGTACTTCAGCACCAAATGAATTTTATGATGAAAACTGGATTGCTTCCAATTCTTGGAGCTTCCTAGGCTCCTTTGCAGTTTCTGTAAAAGATTAGGTCACTTAACTGAAGATTTCATAGAACTTTTCATTATTACACACCCTAGAATGCATATACCTCAACCTATCCAGCTTGCTCCTATGAAGTTTATGCCTGATCCTCATGATAACTACACCGAAGAAGAGAGACATAATGTGGACCGGGACGAACCAAATTCTGATTGGAGAAATTGGAACTTAGAAGTTTACCCTCCTACTCCAAGACTTTCGCCTGTATCATCGGATCAATATCATTCAGCAATCTCCTCCTCTGAAAGAGATCAGGCCTTTGCAGGATACAATCAAAGTGGTTTTAATTCGTACATGTCCTTAGATTCTGATAGAACTCATTATGACGAGTATCATAAATGGCACCGCGCAAGCAGCCTCAGCTCAAATCCTTCGGATGCTGAGCATCCAGACTTGCAGGGCAGTATACAGGTTCCGGAAAGAGCATCTCCACTGCATCCTCTTAGCCCCAGAAGCCCTACTAACTTCACCATCTCGGATATTAATCCAGATTTTGAGATGGTTTCAGATGCAGACTCAAGCTCCCCCAACTTGCATTCAGGCCATGGGTATAAAAGATGGAACCCAGAACATCAAAACTATCTTCATAGCTCTGGTATTGGCTCTTCATCCTCAACACACAACTCAAGAAAAGTTTCACCTGAAGAATTAGAGAAATGGAGGTCTCACAATGCCCAACAAAAGAATCAAAAATGCATCAAGCAGTCATACTTCTACTTCCACAAGCAAGACAACCAATCTCAAAACCAACGGCAGCAGCACCAGTACTAGCAACAACCAGTAATGACGCATCACAGCATACCGGATCTCAACTCATAACTCCTATCAGACTACATCTTGGGGACGGTGGATACCCCTCATTTTGGTCAGCGTTTCGTTTTCTTCTACTTTTGTTCCTAGTGTGTTTTTAAATAGGATTTTCTTGCAGGTTCTTTTTTTTAGTACTGTATTAGTTTTATCTGTTATAAGTCTGTCTCTTGTTGTGTTTTTTCGGGTGTGTTTTAACCTCTCTGTTGTACATAGTACTTTTATTGTGCTAGTGTGTAATCAAGTTTGCTCTAATTAACGTTGTCTGGAGTTACTTTGACAACAAAGTTCTTTTGTCATAACCCATGCTTCTTGCTAAATATCTTGTATTAGCTTATGAATCTGTAGTATACCTAGTTGTTGATGGTGGTTTTTAGCTTAGGGCGAAAACTATAAAAGTCTGTCTACCTGACCCGACATCAGAAGTAGTAGACCTTGATATATCTATATTCCGCAGGGAATTCGGAGAATATATCAGAATCTGATGAGTGCCTATGTCTCTCTTCATATTATATTGAAACTCAAGCTCCTAGATGAATTGTTCACTAGTATAGAGCCTAATGAGTGTTTAAGCTCCTAGCTTCATTACTCACTAATGCCGGAGCCCTCCTAGTATTTTCATGTGCTATGTTCCCCAGCTGAACTCTCGATGTTGGCATGACATGACGATTAATGTTCACTCGCAGCAGAGTAGCATGAATCTCCCGAAGTATCAGTATTGAGATCTGCATGAAAGTACTCACACATGATGCGTCACTCTCTGATAAAGAGATTTTTCGTGTCAACGCGCTTTTTAATTAAAAGTTAGCACGATCGACACAGTTAAATTCCTAAAGGAAAACCTAGACTGTCCATGTTAGTATTAAAGAGCAATCACGGCCACACGATTTGGCCAGACAATTTGACAAGCCTAACCTACTCCCAGCGGAACTAGGCAATCACCGTGACGACCACCGGCAGGCCCCCAGATGGTCGGATTCCCTTCAGTTCACCCGCAACGCCTTTGAACGTTGGCCATAACATGGGTGATCGCGCTGTTGAAAAATGAGCTCAAACGAGCTAAGACCGGCAAAAACAGTCTCAAAAACATTACAACTTCCCAACTTAGCTAGCCTAGTTGGACGGCTTAGATCTTCTTTCAAATGATCAAAATGGTACTGGCGTGTTCACCGGCGACCCAACTATGTCCTTGGTCGGTCTACTTGCTCATAGCAAGCCAAGAGCGCATTGAATCGCTTGCCCAAAGTAGGGTGAACACGCTGTTTTGGAAAACCTAAGTTGTGTTGCGGCAACGCGCTACTGTCGCAAACCGATCACAACCATCCATCTTCGCTGGTCAAATCGAGTGGCTTAGATTCAATTTCAGGCGGCCCCGAAGGTATTAGCGTGCTCACTGGAAACCCACCTTTTCACATGGCCGATCGGCCTGCTCAAACTAACGGTCAGTTCCTTGAATCGTTCGCCCAAAAGAGGGTTGGCCGCACGACTCCTAAACCCCAAATTACATCAACGGAAATATGCAACTGTCGCAAATCATCTCGTCCATCCAACTTCGCTAGCCTGCTTAGATGGTTTAGATTTGTTTTCAGGAGGCCAACAAGGTAACGGTGTGATCATCGACCACCGCTCCTCCATAGGGAGCAACCGACCAAGTGGTAGCTCACCAATAGGGTTCTCAAACGATCACCCAAAGGTGGCCAGTCATGCTACCTTTTTAAGATGCTCAATTCGCGACTAATTCGAACGAGCTCTAAAACAACGATGCTTCCTGCACATCGAATATTTTCAGCTGCTTGTTTAAAAGCGATGCTTTATATACATCGATTATAAACGATGTTTTATAAATATTGATTTCACTAATAATTTATTATTTGACCTAAAAAGCACTATGTGCTGCTTTTAGCGGCGAGTCTTACGACTTGAACCATTCACTAGAGACATCAAACATGTCACAAACTGGGGGATGCTCGTTTGGGTATTGGTCTGGAAGTTTACAGCGTGCGGCGTGCAACGCGCCCATTACGAGAAAGTGTCAGGACAGACGGTTAATAGTAATGAGAGTAGTGGGTGAAAGTGTGACCAGTTCTCCCTCGTGATGGAAACATGGTGATCACCACTTTTGACACAACCCCACTTCTCCACTGCTTAATCACCTCCACTTCCTACGAGATCAGGGCGTGCTCGAACATGACTTGTATAAATAGGATTTCAACCTATTTCGACAACACAAGTGTTATCAACACAAGTATCCAGAAACCATATTCTGATACAAGTCATAAAACAACCACACCTTCATAATTCAACATTCTGATCTCAAACACCTTATTCGCTTCTCTCCCTAAGATCAACCCTTCTCCTTCACTTTGTGACCGAATTGAATATGGAACGACCATTTCTTGGTTTAGGCCAGAGTCTTACAGATTGATCTCTCGAATCTAAAAGTACTCCCGTGCAGTGCATTTGTTTAAAGTTTGAATTCGTTTCTCATCAACACACCCAAATTTACCAAAAACAGCAGAATCAGTTTTTACCCCAAAACAACTGGCAACCACAGTGGGAGATTAATCTCTCGGTTGTAAAAATCATTTTCCCAATTTCATTTTCGATTTCCTAAATTTATCAAGATGGTTGATCTTAGGAATGGCTTAGAAACCCTCAATCCCGATTTTACTTCTCCTAGCAATCACAATACTTCACATGTTATTACTGAATCCTTTCTTTCAATCAAAACCCTTGTCGAAGCTATGGAGTCTCAATATTTAATAACTATTCACGACTTGATGAAAATACTGAATTATATTGTCAGGAATCAAGCTACTATTGTCAAGACGCAAGATGAAGTATTTACGCTTTTGAAAGTCCTCATGGATCAACTATCAAAGGAACTCACACGTATTCATTATGGAGGAAACACCATCAAAAATTCATTTTGGGTCAATACTGATGATAATAGTCCTTCTTCCAAGATTCATATTCCTATTCCTGATGAGGAAGATGAAGCCTATGGTCACGTTGAATGGAAAGGTAGCCACCAACCTAACTTGTCTACTCGTGAATATCAAGAGATGTTTCATCATCAGAGTCATCGCAATGAAGAGGTGATTTCGTTATGTGCGTCTTTCTTGGAAATATCAATTCTCATATTGCATCAGAAGCTGCTAAGAGATCCGCTGCTGCTTTACTCAGTCGATCCGAACTGTCCCAGAATGAAGAAGCTCGTAAAATGTTCAGGAAAACAGGCGTCCCTCCAATAAAAGATCCAACCACCAGTCAATCGCTAATGAAAGAGGAAAGAGAAAAGCTCCAGCAGCGGAACAACAACTCAAACGTGCAGCACCAGCGCATCAGACGGCGCCACCCCGGAAGGGCGCTGCTGAGACTCCTGCACAACAACACGAAACTGGAGATGCTGCTCCAAACTTCCCGTTCCTGATCGATGAAGTGATTGAACTCCTGGAAGTATGGATTCAAGATGATGCCATCAAACTACCTCCTATCATGCGCCCACCAACTGAGGAACAAATGGCAAATCCCAAATATTGTTGTTACCACAGGTTCGTCAATCATCCAACTAATGAATGCAACAGATTGAAGCACATTTTCAAAGAAAAGGTAGATGCAGGGGTACTTCAATTAGGCACTGAAGGAGTTCGCAGAGACCCTCTTCCCGTCAGGAGCTGCATGATTTCTGGGGACTCCGTACACAAAACCGTACAGTCTATGATGGAGCATTTATGTGAGATTATGTATTTCTCCAAAACACAACGTCAACACATATTTGAAGCCCTCAACCGTGTTGTATCAGGCAAGCGGTTGTTTCCAACCAGGGAAGTCGCTCCCAAACCCCAACCTCTCTGGGAAAGCACGATTGATAGATGCAACTGGGGACTCCTAGCCACTGCTCACTTGAAGGATGTTGAGTTTGAAAGCACGCTGATTGACGCGGCCTCCGACTTCAACATCGTAACCGTCAAGACTATGAGAGTTGCAAGGGAAAATCAAACAGAAGAAGCGTATTCTCTCCCATAAGGAGAAAACACGACTTGGAACGTTCTTTCCAAAAGGCGCTTCAACGTTCTCTCTAGGATCCGCTTCAACGCTCTCTCCAGAAGCCGCTTCAACGTCCTCTCCAGGAGCCGCTTCAACGCTCTCTCCAGGATCCGCTTCAACACTCTTTCCAGAAGCCGCTTCAACGTCCGATCCAGAAGCATCTTCAACGTCCGCTCCAGAAGCCGCTTCAACTCTCTCCAGGAGCCGCTTCAACGCTCGCTCCAGAAGCCGCTTCAACGTCCTCTCTAGGAGCCGCTTTAACGCTCTCTCCAGGATCCGCTTCAACGCTCTCTCCAGGAGCCGCTTCAACGCTCTCTCCAGGAGCCGCTTCAACGCTCTCTAGGAGACCGCTTCAACGTCCTCTCCAGGAGCCGCTTCAACGCTCTCCAGAAGCCGCTTCAACGTCCTCTCCAGAAGCCGCTTCAACGCTCTTTCCAGAAGCCGCTTCAGCGCTCTCTCTATAAGCCGCTTCAACTCTCTCCAGGAGCCGCTTCAACGCTCTTTCCAGAAACCGCTTCAACGTTCGCTTCAAAATCCGCTTCAACGTTCGCTCCATAAGCCGCTTCAATGTCCTCTACAGAAGCAGAAGCCGCTTCAACGCCTCAGCAAGCCACACAGACTAACCGCATCAGGTCTTCCACATCACCTACTCAGAACTCAGCACCGCCTACTCAAGGCCTGCATGAAGTTGCGCATCAACAACCACATCGCTGACAAAGTCAGATTCGACGTTTATTTCCAAGTTCCTACGGAAGGGGTGCATGGGCTATCAGAAGTTTGGATACAGTACAGGTTTTTCAAGTGCGACTCCGCCCATTGATAAAAAAATGACGGATCCAAAAGATTTCCACTTTCGTCAATTCGTCAACCACCTTACCAGCAAATGAAATGAAAGTACGTCTTTCAGGAGAAAATAAGCTCAGGATAATTACACCTGGGGACTGCAAGCACGAGGTTATTTCTGATATCAGCATCATCACTGTCAAAGCTTTACGAGCCGCAGGAATTTCTCAACATGAAGCCGTACACGTGCGTCAAAGATCCCAAAAGAAGAATCATAGATACTTATGGCTGTATCACCCTTGAGCAAATCCAGATACGACGCCCCTCAGTAAAACAGTAAAACATAACTACAGTTCCTGTGAATGTTCTGAGATTCTTCAAAAAACAAGAAAATTCGCATTGACTGTTGCATGAAGCATAACTGTATATGAAGAATCACGTGAATCATACTTGGAGGATTGAAGACTTTGCAAAAATCCCCTCACCATCAAAAATATCTGCATCTCATAGAAGGTAGACAACCAGCGCGCCACGAATTTTGATGAAGATTTCTTTCCCTCCAAAAGTACGTCGCAGAGATATATTCACATATACGGCCATGCCATCAGATCTATTCTAGTGACCAGACAGAAGTGTCACTGCGGACTGCTCATCGCATCCCATTCCATGCAACAGTCCAAGATTCAGAAGATGGTTCAAAGAATGTCTCTTAGAACGAAGGCCTTGAAGACTTGATAGCAGTACGTCGGTGACGGAACGCCTCTCAGCTAGTCTACTTCACCCAACGGCTCCGGAAGATTTTGACTATACAAGCATCCACAACATATTATCATCGCAATCAGAAGGGAAAGAATAAGCATGTAAGCTAAAGAGCCAGAATAAATACAATTTCATTTTGGTCAATGCTCAGGAGTTTGAAGAACATTCTAATTGCGGCTCAACAATCCAGGCACCAAATAACTTAAAGTCAAAGACGAATCATCAACGCAGCTACACTCTCCAAGATTATATCTGACATGATCATTGCGGAACATATATTTAATCCATCCACCCCAGGAGTGCAATAGAGTTTGGTAAACTTTGAAATCCACTGGAGAGGTTAGATACTCATTCTTCTGGAGTCAGAACCTTATTACACATTCTGGAGAAGATCGATGGTACTGTTGGGTGGTTACATGCGCAAAGGAGAAAACAACACCTACCTTGAGTTCTCCTGGATCGCCTTGCTTCTGATTATAACTATTGAAGATTGCTTTGTTGCCGTTGACGCTGGCTCTACCACTGCTAACAAAGAAATTCATTTACACCGAGCTAAATGTCCAAGTTTGATCAACTACTCATGGATATTACACTCACAGCTAAAATACGAAGACAAAATGAACTTACCTTGCCGCTGACGATTGACACGCTTGTGATCGAGCTGCTGACAGTGACGAGGAGGAGCCGGTCGTTGCAGACGAAAGCACGAAGCCGGACGAGCAACAAAAAACATAAGAGGGTCAATACCCCTTTAATACGAACAGAGTTTCCATAGTTTGAACAGAAGAAGGATTCCTTCTTGCTCCATGAATGGGAATAGATGGCTGGGCGCACCGTACTCATACCCCATAGCTGAGCTAGCAACACGCTACTACGAAAGCCACTGGACGCAAGATCCCACTGCTGAAGGTCGATTTGGATTTCCCTGGTAATATCTATTTGCTTCATCTTTTTAATTTTATTTTTCATCTGTCACCATCTAGTGATTACCCCGCAACAATGTCACTGTTACGTGCTAAGTAGGGGACTTAATGTTGATAGTGGTTTTTAGCTTAGGGTGAAAACTGTAAAAGCCTGTCTACCTGACCCGACATCAGAAGTAGTAGACCTTGATATATCTACATTCGCAGGGAATTTGGAGAATATATCAGAATCTGGTGAGTGCCTATGTCTCTCTTCATATTATATTGAAACTCAAGCTCCTAGATGAATTGTTCACTAGTATAGAGCCTAATGAGTGTTTAAGCTCCTAGCTGCATTACTCACTAATGCCGGATCCCGCCTAATATTTTTCTGTGCTATGTTCCCCAGCTGAACTCTCAATGTTGGCATGACATGACGATTAATGTTCATTCGCAGCAGAGTAGCACGAATCTCCCAAAGTGTCAGTATTGAGATCTGCATGAAAGTACTCGCACAGGCTGCGCCACTCTCTGATAAAGATATTTTTCGTGTCAACGCGCTTTTTAATTAAAAGTTAGCACTATCGACACACTTAAATTCCTTAAGGAAAACCTATACTGTCCATGTCAGTCTTAAAGAGCAATCACGGCCACACGATTTGGCTAGGCAATTTGAAAATCCTAACCTACTCCCAGCGGAACTAGGCAATCACCGTGTCGACCACCGGCGGGCCCACTAGCATCCCAGATGGTCAGATTCCCTTCGGTTCACCCGCAACGCCTTTGAACATTGTACATAACATGGGTGATCCCGCTGTTGAAAAATGAGTACAAACGAGCTAAGACCAGCAAAAATGGTCTCAAAAACATCACAACCGCCCAACTTAGCTAGCCTAGTTGGACGACTTAGATCTTTTTTCGAATGATCAAAAGGGTACTGGCGTGTTCACCGGCGATCCAACTTCGTCCTTCGTCGGTCGACTTGCTCATAGCAAGCTAAGAGCGCATTGAATCTGTGACTACTCGTTTTCCCGTAGTCTACGTAATATGTACAACTCAGAGAATCAAATACTAAGTAGTATTTATGCCTCTGTTGAACTTATAGTGCTAAGTAATAAAGGGTACTCAAGATCATAATAACAACCGAGAATGCAAAGATAATATAAAAGCTGCTAAGTTATCATGAGACACAAGAGATTACGTGGTTCGACTTTCGTCTACGTCCACAGGTTAATGAGTGACTGTTTTGTATTAAGTTATGGTGGTTACAAAGATCTTAAATGCTTCCCAAAGTAATAGATATAACTCAAGTTGAAGTAAACACTTAAGTTCTAAACATTAAAGAGGTATAAGCTTAAGACTAGATCTTCTCTCCTAGATGCTGAATGCCCTTAGTTTGTTGGTGAGGCTTGGTATTTATAGCCCCTTCTGCTCCAAGTATATCTTTGCTGCCTCTAGGTCCATCGTTTCCTGATATACCTTTAGTACAGATGGTACCTTCATTCTCCGCGTGCTCTCTCCAGTCGAACTCTGCCACCTTAGCTGACCCACGTTCCTTCGGGAATTCCCCAGCCTCAGTACAGATTGTACCTTCGTTCACCGCCAGCTTCTGCCAATCTGGTTCCGCCACATCATCTCTCTCCACGTGCCTTGATTATGCGGGTAGATAAGAGATTTGTGCACTTAATGCTGATTAGATATGACATCTACCTCTGTCCCTTCGTCAGCTGCTCTTCCATAGACTAGGTTTTTACTTCTTCCATCTTAGCCGTCGAGACATCCTTTCTTGGGGTGAGATAAATTAGATCTATGAAGGTATCGTCTGTCACTTGGATTCTTTTGTATAGCGACGGCTACACAACTATCTTGTATGCGACCACTGAGATCGTGACACGTGCTCCCCGGAATATTGGTATTCACAGTTTGCCCCTTTTTTTCATATTCTACCGTTTGGTAGGATTGGAAGAAAACTCCCGCAACGCCGCCATTTATGCACGTACCGATTGGGTGGTCCCCGCACGTCCTTTCATGCAATAACTTCCCCTTGAATTTCGGGGCATCCAAATTTTTGGATTCTCCATCCGCCTATAATAAGAGAATAAAGAGGAGGGATTTTCATTAACTCCTTTTCTCCCTCTCGAACTGTCGCTCTCTGTCTCTTTCACATAGATTTTCTTTCATCTTCGACTGTTGATTTTTCCTTCGATAACTCGATCATCATATACACATAAGTGATACTGTTGTTCTTTTGTTGTTGCTTTCCGCATTTCTCCATGTTTGGTTCTATTTTCTCTTCTTTGATTTGTTGGAGGTTGCTGATGTACTTGCATATGAGGATTTCAATTCTCTTTTACTTTTTCTTGTTGTATAAGAACTTGGGTTTGTTCCTATTTCGTATTTTGATGATGATTCTGCCATGGTTGTTCCTTGCCTGCAATCTTACTCATGGTGATGAAAATCCCTTGATTTCGTCTTATGATGAGTTTAAATAGCTTCCTTTGGTTGGTTTAGTGAAACACATGCCCAAAGTATCCTTGTTTTTGCCCCAAATTTGCTTTTGAGTCGACTGTGATTTTTAGTCCGCCATTGTTGATGAGTCATTCTTCCTGCTGGTGTTAGGAATTATGAGACTTCCGAAGAAGCCTACGCGTAAGGGGGATAGAACCTCTTAGTATATTGACCCTCCTCCGCGGATGGACCATCTTGATGCTACTCCGTCTCCACCCCCTGAGGATACTGAGATACCTGCTGGCATTGAGGTACCTGCTGGTACTGAGATGGCTGTTGTTCCTGAGGCTGCTGCGGATCTAGAGGTAGAAGAAGTTGCCGTTGAGGATCTTCCACCTCCTCCTCGTCATTATTAACTTCAAAGGTTGACACTACGTGATAAATATAGCTACGCCCATCTGTCCTTGGCTGAGATCACCAAGTTTTTCCGCCTCCACAAGTTCGAGATCTCCTTTGTCGATGTGCTCACCGAATCCCTGATCCGGAGTTTTCCTTATGATGAGAATAACCTCCTGATTAGTGTTGGTCAGTTGGCCGCAGGTATGCTCCTCGCTTTGTTCAGTAGAAAGGATCCCTTCTACTATGACGTTTTGTCTAACAGGGATGACCTGGTGAACAAAACTCAGGTCCGAGGAGTTATGCAATATACTGGTAACTACTGGCGTGCCCTTCGTGAGAGTTGGTACCGTAGTAAGGGAAATACCACTTTGAAGTCTTATGACCCCTTTGTTGATGGAAGGTCTAAGCAGGAGGATTATACCCCCGCCAACTTCAATGCTACATATGCTGATGTTATTCAGAAGAGCAATATTTATCCTTGTAGTGTAGGCCCTCTTCGGATCCATGTTACTGCTAAGAAAATCATGGAAGGTAACGGCCTTCGTCTGCTAGAGGAGATCGATAAGACTGGTTTGACTGTTATCCCTTATTCTGCTAGAGTATCTTTGCCAAAGTCTGACCGTATCCGTCTTGACCATGATAATCGCTGGGCTCGTACTCCTCTTTGTGTGGTGGGTCCTTGGGCCTACGGTTTTACTTCCGCAGATCCCCACGTCCCCCGTACAACTCTTTCCTTTCCTGAGAAGTATGATGGATATCAACCTTGAGTTTTCAAACCTGCTGCTTATCATGAGGTAACCTTCGTTTTCTTTTGAAGGCTTTTTCTTTAATATCTTTGTTTGACATTCTGATGACCTTCTTTTATAGTCTGCTCATGCTTCTTCTTCTGGAACTGCTCCAGGTTCTGCTGCTAGGACTGCTCCGGGCTCTGCTGGTAATTCCGTAGCCACCAGGACTAGGAAGAGAAAGTCTTCGGCTGAAGCAGCTACGCCAACACTTGCTTAGGTAAGGATTATTTCCATACTTTTGTGTTTGTAGGTCCCTTAATATCTTGCCCCTGATCCTTAGCTGGCGCATGTGTTTTTCCACAGTCCTCCAAGAGAAAGGGCAAGTTGAAGGCTGTTATTGACCTTGAGGCATCATATGAAGATCCCAAGGCTGGTGAGGAGGTGCCGGATGATGAAGATATAGAGAATATTGAGGATACTGGCCTCATCCCTCATTTGGATGATATTGAGGAAGATTTTTCCAAGGCTAACCCCAGTCCCACCCGTGCTGGATCAGTGGAGGGTGAGAACCTCGTGGCTGGGGGTGATGCTCCATTTGTTAACCATGTTAGTGTTCAAGCTCCAGCTCCTACTTTGTCTCCAAAGGTGCCTTCGTTTTCTACCCCAGGCGGAGCATTTCCTGTTGTCTCGGATGCTACTGAGGTTGTTGCTGTAGTTTCCAAGAGTCTTCCTTCGTCTCCTGCTACTTCGCTTCAATCAAGTGGTTCGTTTGCTAAGGTTGTTACCCCAGTGGTGAGGGTCAGCAGTTCAGATTCTCAGTCGAAGAAGAAGGTTGTGATTTCACTGGGCATCTTCTCCTTCAATGCTATGCCAACCCCGTTAGGGAGCGCTCAGTCTGTTTCTACTGCCCATGTTAGCAAAGTTGTTGGACCTCCGCCTTCGTCACCAGACTGGACTGTACTGGGAAATCTTCCTTCTGCTGGTGATATGGACTTAGGTGATGCTCAAGCTTTTTCTTCGGTTCCCAGTTCATCCACCATGCCGTCTCTTCGTCGTGGTGAGGGCTCAGTAATTGTGCCCCATGTTCGCTCTCAAGCGATTGATGGAGTTGTTGCTGAGTCTAGCAAGGGTAAGATGCATGAGAGCTTGAGCTTTGGTAGTTCTGATGATGTCATTCTCGAAGCTATTCTACGGGACTGGAAGGTTCCTTTTTCTGCTGAGGTTGATCGTCATCATATGGATAGCTCCTTTGAAGTAGCCTCGCAGTTGGATGTGTTGTCTGCTCAATATCGTGCGGCTAAGGATCTATTTTTTGACCCGGATTGCCTTCGCTCCTGCCATAGCTTTGGTGAATTTCGCAGGGGTAGCATCTAAGAGATGGAAGCTTTCATTGACACCTACGCTGATTTCCTTCCCCGTCTCTCAGCGTTTTCAGTAAGTGATTCCCTCCTTGACGCTTCATAATTTATTTTGATTCTTCGTTTATTCTTACACTCCTTTTTTTGCAGCTTTGCAAACAGATAGATGTTAGTTGCACCTTGTTTAAGTTCTATAAGGATAAGTGTACTCACTTGAATGATCTGTTGGAGCGCGTTCGTCAAGAATATGCCCTTGCTGGCACACAACAACCTTCATCCAGTGATGCTGCTTCTCTTGCTAAGGTATCTTCATTGGAGGATGATTTGAGGAAAACTCAGAGATCCTTGGAGGCTTGTTTGCTGGCACTCG
This sequence comes from Papaver somniferum, assembly GCF_003573695.1. NCBI lineage: Eukaryota > Viridiplantae > Streptophyta > Magnoliopsida > Ranunculales > Papaveraceae > Papaver > Papaver somniferum. Next base: position 116,513,599 of record NC_039367.1, read on the forward strand.
AGAGAGTTAATAATGCTGCTAAGGTTTCTGAGGATGGGCGTAAAGCTGCTGATTCTGCTCTGGCTGCTGAGTCCTCCAAAGCCATAGGTTCGTTCCTTCTTTCCCTTAGCTTTGTTGTTGTTTTTGTTTGGTTGCATAGTCCTGAGACAACCTTCGCCTGCCAGCTAGTAGCTCTGGTGAGCTTAGATATCTTCGGGATCAAGTAGCCCAGTTAACCTCTGATGTTTGGTATTATCAGAAGAAGTCTGATAGGTTGATGAATGTAACCGTCCATAATGAAGCCCAACTTTCCCTTGAATCTGCTCATAACTCGGATTTAGTAAAGCAGATGGCTTTGCTTCATAAAAAATGTGACGAAGCCCTTAATTGGAAGGAGAGTCTCATTTTAAAGCAAAAGGAGGATATTTCCTTAGTTTAGAGATGCCTCTCAACCCAAGAAATTATCCGCAAAAAGTTTCACGCGGATTTCGAAAATGCCTGTGCCTCTTTAGCTAAGGTTACCGCAGAGCGTAACGTCTTGTCTTCTGAGGTATGTTCTCTTAAGAACAAACTTATTGAGGCTGACTCCGCATCATCTTCCATGTCTCATGCATCGTTGATCAAGAAGGTTCAAGAGTTAGAAAATGTTTACCGAGTTCTATCCTCAGAGAATGTTTCGCTTTTGATAGATGTTGATGACCTCCGGACTGAGCGTGATACCCTTGTGCAGGATCTTGAGGCCGCTGAGGTGGATCTTGCTGAGGCTCAGTGTAGTTTAGAAGAATCCCTTAGCCACGCAGGAGGTAGCTTAGGGTCCTTATGTTCCAGCACCATCCTTTGTATTTTTTGATGTTTCCCCTTAGTCCTTACACCCTTCGTATTCGCAGGTCTCCAGGAGCAGATGGTGGGTGCAAATGCTAAGATCAACCATCTTGAAGGACAAATATCTTCAATGGAGATATCCTTCCAGTTTGATACTGCTGTTAAGTTCAAGGTTGAGGCTCTCCGGCAAGCTAACGATCAGCTCACTGCTCAGATGAGGGAGCTTCGTCAAAAGTATGCTTCTGATTCGTTGTCTCAGTGCGTAGTTTGAGAAGTCGGTCATCGATTATATTAATGATGCCTTTGCACAATCCAAGATCCAAGCTGAAGGTGTGGTATTTCCTCGTCTCCTTTATCCTTGATTATGTCTATCTTAACTGAACTCTTTGTTGTATGTTTCCCCCAGCTGAGGGGCCTTTGTGTAGTCTCTTTTCCTTGAAACAATGTTTCCTGATGGTTTGAATCTTTGCTATCTGCAACTTTTAAGACATGCTAGTCATATTTTGGTAACATTATTATTGTACCTATATTATTGCATGAATATTTTGCTTGTAGACGTGTTGTGTCTAGATGTTTGCATGTTCAAGTTATCACTAGGTTCTAAGGTATGTTTAACCTTGGGTGGAACATTCATCGTCCTACCTAATTATCCTTTGTCCAGAAGGTACCGTGGTGGTGAGGGCTCCTACGTGGGCTATAGTTTTCCTATAACCCTATGCGTTCAGCGCGAAGGCTGATTTACTTCGACAAGGTATCTATATAGGGGATATCTTACTTTTTCTTATTGCCTCATGAATGGAGTTATCACTCCGAGGATCCGAGTATCGACATATGCGCAGTTATGTCTTGCTTTGTCTCATCGTCAATCCTGACGGAGGGTGTCTATTCTAACCCAATTTGTACCCAATCAAAAATTGACTTTCTCTTAGCAAAAAGTTTCTTACATTGATTAGTAAGGTTCATAATACCTTTGATCAGGGACAGAACATGGTGGGCTATTTCCCGTTCCCTTCTTCTCCCGAGTGATCACCATTCTCTTACAGGTAGTATTTCTTTAGGTACATTGCATTCCAAAGGTGTTGTAGTACTTCACCTTTGAGGGTCCTTAGGTAGTATGACATTTTTCCAGCGATGTCGTGTATGATGTAGGGCCCGTCCCATGTTGGAGCTAGCTTGCCCCACTCCTTCCTTCTTTGATATGGTGGTATCTGACGTAATACGTATTCCTCGACCACAAAGTTTCTAGGGACGACCCGTTTGTTGTATTCGCGAGCTAGCCTTCGTTGATAGTTTACCATCTTCTGCAAAGCCACTTCCCGCCATTCTTCAAGATCATCGAGCTTTGCTAACATTAGGTTCGTTGTTAGGTTCTTCTCCCATGCTTTTGTTTTTGTTGTGGGAAGTATTATCTCTGTTGGGATGACAGTTTCGGCTCCGTAGGTTAGCAGGAATGGAGTCTCTCCCGTGGACGCCCTTCTTGTAGTTCGGTATGCCCACAGGACATTGTGCAGTTGTTCGCACCATCTTTTCTTGTATGCTCCTAGCATTTTCTTCAAGTTCATCGCTATTGTTTTGTTAGTCGCCTCCGCTTGTCCATTGCTCTTAGGGTATATAGGAGTGGATTTTTTTTCTGAATGTTGAAAGTATCGAACAACATATCTATGTCATTTCCTTGCAAGTGCTTTCCTTTGTCAGAGACTATGGCGGCTGGTATCCCGAACATGCATATGATTTGTTCAAACAAGAATTTAAAGACAGCTATGTCCCTAATTCTTGCCAAAGCCTTTGCTTCCACTCACTTGGTGAAGTAATCCGTAGCCACAATAAGGTATCTTCTCTTCGAGGTTCCCTCTATCAAGGGTCCGACAATATCAACCCCCCATTTGACAAATGGCCAAGGGATGATGACCGAGTTGAGCTCCGTTGCTGGTGCTTTAATTTTCCTGGCAAAGCGTTGGCATCTCTCACAGCACTTAGCCACGTTTTTTGAATCTTCTTCCATTCTTAGCCAGTAATATCCTTGCATTTTGGCTTTGACTGCCAAGGACCTTCTTCCGCTGTGATTGCCGGAATCTCCGTTGTGTATATCATGGAGTATCCTTCTGCCCTCAGTTCGTGAGAGGCACCGCATCAGGGGTCCAAGAAATGACCTTTTATACAGTATCCCATCACGTAGGTTGTACATTGCTGCTTTCGATTCGATCTTCCGAGCTTCCTTGACATCTGCTAGTAAGGTACCTTTGTCAAGGTATTGGTGAATTGGAATCCTCCAATCATCTTCCGCTTCGTCCTAGATGTCTTTGTTGTTTTCGTCCGACATAGGTTGATCTTTGTCAGATCCTTCAACTTCGCTACCTGGCTCTTCTTCGTCCTCTTTTCCTTTTTCAGTTTCTCTCATGGCTCGAGTTTGAACATCCATAGCCTCCTCGACTCTTGAAATTGGTCCTTCTATAGAAAGCTCATATACCCTTCCAATTTGCACGGAGGTGGTATTTCTGTCCCTTAGCATTGATGATATGAATGCTAAGGCATCTGCGTGTCTGTTATCTTTTCGACAGACATGTCTGAACGTAACGTTGTTAATTTTCGACGCATGCTCCTGTGCTAGCTTTAGGTACGAAGATAGTACCTGTAGATGGTGGATTTTCGACAAAGGGTAGAATTGTAAAACTATACTCCAGATTCGGCAACCGGATGAGTATTGAGGCTCATGTCTCTCATCAAAGCATGAAAGCTCATGCCATAAAATCTCTGATTGAGAAGGCCGTCTCTCAGAGTACATGTAGATGTGTAGTCTCTCAGCTGAGGCCACGACACATCTCATGAATACTGAGCAATTTCAGTAATTACTCCGGATCCGGCAACCAGATGAGTATCGAGACTCATGTCTCTATGCATGAAAGCTCATGCCACCTCTGATGGAGAAAGTCTCTCAGGGAAGATGAAGATGTGTAGTCTCTCAGCTGAGGCCACGACACATCTCATATTGTATAGAATCGAAAGATTGGGCAGCTCCTAGACAGCATGTCTGCTAGTATAGAGCGACAACGTCTTCGGGATGTAACCAGGTTTTCCCCGACTATGCAAGAGGAATATGACACTCCAGCAAGTTCATATTGCTCGACCCTCAGATAATTAATTCTCCTAGATATGAAGCCCTTCTAGTATAGAGCCAGCAATTAATTATCTTAAATCGTCTGAATATCCAGCAATATTCTACGAGCCATTGTCTAAATATCCAGCAATATTCTACGAGTCGTCAATCAATCGCCTGAATATCCAGCAATACTCTAAGATTCCTCGTTATATTTTGTTACTTCAATCTGTGGTTCTTCCCAGTACAATTCCACAGGTTAGTAATAAATATTCAATGAAACAGGCATCCGAGCATCGAATAAGCCCTGACAAAAATGGTGCAAGTGTAATTAGCAAATAATGCACATACCAGCATTGTGAATGCACGAACGAGCATTTCAAAAATACGAACGAACGAGGAACCTATGCAAAATAGGAAGGGAAAATAATAATAATAATAATAAAAAAATATTAAGCAAAAGCGCCAGGGGACTAGGCTCACCAGCCGGCCAGTCATGCTGTGACTAGTCCCGCGCCTAATTTTATATTTTATCATATTTTTACTATTTTCACGATCTCATGAAAATCCTCTTGTTCGAGCAAATTTCCTTTATTTCAAAGAAATTATCTAAATCAAATGATTTTATCAAAATAATAAAATTAGGGAAAGGTGTCGCTGGACCGAGCACCAGCCGGCCATGTCTTGGCCGTGGCCGGTCCCACACCTCACGTCCCATTATTTTATTATTTCTTCTCAAATTATGAAAATTCCTTGATTTTATGAGTTTTCCCTAAAATCATGAAAATTACCTAATTTCATGTATTTTTATCTAAATCACATGATTTTATCAAAAATAATAAAATTAGGGAAAGATGTCGCGGGACCGCCGGCCGGCCGGTCATGCCTTGGACGTGGACGGTCCCACACCTTACGTCGCATTATTTTATTATTCTTTGTCAAATTATGAAAATTCCTTGATTTTATGAATTTTCCATAAAATTACCTAATTTCATGTATTTTCTCTAAAATCATGGAAAATATTAAAAAATTAGGAAAACTTGTGGGACCGGGCTCTAGCCGGCCATCCATGCCCTAGCCGGTCCCACACGCCCATTATTTTATTATTATTTGGTGTTTTGTTTCCTGATTTCAACAAATCCTTTTGATTTTATGAAAATTATCTAAAATCATCAAAATTACATAAAATTGGGAAGAGTGCCTTGGGACCCGAGCCCATTGGCCGGCCGGCCATGCCACAGCCATTGCCGGTCCCACACTCCCATTCCCTATTTTATATTTTAATTTATGTCTCTCATCTCATTGAAGTTCCCTAATTTCGCCAAACTCTCCAGTTTTATGGAATTTCCCTTAAATCAGAGAAAAATACATAAAATCACATAAAACTGGGAAAAGCATGTGGGACCGCGTGTCATCCGGTCAGCCATGCCCTAGCCGTGGCCGGTCCCACACCTTGTAATTCCTTGTTTTATTTATTATTTTCATCATCTCATGTATTTTTTCCGGTTTCAGCAAAACCATGAATTTTGCATATTTTCTCCAAATGTTGCTCAAACGTGCACCAGAAAATATCAAAATTCTCAGGACTGAAGCACTGACATCATGGTGACACGGGCATATCCCCTTGACCTACCAAGGGTGACCCTGAGGCTTGCAAACAGCTGGTCCCGCATGTTTTAATGATTTTAACCTAATTTGCTCAGTTACTCATATTAGGTTTGAACTCTTTCCAAACAATTGGAAGTTCACTCAAACGACCATCTACTGGTCCCACGACCACCAAGAGCCGTTCTCATGACCTATTGGTCGGTCCCTCATATTTTCTACATCAGGTTTTATGATTTGTCACTCACACAAGCATTATTTCAGTAAATGATTAAATCAACATTTAATCATTCTTTCACTAACTGGTCCTCAAGAGACTTTGGTATTTTTGCTCATTCGAGCATTTGGGCATTATATGGTGAACTCGTCATCCCATGTATCCCGGTCCTATGTGATTTGCAGTAAATCATCATCTCGGTAAAATTAGGGTTTTGAATCCAGAACTCTGCAGAAACGTGATTCTGAGCAGATTCGAACACTCTGATAATTTTATGTTGATTCCATGATTAACATTCGTATTTATTTTGCTCAACTCAGCAGTCAGTAACTTAAATTAATATTTTATTTGGTCCAGCTACCAAAAATTCATCAAAAGAACAATATTTGTTCAAACTAGCAATATTTGCTCAATTAGCAATATTCGCTCGAACCGGCAATATTTGCTCAAACCAAAAAATATTGGTTCAACTATCAATATTCAACAATTTAGCAACACAGTTTTGCTCGTCTTAGGTTATAATGATACCTCGTCTCAGCAGACATGTTAAATTCATGAGTTTCGAAACATTTACTCACACATGTTCAACTCAGCGCTACATGGACTCATCGTCCCAAAATGTCAGCAACTAACTCCAAAATCACGAGATTTCAATCGTGTCACATGGGGGGATATTAACTAGGGTTTTGGTCTGGCGGACTACGGCACGTGTGTTCACCCACGATGAGAATGTGAGCAAGTCGTGCAATCAGTTGGAAGAGTCATCAAAGTAGTGGGTGAAAAGTTAACCAAGTCTCCGCACGATGAGTAATTGGTTTTAACATGATTTCCCCATTTCCCATTCTCTGACTCCAGCAACTGTCACACTTCATGGGATCATGGTGTTTTCAACTCCGGCATTATAAAATGTCCCTGAATTCTGATTGAAAAGACATAAGTTTTCGAACACTCGAACAACATTCGCCAAGACGAGCAATTTCTCATCAAAGTTCATACATACAATCTTTCGTCTACACGAACTTACAAAAATTACTCTCAATTGAGAAAAATTCAATCATTCAGAGCATTTTCACGCTGAATTCACAACACACCTACAATCTCAGATCACCATTGATCTCACGTATTTCTAAGCTTCCCTCCTACAGATCAACCCATCCTTTCTTGTGACCGAATTGACTCTGGAACATCCATTGTTCTTGGTTTAGGCCGGGGTCTTACAGATTGATGTCTCGAACTTAAAACACTCCCTTCTTGCAGTGCATCTGTGTAAGGTTCAACATTTCGCTCGGTTCAAGGAGTCTCCACACGGTCGACTCTTCAATTCCGTAAAAGCCAGCAAATCGTTTTTCCCCACTCACAGACTGGTGACCAAAGTCGGAGATTAATCTCTCGGTTGCAATCTCACGATTTCACAAGATGGCTGGTCTTAGGTCTGGGTTAGTTACAGGTGCCAACACAAACGACGCTAGTGCTAGAAACAACAACAATGACAATCAGAATATACCGGAAACGATTCCGCCCTCCAACACTGATGGTGGTGATATTATTCCTCCTCACGCTGAAGGTCATCCTCTATTCGGTCGACACCCTGAAGAAGTCAGAGGAAATCCACCACCTACCATTGCCGATCTTATCAAAGTGCAGGAGACTCTCGCAAAGAATCAGACTGACATGGATGCTACACAGAAGGAGTTGTGTAATTATCTCAAAAATCTTACTGATAAGATGACAGAGAAGGTTCAAGAAAAGGGAAAAGAGAAGAAGAAATCCTCAGATTTTGCTGATCCTGAAGTAATCCCAATCCATACAGTGGATGATGATGAAACTGGCAAAGCTGCAGATTCATCAGTAAAGGAACCATCAAATTTCATTACTCGGGAAGACGTGGAGCGCCTTCTGGAGAACCGTGGAAAAGACAAGACATCACATGTCCATCGTAACCAACCTCCTTATCCTACCTCTACGCAAAGGATTCCCCTTCCAAAAGGTTACATTTCTCCAACTTTCATTCTGTATGACGGAACTGGCAATGCTCGAGAACATGTCTCTCGTTTTATCGAAGCCTTGGGAGAGCATGGACATAACCATGTTGTTCGTCTCAAAAAGTTTTCAAAATCCTTGAAAGGCAGAGCATATACCTGGTACAACAACATCGCATCGGGGACTATCAACAATTGGGGAGAAATTATCAACGCCTTCTACACGAAGTACTTTTTTGTGTCAGAGCAAGTCACTCTCTCTGATCTTAGAAGAATGTTCCAGAGGGTCAGTGAGAATCCCAATGATTACGTGAAAAGATTCAGAGTCCAGGACCTGAACTGTCATGACCCAAATGTCACAGAGCAGCAGCTGGTAGATTTGTGTATCAACGACATTCTCCCGGCCTACAGAGATCTACTGGAGAATCTTCGATTCCATACTTTCTCAGAACTTCACGAAGCCGCGAAGAGATCAGCAACCACTGCACCTGCTCTGTTAGAACTGAGGAATCACGTGACACTCGAGGAAGCAGACGCCTGATCAACAAGCAGTACAACCTGCAGTCCTCTACAAACATTGTTGCAGAAGGAAGCAAGCGCAAGGATGAATCCCCGAACAAGCATGCTGCAGCTCCTCCAAAGACGCAAAAGAAGGACAAACCAGAGACACGGGATCCTGGCCAAAGCACAAATGCTCCTGATGATGCACCTGATTTTCCTCTCCTCATTGGAGAAGTGCTTGAACTATCAGACGCCTAGATCCAAGATGGTGCAATCAAATTGCCATACGTCAGGAGAGACCCAACTGAGGAAGACATAGAAAATCCTCGTTACTGCCGATTCCACAGGTTCGTCAATCACCCCACAAGTATCTGCAAAGTTTTGAAACGCATATTCAGAGAAAAGGTTGAGTCAGGAGAACTTAACCTTGGAGCTGAAGGAGTACACAGAGATCCTCTTCCTGTCAGGACTTTCTCTATTTCTGAAGTACCATTCAAGGAAGCAGTTCGGTCATTGATAGAGCATGTTTGCGAATTGCTCTATCTATCAAAAGCACAAAGAGGAGACATGTTCACAGCTTTGAACCACATAGTGTCTGGGAAACACCTACTGATTCCAGAAGTACCTCCTGAACCATCAGCCACCGACAAAGAAATGTATGACTGGGGACTGCTCACCATCGTGCATATTAAAGGAAATGAACTCAAAAGAGCATTTTTTGATGTCGGCACCGCGGTCAACATCATCCCTTTGAAAACTCTCAGAGATGCTGGCATTAATCGACAAGAGGCTACTCATGCTCCCATGGCAATCAGAGACCACGAAGGAATCTCCATAGATGCATACGGCTTCATTATTCTCAAAGTCACGTAGAATTTGGTCTGCACTGAGACCAAGTTTTACATAATTCGAGAAGATCCTGGATATGACATGATCCTTGGAAGAACTTGGATTCATGCTGGAAGGGTAACTTCAAAGCTTTCAACACACTCTGTCGCCGACAAAGACTCCAAGTCAGAAGAAGAAGTAGAGCACGCCCCACCATTTGAGCAGCTGGAGTAAGTAAAAACCTTGATGGTACTTACGCAAGAACCTGGGGAAAATCCACATACCTTTGTCAAGAGGTTTCGAGCTCAGGCAAGGCTTATTCCTCTTCATGCTCCAATATTACCAATGTTCAAATATGATACTTTGATTCAAGGACTTCTCCCTACAAACGATTTAGCAATTACCAAAAGTTATGAATGGATAACTTCACCTCGCAAATATTATACCCAATGGTTGGGTTCAGAGCTTCTCCAAGTCGGTCATTCTATCAAGAGGTTTATTGCTGAGGACCTGGCTAAGCACGACAGACAGTTTGCTGGGTACTTTCCTCTACATGAATGTACATACGTGCCACAACCATGGAATCAGCAAAAGATATTCAAGGCGCGAACTACTAAACCAAACAAATTCAAGGAAGGGGATTTGGTTTTCAAGGCGGCTAAACGAGATCTCCACTCTGCAAGAAGCTCCAATTGGGAAGGACCATTTATGGTTGCTAAGTCCATAACTGGAGGATACTACAAATTGATTAACACAACTAATCTGTCCTTTATTTTCGGATATGATTTGCGACATTCTCGCAACCTTACAAATGTTAATCTCGCAAATTCCCTAATTTTCGCAGGATCGTCACACTTTTCTCATGATTTGGCTGATGTCGTTTATTATGTCGTTTCTGAAGTTGTTCTGCGACACTGTCATGTTGTGTTGTTACTAATTTTGCTGAGGCATTATTGCTGCGAGATTCTGATCCTACATCTTTCCTCTTCTCATATCTTCTCTGCGAAGTAGAGAACGATGTGAGAAAATCCGCAACTATCTATCACTTCATATTCTGCATTTATCACACGTGTCTTTTCTCCCATATGTTTCTTGACACGTCTTCTGTAATCGCTGCTTTTCAACCGCTCCCGTCTTTTCGCATTAATTGTGTTTATCTTCTCGAAAATCTCCTCTATATATACTCTTCTTACTCTCTCTTTTCTTCTTTTTTACTCTCTTTTTCATCTTCTCTGCAACTTCATCATCTTCTCCGTAAATTCCTCTGCTATAATTTTTCTT